>NW_006159934.1:0-45131 GCF_000334495.1 Tupaia belangeri chinensis
CCTGAAGGCCCGTGGCTTCTTCTGCCTCTAGGATTTATTTTGGAACTTATTAAGTTCTAAAACTTTTCTGAAGGAATAGATGAAAATAACTTTAAATTAAAAAAAAAAAAAGATTGCAGCAAGGAGAAACTTGTCCTACAAAATACCAAAACACATTTTAATGAGTAAAATAGTGACTTAATTAATGGCTTTAAAACAAACAGATTGGTAGATAAAATAAATAGCCCAGAAGTATACCTTTTTATGCATGTAAATTATTTACATGAATAAATATGAGACTAGAAAGATCATTTGATAAATTAGGCAAGGCTTATTTCTTAGCTGTTTGGGAGGAGAATGTTTTATATTCTCACTTCAGGCTGCATGCCTAGATAAATTTCAGATAGATTAAAAGTTAAATTGGGGACAGGGGGTGAGGGGTGGAGAAGCAAACAAGTAAACAAAAACCCCTACAATCCTTGAAAAAGGTAGAAGGAGACATTTGGGGTAGGGGAAACCTCAGACTTTTGGAGCTGTCAGAAATACCCCAGTGAACAAAACACTGACTTACATAATCACAAAAAGGTAAGGGCTCTGTATGAGTTTTCTGGTCGCTACAACAAGGTGCTATATACTGTGGCTTAAAACAGCCAACACTTAATTGTCTCACAGTTCTGGAGACTGGAAATCCAAAATCAAGCTGTCAGCAAGCCATGTTCCCTCAGAAACTGGCAGGGGAGAATTCTTCCCTGGCTCTTCTAGCTTCTGTTGTTTGCTGGCAATCCCTGGTGTTTCCCTGGCATGTAAACATGTCATTCCAGTCTATGTCTCTGTTGTCGCATGGAATTCTCCCTGTGTGTCTCTGTGTCCCTCTTCTCTTCTTAGAAGGACACTAATCATATTGATTGTACTCTAGTACAACCTCATCTTACCTGATTACATCTGCAATAACCTGTTTTCAAATTAGGTTATCTTCTATGTCTCTGGGGTAAAGGCTTCAACATATCTTTCGCTGGGGTGAGGAGGGGTTATAATTCAACCCATTGCAGGTTTCATATGTAAAAGCATTAGAAACTAGGATTTCAGCTAAAGTAGAAGATAGGCTGCATGCTTCCACTTCCCAAGATTTGCTACATACATAACAGTAAAGAAGAATGATAAAGATCCACAAGGACAAAGAGAATGAGAGAGGGATCATTATCAAATAAGCTGTTTCTACACATGGTGGGAAGAAGAGATGCTGACAGGAGGAGACCGGAGGCTCAGAGTCTCGAGCTGGGAGGCAGGACTGCAGTCAGGTAGAGAAGATGCCAGCCTGTAAGAACTGGTTACCTTTAGCCCCTGCAGGATCCCAGCAGACAGTCATTTATCCTGCAGCTATGGTCTGAGTAGTAGAAACTGACCCAGCAGAGCTCCTTACTCAGAGACTCCATGTAGTAGAGAGTTGAGTTATAGTAGATGCTATAAACAAGGGGATTAAAGGAACATCTAGAACCTTCCCTCCATTCAGATGAGCCAAGTGCAAGCCACTAGCATCCATCTCCCAAGCAGGTGATCATTAAATGCTACTCTGGAGAAACCCAAGATCTCAGAGAAAATCCTGCATAACCTGACAGGAGCCTCCAGTGGGAGGCTGGCTCCCTGCTCACTCTCCCTAAAATGAAATTTGCCCGTTGATGAGCTCCACCATGCACGTGGAATTTCCAATTAACTTTATAGAGCTTCACTGCTAATATAAATAGCTAACCAAGGATCAGCTGATGTATAGTAAAGTCGAGAATCTGTATGAACAAAAGAACTAAAATAATCAGGAAAAAGCAATCTGTAAGAAACAAAGGCAATGCAAGTTCAGAAGAAAGCTTCAGGAACTTTTAAATAGTATTCTCATAGTGTTCAAGAGGACAGTGCATCATAAAACAAAAACTGAATGCCATGGAAAGAGCTCAAAATTTCATGAGAATGTGGAAAAGAAAAATCTCCCAAAAAAGCAACACAAAAGAAGAGGGGGTTGTGCCATAGAACGTGTGCTCCGAAGGGGGGCAGCCGTAGATTAGAAAGTAAACATAAAAATAAACACACAGAGACACACAAGTAGAGAAAAGTGGGGATTGGGTGGTCCTGACTTCTCTGATGGAGGTAGCCACCACGGCCCTGAAATGTTCCCAGGTTTATTCTTTTAAAAGGCAGAAAATGGGGAAAAGGGAAGTGGAATGCAAAGCCAGTTGTTTTCAGATATTAATCAGCTGAAGATGCAAAGACATCTGGTGCCATGTAGTTCTATGTAAGTTTTTGCTAATCTCTTAGGCCAATTTTGATTAACA
This sequence comes from Tupaia belangeri chinensis, assembly GCF_000334495.1. Lineage (NCBI taxonomy): Eukaryota > Metazoa > Chordata > Mammalia > Scandentia > Tupaiidae > Tupaia > Tupaia belangeri. The sequence goes on from NW_006159934.1 coordinate 2,301, forward strand.
CATGTGGTTTCCTTTAACTGAGTTTTAAACACAGGCAGCTAGCATATTCACATGTTAATGGCATTCAGTGCCTTGCAAATGACTGCCCGTGGAACCATGTTGCTGCATGTGTCTAAAGGTCACCATGTTTGCTCAAATTCGGGCTGTTCTCTACAGAATTGGAAAGTACAAAGGAACAGATAAGAGAGTCAATCGAGAAGGTTCAATATAAAAATATTTGGAGTCCATGGGACCAGCAGGTGGTGTAGTAGTTAAAGGTGCTGGACTCCCACATGGCTGACTGCAGTTTGAGTCCCAGATCTGGTGGCTTGCTTTCTCACTTTCCCTTTCTCTCTGGTCAAATTTAAATAATAATAATAATTAAATAAACAATTCTCTTTTTTTGGGGAGAGGTTTGTTGTTTTTTTTTTTTTCTATAGGGCACGTGCGTTCACCAGACAGACAGAGAGAGACAGACAGAAAGTGAGAAATCACCCCCAGGGGGGATGGCCACACCGCAATCCCTTCTCCTCCATTCTCCTCTCGGGATCTTGGGCACACACGCACATGCGCCCGGCGTGAGTTTAAACCACTGGGTCCGGGACTCGAACCACGGTGGACTACGTGGGAGTCCAGCGACATAGCCATTCGCTAACTGCTGGTTCCCAACACTAATTATTTACTAAAGTATTTGTGTAACTCTCTTGGGAAGAGGTGGTATGATGTCTAAGGATTATATCTTCTCTGTCTGATAGAGAGTTATTAGGTAACATTTAAAAGGTGTAAAGAAATAACAGCTTTAGTAATTGGAAATAGCAACTTTATTACTATCTACTCAGGGAAGAGAGGTAAAAAGCAATACTGCCTCTGGGGAGTGGAACTGGGAGGGTGGGAATGCAGAACAGTGCTTGTTAGAAGTTCTCCTTACCGCTTAAAATTTGAGATAAAATTCGTGTAACATAAAATTAACCATTTTAAAGGGCACAATTCAGTGGCATTTAATACATTCACAGGGTTGTGCAACCACCACCTCTGTCCAGTTCCAAGATATTTTTATGCCCACAAAGGAAACCACATACCCATTAAGCAGACACCCCCCATTCTTCTGTCTCCTCTCATCACCTCCCCAGTCCTTGGCAACCACTCGTCTGTTTCCTGTCTCTATGAGTTTGCTTATTCTGGATGTTTTATGTAATGAAACCAAACAATATGTGACCTTTTGTGTCGGGCTTCTTTCACTTAGCATAATGTTTTCAAGGTTCATCCACATTGTAGCATGCATTAGAACTTCATTCCTTTTTAGGGCTGAATAACATTCCATTGCATGAATAATACAGTCTTTGTTTATTCATTTGTCAGTTGATGGACATTTGGGTTATTTCTACTTGTTGGCTGTCATGGATAGCACTATTACAAACATTCCTCTACATATATTTGTTGGAATACCTGTTTCTAGCTCTTTTGGGTACATACTAAAGAATGGATTTTCTGCTTAACTTTTTTAGAAATTACCAAACCATGTTCCACTTTACTTTCACCATTGTCCATTCTTACCAGCAATGTACAAAGGTTTCGATCTTCCTATGTCCTTGCCAGTTACTGTTATTTTCTGTTTTTAAATTATAGCTATCTGGGCCAGCTAGGCACCATGGTGCTTAAGGTCACTGAATCTCATATGGCTAACTCTGTGGTTTGAGTACTAGATACAGAGGCTTGAAAACACACCAACCGTATGTGCATGTGTGTCCAAAATCCTGAGAGGAGAATGGAGGAAAGGAGATTGCAGTGTGGCCATCCTCCCTGGCGGGTGATTGTTTTCTTTCTTTCTCTCTGTCTCTTTCTGGCAAATGCACATGCCCTATAGCAAAACAATCAATCAATCAATAACTAGCTAGCTAGCTATGTAGCCATCCTACCAGGTGTGAAACAGTATCTCCATGTGGTTTTGTCTTTCTCTAATCACTAATGATGTTGAACATCTTTTCAGGGGCTTTTTCGCCATTTTTATATCTTCTTCAGAGAAATAGTGATTAAAGTCCTTTACTTATTTTTAAATTAGTTTATTGGTTTTTGTTTTTATTTTTGAATTGTAAAAGTTCTTTATGTATTCTGGATATATATTAGACTTTTTATCAGATCTCTGATTTGAAAATAATGTTGCCATTCTGTAGTCTGTCTTTTCACTTTCTTGAGAGTGTTATCATTTGATATTTAAATTATATTCACATATGGCTTTGATTTTTTATTAAGTAATTAAAATTAATAAAGATATTATTTTTAAATGTAATGTTTTTAAAAATGATAAAGAGTAAATATCTTTAATATCTTTATTTATCTGCAGGTCCAGGTTGGGGTGTTGGACTCCCATATGTTTAACTGTGGTTCAAGTCCTGGATCTGGTGGATTGCTTTCTCAATTTCTCTTTTTCTCTCTCTGATCAAATTAAAGAAAATAATAATAGCAAATTAAATTAAATTGATAATTATTTTTTAAAAAATCTTTAAAATGGTATTATGATTAAAAAATGGGGGGAGGGGGCGTCAGCAGGTAGCAAGGGGATTAAGGCTCTGGACTCTCACATGGCCCGCTGCAGTTCAAGTCCTGGACCTGGAAGCTTGAAAATAACATTGGGCATGTGTGTGTGTGTGCCCAAAATCATGAGAGGAGAAAGGAAAAGGGATTGCTGTGAGGCCATACACCACGGGGTGATTTCTCACTTTCCCTCTCTCTGTCTCTGTCATTGAGTGCACGTGCCCTATGGCAAACAAACAAAAACAAAAAGCAAACAACAAAAAGACGTATCTGGAATATGGCCTGGCATCTTCTTCTTAAGATTTTATTTAATAATAAAAATGAAGACCAAAAGAAAATTTGAGAAAAAGAAGGAGATAAAATATTATGCATCACCTCTCCATAGTAGAATATTAAATAAGCAAAAATATGCCATCTCCTAACTGCTGCATAGTTATCACATTGCCTCAGCTAGGACACTTTTCTCACAACTTCATCGGCTGAGAAGGAAGGACCATTTGAAAATAGAGCCCCTAGCCTCTAGTAGGCTCTTGCTTCTTTGTTAGATTGTGTAAGTAAAGACTTTTGCCTTTACTAGTGCTGGAGACATCTGATTGTCTTACCTAAGCATGCTCAGAAATGCAAAATGAAATTTCTTCTTCTTTTTTTTAAAGTCTAATTTATATTTTATCTTAAAAATATTTTATAAACATGTAAATGTTTATTGTAATGCTAAGCTTTTTTTTTTCTTTTTCAATTTATTTTATTGATAAGCCAGTGGAACTCTGATAACAGAAACAAAGCCAATGTAAGGAAAAGAAAACTACAGATATAATCTCTCTCATGAATAGACCCCAAAATAAGTAACAAAAATGTAGTAAAGAAAATCTAGCTCGGTGTGTGTGTGTGTGCATGCTTGTTTACAAAAAATTAGTGTGTAGGTTTGCATTAAGATTAAAAGATTGATTTAATATTTGAAAATCAATATAATTTACAGTATTAACAAAATAAAGGAGAAAAAGGCATATTGCACAAAGAAAACTGGCAAATAAAATAACAAAGGAGAAAAATCATATGATCACGTCAAGAGATATAGAATAAACATCTGACAAAATTGAATAAAAAACACAAAACTTGATACTGTTTATGTGTACACACACACACATTTTTTTTTTGAGAGAAATTTCTGCTATAGAGTGCATCCGCTCACTAGAGATACAGAGAGAGACAGAGAGACAGAAAACAAGAAATCACCCCTTCTCCTTCGTTCTACTCTTGGAATTTTTGGACACATGCACATACATGCCCGGCACGAATTTTAAGTCACCAGGTCCGGGAGTCAAACTGCAGTCAACTACATTGGAGTCCAGTGACATAACCATTACACCATCTGCGGGTCCCAATTTATTCTTAAGCTCTTACTGGCACCTTTTTTACACCAGGGACCACAGACACAAATTTCAAGGATCCTTTTATCCCAGGGAGTTCATATTCAAGATCAAATAAAACCTACCAGTGCTCAGCCTGATGGAAGAGGAAATGGTGTACTAAACTACAGTGTTGGAAACCACGTGCCAAACAGTTTGAATCCTCTTCACCATTGGCCTGGGACATGCAGGCATGTGTGCACATGCTCAAGATCCTGATAAGTTGAAGGGTTCAGGGAGGGACATTCTTACTATTAAGAATTTTGAAAACAAAAATGAAAGTTAAGTAAGTAAAATTCATCAAGGTGGGCACAGTGGCGCAGGCCTGTAATCCCAGCTACTCAGGAGGCTGAGGCAGGAGGATTGTGAGTTTGAGGCCATCCTGAGCAATATAGTGAGATCCTGTCAGAGATAGATAACTGGATGGATGGATGAATAGATGAATGGGAGAGAAGAAGGGATGGAGAGAAAGGAGGGAGATTACATCAGAGTTTCAGATGGGACCGGGCCATACAGATCTCCATGTGTGCATAGTGAAAGATGACACTGTTTACCAGTTTCCAGACAGCGCCCTCAATACACCCATCACAGCCCACTCAGTTGACATTCCTCCACCAGCAGGCAGTCCTGCTCATTCTGATGACAGCCCTTATCCCTATTTGTTTTCTTGATTTCCTTTTGGAAATGCAGAGATAATCACTGACTATCTTCCAAGGAGACTGACTGCCCCTGAACACCAAGGCACAACTAAGATTTTTATTTCTTTTATATGTGCATATATATCTTATATTTATAAATGTGCATATGTTCAAGGGGTCTTGAGAAAAGTCTTCAGAAAGGTATGTGGAGCTGCTGAGCACCTATTTTCTGGTCTTGGGAGTGTGTGTTGTCAGAACCACTGTAAAGATCAGTTTGGAAACAGCATTTAAAATGTGCATTTGGAATCCCTGCAATTTCAGCTGTAGGCACATTTGTATGAGGATGTATAAAAGTATGCACATGTGTTCGAGGGGTCTTCAGAAAGTGCATATTCTGAAAAAACTATGTGTGGATTTTGAAATTTTTTGCTTCAGAATAAACTCAGACTTATCCCCTCATATGTATATAAATCCTTTTCTCTGGTGAACTAGTATTGCCTTAATAATAAGGCAAAAACAACAGTCTGCATGAGTTTCTCTTTGGGGATTTTCTCTGCTTGTTTACTTTCACGGCTTGTTGACTGCAGGCTGCCCAGAAGGCTCTGTAATGAGAGGACAGGGGTCCTGAGCGTGGACACAGTGTGGAGCTGAGCCAGGGACCTCAGAGAGGACAAAGCAGGCCTTGAAGAGAGCCTGGTAAAAAAGAAGCACTGGTCCTCTGTTTGTAATCCCAGTCAGGGACACCCAGGTGCTATGGAGCCGCTCTCTGCTGCTGGCTCTCAAGATTTGAAAGTTAGGGAGCCAGAGCTAGGAGGGCTGTGATGAACCGCCTCCCACCCATGGGTTTGGTGCAACTATCTCGGGAAGAGGACCAACGGGCCCTGAGAGAGGGAGGTGAGGAGGCAGCTAGTGGCAGGCACAGGGTTTACATAGAGGACCCGACAAGTGGGGTTTTGTGTCCAGGTGCCCTCATCCAGACGAACTTTTAAACTTTAGAGAAAATGTAAGAGAATATCTTTTTTTTTTTTTGAGGTTTTTGTTATAGGGTGCATGCGCTCGCCAAAAAGCCAGAGAGAAAGCAAGACATCACACACACACCCCAGGGGGATGGCCATGCCGCAATCCCTTCTCCTCTATTTTCTTCTTGGGATCTTGAGCATGCATGCACACGTGCCTGGCGTGAGTTTAAGCCACTGGGTCTGGGACTTGAACTGTGGTCTACTACGTGGGATTCCAGCGACATAGCCATTATGCCAACTGCTGGTCCTGAGAAGATCTTTTTTAAAAAAAATTTATTTAATTTTACTTGTTATTATTTTTTTAATAATAATAACAGAGGGACAGAGAGAGAAAAAGGGAAAGTGAGAAAGCAAGCTGCCAGGTCTGGGATTGGAACTGCAGTTGACCCTGTGGGAGTCCAGCTCCTTAACCACCATACCACCTGCCAGCCCCTATAAGAGAATATTTTTATGATCTTAGAGTAGGGGGACAATTAAGTAAGACTCAAAAAGCACAAAAATAAAAGAAAAAGATGGTTCAGAGCAGGTAGTATGGAGGTTAAGGCAACCAGATCCCAAATGGTCGATTACATGGTTTAAGTCCTAGATCTGGCAGCTTGAAAAACATGAGGCATGTGTGTGTGCATGCCAAAATACTGATTGGAGAATGGAGAAGGGGTTGAGGCATGACCATCTCCCCGAGGAGAGGGATTGCTTTCTCACTTTCCCTTTCTCTTTTTCTCTGGCAAGTGCACATGCAAAACTTAAAAATAAAAAAGGAAAATGTTGATAAAATCATCAACTTTGTCAACTAAAGATGCCATTGTAAATAAAAAGGCAGGTCACATGCTGAAGAAGAAATTTTTTATGCTGAAAACTGACAAAGTATTGATAATTAGACTGTATAAAGAGCTAGTACAAATCATTTGTTTTATTTTTAGTTTTTGCTTTAGGGTGTGTACACTCACTGGAGAGACAGAGAGATAGGGAAAGTGAGAAATCACCCCCTGGGGGGGTTCTCCATGCCACAGTCCCTTCTCCATTCTCCTCTTGGGATTTTGGACACACATGCACACAGGCCCAGCATACTTTCCAAGCTACCAGGTTCAGGACTTGGAACCATGTGGAACCCAGCCTCCTCAACCACCATGCCACCTGGCTGGCCCAACTAGTACAAATCTTTAAAATGACAATCCAGCTGAAAAGGGGCAAAACATTTCTAGGCATTTGACTTTGGAGAAAATGTGAATGGCTATCCAGCATATGCAACACATTTCACATCCATTAAATTGCCAAAAATGTAAAAGCCCAACAGAACAAATGCTGGCAAGAATGTGGAGCCACTGGGCACTTATTTTCTGGTCTTGGGAGTGTGTGTTGTCAGAACCATTGTAGAGATTGGTTTGGAAACAGCATTTAAAATGTGCATTTGGAATCACCGCAGTTTCAGTTCTAGGCACATGTGTATGAGGATGTATAAAGCACTAAATAAATTATGGAAGGTTGGGAACCAGCAGTTAGCATAATGGCTATGTCGCTGGACTCCTACGTAGTCGACCGCGGTTCGCGTCCTGGACCCAGTGACTTAAAACTCACACCGGGCGCATGTGCGTGCGTGCCCAAGATCCCGAGAGGAGAATGGAGGAAAAGGGATTGCGGCGTGACCATCCCCCCTGGGGGGTGATTTCTCGCTTTCTGTCTCTATGTCTCTCTCTGTCTGGCGAGCGCACGCGCTCTATAGCAAAAACTCTCCAAAAATAAAAAAAAAAATTTTAATTAACAAATAAATTATGGAAGGTTGCAAGCAGCCTAAATACCCACCTTTATGCGAATGGCCAAGTGGGTACAGTAGGAGACTGATGGGTGGTTTATATTCCATTGACATGGCTAGTTCTGAAAAACTACAAATGTTGGTGCACACACAAAATAGCAAGTGGGAGTTTAGCTTCTGCTTAGGATGTGAGGGGAAAAAAAGAGCAAGTAGCAGAAATGATACTACCATTTATATACCACTTATATATAGTTTGAAAACATTGGTTTAAATACACACATATGTGTAAATGTTAGCAAAACATGCAAGAGGGCCAGATGGTGGCTCAGCAGTAATGCAATTAGACCTCCATGGGAGGATGCCAAGTTCACAGCTTGGGGCCTCCTTATGCATAGCAGTCACTCATGATCTAGACTGGCTAAAGCTGGGGTGGATTGTGGCATGAGGACCTTGTTGGGGCTGCCTCTCTCTCATGGAAAAAGTAAATGAATTAACTTAAAAAATAATTTTAAAACATGTAGGAGAACAATAAGCACTGAATTCTGGATCATAGTTCCATTTGGGAAGTGATGGAATGCGATGGAGTTGGGGAGGGGTATGCAGGAGACATAAGGTTAAAATTTGACAGTGCTGGGACCAGTGGGCGCTGTAGTGGTTAAGGCTCTGGACTCCCATATGGATGACCATGGTTCTGGTTCTAGTCCAGGACCCAGCAGCTTGACTCTCATGCCAGATGTGTGTGCGTGCATGCCCAAAATCCCAGGAGGAGAATGGAGGAGAAGGGATTGCAGCATGGCCAACTCCCCTGGAGGGTGATTTGTTGCTTTCTCGCTCTGTCTCTGCAGTGAGCACACACGCCCTATAGCAAAAATCTCTCCAAAACAAAACAAAACGATTTGACAGTGCTGGGGAATGAAAACATAGTATCATTGCATTTTATTTATTTTTCTGTATGATTGAAATTAAAGGAATAGAGGAAGAATACAGGCTCAGAACAAAGAGGAGAAGTGCTGATAGGATGAGGATTTGGGAAGTGAGTGGCAGGCAGGACCTAGAGCAAATCCCTGGAGGGCTGAGTTTGGTGAAGCTCAGGGCCTGGGAGGACAGAGGAGGACTGAACAGACCTTTAAACAAATGGAAGGAGCAGGTGTTCTCTCTTCTGCAGCACCAGGTGGTAAGGTGGGAAGTGGGTGGGAGGTTCCCAGAAGCCCGTGACCTCCCTTCTCCTCAGGCACCACGGCCAGACCCCAAGACCCTCGGGTGCCTCTCTCCTCTGTGTGGGAAAGGAGAGGCTCCAAGTGGTTTTGTTTAGAGCTGGATTTTTGCCTGTTCCTCCAGCTTCCCTGAGATGCAGCCACACCCTTACGTACACATGTAAACATGTGCATACACACATACACACATGCACTCGCACCGACCCTACAGTCCGCTCTACTGGCCGCCCCACTTCCAGCATGTGCACAGCCACTAAAACTATTTCCTCACTTTATGCTCAAACCGGTTTCTGCCCAGGAACACCAGAGGAAAGGCTTTTGGGGTCAGAAAGGACCATTACAGCTCCATGATCAAACAGCCTCGTTTGAGGCACACTGCATTCTCACTGCAAGCCCGTCTGGCACCTTGCAGGCCTCCGTGAAAAGATGGCCACTCACTCCAGATGTTTTCCTCTTGCAGGTCATTTCAGTCCTCCAGCCTGACTCCCAGAGCCCTTGAATAGAATCCCCCATGCCCTTGCCTGACCAGCAGAGCGAGGATGGATTAGCAGCAAAGTCCCTCCAGGGCAGCAGTCTGGGACACAGCAGAGAGGAGGAGGCAGTGGCTCCCATTGGCAGAGCTGTTTGCTCCCATTTCTTAGTTTGGTAGCATGTATGTTTTGGAGTGTGTGTATGTATACGTGTGTGTGTGTATGTGTGTGTGTATAGCTATGTCTGTATCTGTATCAGTGCCTCATTAAGCATTCCAAGGTCAAACACCTGCGTATATAACTAAAACTTTTGTCTCCTGGAATTTAGAATACTAATTTTCTCTGGGCTCCACTTTTTCTTTTTTTAGAGAGAGCTTTTTTCACTAGAGTGTGTGTATGCTTGCCAGGGAGAGAGAGAGAGAGAGAGAAAGTGAGAAATCCTCCCCCAGGGGGATGGCTATGCCACAGCCCCTTCTTGTCTTTTCTTGGAATTTTGGGCATGCACACACGTGCACGCACCATGAGTTTCAAGCTGCCAGATCTGGGACTCAAACTGTGATCAGCCGTGCGGGAGTCTAGCACCTTAACCACTACGCCACCCACTGGCCCAAAGGATTATTTCTGGGATCCTAGCTTTGACCACAGCCAGAAGCACAATGATGTCCTCAGATTTGCAGGGACAGTTAGGTGGATTTGAGACATCTTAAGTCTGAGGTCACTATGAGACATTGCTGAGTACCCCTGGAGGTCAGAGAGGTGGAAGTTGAAATGAAGGAGAGAGTGCAAAGAGCCGTGGAGGCCTATGTCTGTCCTGAGAACCCCAATATTTAACACGCCGGTTGTAAAGAAGCCACCAAGGAAACAAACCTGAAGAGGCAGAGGAAAGTTTCTAGAAAATCCCAGTGCCCTGGGGTCAAGGGAGAGGGTCCTAGGAAGGTTGGAGCACAAGCCCTAAAAACTGCTGTAAATTCAAGTGCTAGTTAGATGGGAACTAAACAAAGACATGTTCTTCGGCTTTTGCAAATGTAGATTTGTTGTTGAACGAGCAAATGCAGAATCCTTGAAATGAAGGCAGTCAGCGAAGACAGGAGTTTCACAAATTCTAACTGGGTTGGGAAGGAGGGGGCTGTGACTGAAGGGATGTGTGACTTCGGGGAGGGATTTTTTTAAGTTGGAGAATCTTGTTTAAAGCAGATGAGATGAGAATAAAATGCTGGGTCACTAGAAAAGTCATGTTGAATTTCTCTGTGTTTTTCTATATAAAAATGTGTCATGGCTTTTCTGATGACCCAGTAATTTAGAATGGTTGAAGTTACAGAACAGAGAAGGTATCCAGGTTTGATCTAAGAAACAACCATTTGGTGATGGTCATCCCTATGTGTCCACAGCTTGGTTCTGGGGACCTCCCCACCTCATGGATACCAAAATCTACAGATGTTCAAGTCCCTTAATACTGGTATAAAAATAGTATAGTATTTGCATATAACCCGCATATATTCTTCCATATACTTTAAATGCTCTCTAAATTACTCATAATGCCTAATATAATGTAATGCTATGTAAATAGATGTTATACTGTGTTGTTTAGGGAATAATGATAAGAAAAAGTCTGGAGGCCAGCAGGTGGCGTGGTGATTGAGGCGCTAGACTCCCCCATGGCTGATTGCAGTTCGAGTCCCTGACCTGGCGGCTTGCTTTCTCACCTTCCCTTTCTCTCTCTGGTCAAATTTAAATAGATTAATTAATTAAAGTAAAGTAAATAATTATATATAATTATATAATAATTATATTTTTTATATATATGAGAAAGAAAAGGTCTGTACATGTGCCACCGTCATAGCCCTAACTATGGAGTACTTGTCAGCAATAGCAAAACATTTTCCATCTGTGATTTATTGAGATCACAGGTGCAAAACCCACAAATACAGAGGGCTGACTGTATGTATAATAAGGGTTCTATTATAAAGATTTGACCTTGTACAAGACAGTGGCACAGCAGTAATGCAACTGGACCCACAAAGGAAAGTTCCCCAGTTTGCATCCCAGGACCTCCTTGTACACAGTGGGCAGTTTTTAACCTTACCCTAACTCTCCCAGTTATAAAAACCTCTGCCCAGGGTCAGCATCACAACTGCTTAAAGTGATGGGTGATAGCTGGGGCAAATAGGCTAAGGTAAAGTTTAAAAGTGGAGGAATGAGGTGTCTGTTGGGGGCTTTGAAAAGCTCTGACATATTCCTGGAACCCTGAACACCATGTACATGTGTAGTTTGTGTGCGTGTTCATGAAAGACTTGAGAAGGCAAATAGGCTCTCACCGCTGAATGACCGAGAGGCTCTTTTTAATAAGCAGGACATGAAAGCTGAGGCATAGTTATTGACTGACTGGCTAAGTGTTGAAGGTATGCCCCCACCATGGGCTCTGATACAGAGCTTCTCAGCAAAGAGTGGGCGATGTATTGGTTCCTAGAAGTTAAGGAAATCTGTGTCTAATTATTAGCTGACTTCTAATTCAACTGAGCAAGATCTCAGTGGCCACACATAATATAGAATACATAATTATCAGGAAAGCCACTAAACAAACAAGAGCGATTATGTTGAGCAGGAGCAACAACAACCAGAGGGGGCAGAATCTGATTCCCAGGTTTCCACATTAATGATTTGAGATGTTTGGTTTTAAACAAAAATTTATGAAATTTGCAGAGAAACAAAAAAAATCTCCACATGAACTCAACAGGGGAAAGTGGTCAATAGAAACTGTACCTGAGGAACCCCAGAAGTTGAAATTTCTAGATAAATACGTAAAACCAGGTGTTGAAATATGTATAAAGAACTGAAGAATAAATAGTATGAAAACAAATAGAGCTGGGGCAACTGGATATTCACATGTGGAAGAATGAAGCTGGACCTTTACTTCACACTGTATACAGAAATTAACTCCAAATGGGTCAAAGAACCTCAATGTACATTCCAACCCTATTAGAAGAAAACATAGATGGGGCTGGCAGGTGGCATGGTGGTTAAGGGCTCTGGACTCTCACATGGGTGACCACAGTTCAAGTCCTGGACCTGGTGGCTTGCTTTCTCACTTTCTGTCTCTCTCTCTCTCTCATTCTCTCTTTCTCTCCAAATTAAAATAAATAAGCAAATAAAATAAATAAAGTTAAATAATTCTTTTTAAAAAATGGAGAAGAAAACGTAGATGTAAGTTCTTCTGACCTTGAATCACACAATGGTTCCTTAAATCTGATATCAAAAGCATAAGCAACCAAAGAAAAAGTAGATAAACTTTACCTCATCAGAATTTAAAATGTGGGCTGGCCCCATAGCCTAACACATTTATGGGAGCTGGATCCCAGTTCCGGTGACTTGGAAAACACAATGGGTGTGGGTGGACATGTGCATGCCCAGGGTCCTGATGAGATGGAGAAATGGAGGGGAAGGGATGTGCTCTCTCTCCACCCTCTCTCTGTGTCTCTTTGTCTGTCTCTGGTGAGCACTGATACCCTCTGGCTATTAACAACAAAAATTAAAAGCGTGCTTCAAATAACACTATCAAAAATGTAAAAAGACATGCCACAAAATGGGAGAAAAATATTTCCAAATCGTGTATATAAGAGCTTGATATCCAGAGTACATAGAGAACTCCTAAAACTCAGTAGCAAAAGATAGTAACCTGATTTAAAAATGGGTCAAGGACTTGAATATAAACGTCTTCAAAGAAGACATATAGATAATTGGGGGCCAGCAGGTGGTGTTTAAGATTCTGGACTCCCACATGGCCAGTTGTAATGCCAGTTCCAGATTTGGCGGCTTGTGTGTGCATGTGTGCCTAAAATCCCAAGAGGAGAATGGAGGAGAAGAGATTGTGGCATGGACATCACAGCCCTGGAGAGTGATTTCCCTCTCTGGTCCTTAAAAAAAAAAAAAAAAAGACAATAGATAGCCAGAGAGTACATGAACCTATGCTCAACATCACTAATCATTAAGAAAATGCACCAGAATACAATGAGATACCTTCTCACACACATTAGGATGGGTACTATAAAAAAAAAAAAAAAAAAAGGAGCTGGCTGGTGGAGTGGTGGTTGAGGGTGCTGGACTCCCATATGGCCAACTGTGGTTCGAGTCCTGAACCTGGTAGCTTGCTTTCTCACTCTCTCTCTGTCTCTCTGTTGGTCTCTCTCTGTCCCTCTCTGGTCAAATTAAAAAAAAAAAGTAAATAAATAAATAAAGTTTAATAAAATAGTTCTTTAAAAAATAAACAAACACTGTTGTTCTTGTTTAAAAGAAAAGTTGAGGTTATGTAGCAGTCGGAACACTTACACAGTGCTGATGGGAATGTAAACAGCTGCTGAATGAGAACAGTATGGCAGTTCCTCAAATAATTAAAAATAGAAAACCGTTTGATGCAGTAATTTCATATCTGGTTATATTTGCAAAAAAATGAAAAGAGTCTCAAAGTGATATTTGTATGTCCATGTTCAACATTGTTCACATTAGCTAAAAAGTGGGAGCAACCCAAGTGTTTGTTGACAGATGAATGGATAAGCAAAATGTAGTATATACATGCAGTGGAATATTATTCAGCCTTAAAAAGGAAGTTCTGACATATGCTACAACATGGATGAACCCTGAAGACGTTTTATTGTACTAAGTGAAATAAAAGTCACAAAAAGACAAATACTGTATAATTCTATTTACATGAGGACAGTAGTCACAAAGAGACAAAGTGTTTGCTAGGAGCTGAGGGGAAAGGGGGAATAGGGAGTTACTGTCTAATGGGTACAGAATTTCAGTTTCACAAGTTAAGATGAGCTATGGAGATGCATGGTCATTATAATTGTACAAAATTATAATGTATTTAATACCACTAAAATGTACACTTAAAGTGGATAAAATGGTTCATTTTATGTTATGTGTATTTTACCACAATAAAATAAAATAATTTTTAAAAAGGAATTATGTACCAATACATACTATAACATGGATAAACATTGAAAACATTATACTGGCCCAGCCTAGGTGGTGCAGTCCATAGTGTACGTGACTGCAGTGCTGGAAGCCACATAGCTAACATGGATTTGGATCCCTGGGTTGGCCTGAAAACATGCTATATGCACATGTTGGTCCTCAAGATCCTGAGGAGCTAGATGGATGGGGAAAGGGGATCAGAGTGTGATAAGACCTGTTGAGGGTATTCTCTCTCACTCTCACTCTCACTCTCACTCTGTCTCTCTCTTTCTCTCATACGCATGCTCAGTGTCATTGAAAAAAAGACAGGGGCCAGCCAGGTGGCTTGGTAGTTGGGGCAGTGGGATCCCTCATGACCGAATGTGCGGACCTGATATCTTGGAAAACATACCAGGTGCCTGTGTGTGGGGCCTCAGAATCCCAGGAGGCGAATGAAGGAGAGGGGATTGCAATGTGGATATCCCCACTGAGGGTGATTCCTTGCTTTCTCTCTTTCGGCCTTTCTCTGTCTCTCTTTCAGTGCATATGTGCATATGCCCTATGGCAAAAGCTAAAATAAATAAATAAAGAGAGAAGACGCATGCTAAGTGAAAGAAGTCAGATGAAAGTGGCCACATATTTTATGGTTCCATTTATATGAAATATCCAGAATAGGCAAATCAATGGAGATAGAAAGTATTAATATTATAGCCATTGCCAGGGGTAGGGTGGGACCGCTACAGAGTGACTGCTAACAAGAGTGGGTTTCTTTTTTGAGTCAAGAAAATGTTCTGGAATTAGTGGTGATGTTTGTACAATTATGTGAATCTTCTGCACCAAAAACCACTGAACTTGTACCCTTAAAGTGATGAATTCTATGGTGTCTAGATTATATCTGTTTTTTAAAAAAGTATTCTGATTGCAAAATGACAGACTATAGAGGATGTTGAGAGTGAAGCTGGGACGGTGTTGCAGCCTGGCCTAGTGAACCGATGGTGCTGTAGTTGGGTTAGAGTCTGGTCCAAAGGGATGATGGCTTGAAAAGGGAGAATACCTGGGACCAGGAATCTCATGGAGAGCTGATCCTCAACAGGAAGCGGGACACCTCCCATCATTGAGGCGGAGGGAAGAAGGAAAGGTGGGTTTGGGGTAGACCTTTTAGAAAGTTGGTCTGACTTTGGTTAAATAGTAAAAGGAGTATGAGTCATTATAGGCAGGGACCGCCAGGCTTCAAATAGCCATGGACAAGCAGAGAAGATGGCCTTGACTTCTGGGAAGAGCCCTGAAGCTGGCCGTGCAGGGAAGCAGTCCTCTCGAAGTGCACCCAACAGTGAGTGCTGAGTTGAATAACTGGGGGACTCGAGGTATTCATCATAACTGTCATGGTTTAATAATTCAATCCATAGCCTGATTTGGCATTTGGAAAAATCTGACTGTAGATTTGGAATGTCTGTTTTATAAAATCAAAGTGACAAAGTAGTCAGGAATTGGCACTGTATTTTACCATCACAGTTTAATACTGAATTGGGCTTATGCCGATGTATTAATAAAGAAGCAAAATGTATGATTAATATTAAACTAATAGTATTTAATTGTGTATAGAATTTTTTTTATTTCTAGTGTCTTACTTGCTTCCCAAGTTTGATGATTTTCATGCTCATATTTATATAAGGAAGTAGGAGCTTAGGGAGTTTACATTTTTCTAAGTCATCTGAATCCAGGTCTTCTAAATCCCACGTTCTTTCCATTATTACTCCGTGAATCAAGCAGGATACTTGGTGCTTATTCCAATTCTCAGAATATGTTGGCAAGGTACCTTTTTCCAGAAAGTCCATTTTTACCGAATGCCTTTGATACTTGCCCATTACAGTGACTATTTTAAATAATATTTTTCCTGTTAATTATATTAATGTAGAAAATCTAGAAAAAACAGTTTTAAATATCGTCTCAGGGCCAATAGATGGTGTGGTGGTTGAAAGTGCTGGACTTCCACATAGCTGACCACAGTTCAGGTCCTGAACTTGATGGCTTGCTTTCTCACTTTCCCTCTCTCTCTCTCTGTCTCTCTCCAGTGAGTTCACGTGCCCTATATCAAATTAAAATAATAATAATAAATTTAAAAATTTAAAAATCACCACTTATAGCCTCTGTTAACATTTTAGCATACTTCTTTCCAGCGTCTTCCATAAAAACACTGCCTGGGGATCAGCTACAGGTGTAATGGTTATGTTGACTAGAGTTCAAGTCCCAGACCTGGTGATTTAAAACTCATGCCAGGTGCGTGTGGATGCATGCCCAAGATCCCAAGAGGAGAATGGAGGAGAAGGGATTGCAGTATGGCTGTTCCACCCTGGAGGATGGTTTCTCACTTTCTGTCTCTCTTTCTCTCCAGTAAGTGCACATGCCCTATAGCAAAAATCTCTGAAAAAAAAACGAAAGAAAGAAAGAAAGAAAGAAAGAAAGAAAGAAACTGCCTGTAGACACACACACATACACACACACACACACACACACACACACACACACACATATGTGCATATCTTTATTTTATAAAAGTATGCTCATACTATAATGGTTCCATCTTGCTTTTTCACTAAGTATGGTACAGTGGCTCCCCTTATCCACTGGAGATATGTCCGAAGACCTCTGTGGATACCTGAAACTGCAGACAGTACCAAACCCTACCTGCAGTAGGTTTTTTCGTACTCGTGCATATGTTTGTATCTATATGAGAAAGTTTCAATTTCTAAATTAGTGCAGTGAGAGATGAACAATAACTAATAATAAAATGGAACAATTATAATAATGTACTATCACAAAAGTTATATGAATGTGGTCACTCTCTCTCAAAATATCTTTTTATAAGAATTATTTTATTTATTTATTTATTATTTTTACATGAGTTTTGCCAGAGTAAGACAGAGAGGAAGAGTGAGAAAGCAAGCCACCAGGTCCAGGACTTGAACCGTGGACGGTCATGTGGGAATTCCAGCGCCTTAATCACCATGCTACCTGCTGGCCCCAATATCTTTTTTTTTTTTTGGAGAGGTTTTTGCTATAGGTCGTGTGCACTCGCCAGACAGACAGAGAGAGACAGAGAGACAGAAAGTGAGAAATCACCCCCCAGGAGGGATGGCCATGCTGCAATCCCTTCTCCTCCATTCTCCTCTCGGGATCTTGGGCACGCACGCACACGCGCCCAGTATGAGTTTAAGCCACCGGGTCCGGGACTCGAACCGCAGTCGACTATGTGTGAATCCAGCGACATAGCCATTACGTAACTGCTGGTCCCATTTTTTTTTTCTTTTTTTTTAGTTTATTTCCTCCACAAGTGAGCAATAAAGAAAGAGTATGCCCTCCTAACAGGGTCCACTCACAGCCAGCTCCAGATCATGGGCATATGCATGACTGGTGTGCTCAGGGAGGTCTTCAGACACAAACCCAGACCCTCCCCATGTGGGTCACCCTCATAGCCAGTGGCCCCTGTCTAGAAATATTATATAGTGTGTTCACCTGTTTTTAGACCACAGTTGACCTAGGTAACTGGAAGTAAGAGGAACTGGTAGACTGGGAGGATCAGTGAAGCACAATGGTGAAGGTCAGTCGGCTCTGGCACTAGATCATAGTGCTCTGTTAGCCCTGTGCCCTTGTGAATCACTTAACCTTGTCGTACCCAGTTTGCCTCCTCTGATCCCTGGAGGTCTCTGTTCTGGGCCTCAGGAACTGTTCTGTGTCTGAAACACATCCTCTTCCTTCCATTGGCCAGCAGAGTCCTTGCCTTTGACCTGTCTTGCTTGTGTCTCGCCACCCTTGTCCCATGAGTCAGTAACACCCACTCTAACCTCAGGCCACTAACACCCGGGTTCCTGAATGCTGCTAGAGAAAAGCACACAGCAGAGAACGTTAGTCTCCATTGACACATGGCCTTCTTGTCCTTCCTTTTCTTCCTTTGTAACGTTCCTTTTTGGATTATATATATATCTTTCATATGTAATATGTGACAATGATTCTTTTCAAAATCTATGGCACAAGAGGGTAACCCTCCATCTCAAGTCCACCACCCTCAGGTACTCCCTGGAGATGGTCCCCCCATGCAGGCTGTGCATCTGCAGGCATACCGCCCATGTGGATTTTCATTCATGGAGCTGCCTGGCTGTTCTGTTTTGTTTGTTTATTTTGAACTGCCGCATAGAGGGAAGGCTTTTTTAAAGCATGCCTCAAAACCTAGAAGCTATATAGGAAAAGTTGATGAATTTGATTATGTAAAAATTAAAGGTTTTCATACAAGATAAAGTGCTATGAGCAAAGTCAAAGACCAGATGGCCTCTGCTTTGTACTGGGCCATCTGCACTGCTTGGTGGTCCTTATTATACCCTCCACTCCTTTCTCCACAGTGACTCTTCCAAACCTTCCTGCTCCTCAGAGCTCCAGCTCCATCCCTCCTTGCTCACTTGTCTCCTGCTTCAGCCAAAGCCATCAGTTGGAAATGCCCTCTGCTTCCAGCGCCAGACCTTTAAGTGTACTTGAACGCAAACCTGCCCATGTACCCTCTCTCCATTCAATAGACAGTATCTCTCCCCATCTGGTCTTTTGACTTTGTTCACAGTGGGTGCCCTAGAGGCACCAGCCTGCTACATACCTACTTCTTCCAGGAACACACTTACAGCCCTCCCTGAGCAGAGCAACTGCTGTTAGACCTTCAAAACTCAGCTCAGCCTTGTTACCCTTGAACCTCAGGTGGGGAAGGACTAGCCCCTCCCTGGCAGTCCTAGTATCCTACACAGACTTAAGTGGTTGTCTGAACAGTCTGGGGGGCTGGCCTGGCTACCTCCCAGGAAGCTGGTTGGGTGCTATCTCTCTTTAGAATGTAGAACATTTAATAACACATATCACTTGGTCCCCAGCTTGGGTCCTAACAGCCAATTCTTTTTTTTTTTTTTTTGGAGAGGTTTTTTGTTTGTTTGTTTGTATTTTGTTTTTTTTTTTGTTTCTTTGTTTTTTGCTATAGGGTACAGGCACTCACTGGTGAGACAGAAAGTGAGAAATCACCCCAGAGTATGGCCACACCGCAGTGCCTTCTCCTCCATTCTCTTTGGATCTTGGGCATGCTTTCACATGTACCCAGCGTGAGTTTGAAACTGCCAGGTACAGGACTTGAACTGCCATCAACTACATGGGAGTACAGCAACATAAGCACTGCACTATCTGCTGGCCCCCTGACAGCCAATTCTGGGGCAACAGGAAAAATCCCACTCCCTCTCTAGAATTTGCTATGATATTGAAACTATATTAAAATGATCTGTCTTTGAATTTGCCTCCCTACACTACAGACATGTAGAAAACAAGAACTTGATCTTGTTGATCTAGGTATCTCCACTCTTTCCTTCACATGGCCTGGCACATGCTCATACACACTCGAACTGGAAAAGAGCTTGGCAAGTACTGACTGTGTTTAATACTGTCTTTGGTCACAGTTCTAGAATAAATTATCATAAAGCCAGCTTATGATATAGAATTAGTGTAAGTGGTCATTTTTTTTTAAGTCAGAGTCTTGCCCTGTCATGATTCACCTCCTGCCTTAGCTTCCCCACTGGGACTACAGGTGTATGCTCTATGCCTGACTCTTTTTCAGAAAGGGTCTCTATGTTGCCCAGGCCAGCCTTAAACTTGAGCTCCTCCTGGCTCAGCCTCCCTGAATCCCTGGATTACCGTGCCCAGCCTTTAGGTTGGACGGAGATCTGAACCCAGGATTCCCAGGTGGTCCCAACCTGTACAACACAGCGTCTTAGCAGTTTGCACCACTGCAACTGGGCTGAAGAAAGTGTAAAATCTTGTAGTTAAACCTGAAAATAATAGGCGTGCGAATATCAGAGAGGCATGTGTGACTAGCCGCAGTTCATGTGGGGAAAAGGTGGGGACTTTCATTGAGGAAGCCTCTGCATGGGTCACAGGTGTGGTGAAGCTGTAGGACACTCCTGGGGTCTTAGACAGTAGTATTTGTGTCCTCCGAGATCTTGCTCTGTCGTTGCCATTTTCTCTTGTGTCTTCGGTAATTTTCCCTTCTATCTCTCCTCTCCACCTAAAACATGACCGTGAGTCCCCTAACATTTAAAACCCCCTTTTCTACCTGGCCTTTTCCTCAAGGACCCTCCGTCTCTACTTTCCTTTTATACCCTTGAAAGAACAGTCAAGACTCAATGCTCCCATCTCCTTACCATCCACTTCCTAGGATGTATTCAAAAACCTGTTTCCCACCTTGGCTTCCAAGATACCACTTTCTCTTGCTACTTCCTTTTTCTTTTAAGTTTATTTATTTCATGAGAAGGAGAAAGAGAGAGACAGGCATCCTCAACAGGATCTTTACACCCCTCCCAAGGCCCAGGCTCAGCCAGCTAGAATCACAGCATGCAGATGCATATCCAGCATGCTGCAGGAGGTCCTGGGGTGGTCCTTGCCCATGTGGATCCATTCGTGTTACTGCTGTGCCCCCCTTGGGCCCCACTTGCTTCTGCCTTCCTTCTCCTTCCTCCCACTTCCTTCCTCTCAGTAGATAACTTCATCACATTGACAAGCGGACACCTCCAGGACAAGCCTCTCCATTTCTGGTTACGTCCACCACAATGTTGTTAGCTGTGTCCCCTCCATGTGACTCACTTATCTACTGTTCCCCGGGGTTCATCCTCTCCTCAGAGAGCTTGCTCAGTCATTCATGTCTTCCCCATCTTTACTAACTCTTGCCTTCTCTGCATTTTTCCTTCCCCTCAGGAACTTCCTTCCCCTCAAGAACTTCTCTGCCTTTCACCACCAGGCTTTTCCAAAGGGAAGTCCACCTCCCTGCCTCCCTCTCCTACCTATTGCTCACAGCTGCTTCCCACATGGCATGGAAGAGCTAGCAACACTTTTGGTACCTTTCTCCTCCCCAGAACTGCTCATCCTTGGGGATCTCTCTGCAGGATTCAACCAATCCCCCCCCCCTTTTTTTGTTTGTTTGTTTGTTTGTTTGTAAAGAATTATTTATGGGAACAGCAGATGGCATGGGGGTTAAGGGCACTGGACTCCCACAGTTCGAGTCCTGGACTTGGCAGCTTGCTTTGCTCTTTCTTGGGTTCTTGCAGTGGCTGCTCTTCCCGTCCTAAATGTAGGCTTTCCCCAGTGCTCCGTCCTGGATCTTTTCCTTCTTTGCATGTTCTCCATCATCTATCGTAATACACAGAGATGGAGAGCAAGTGCTGAGCGACTCAGGATAAGGGGAGTTCTTTGTGTTGATTTCGTGGTATCGTTGGTTTTTCATTGTCGTTTGCTTTTTCTTTGGAATGGCATGAGGGATTCCTTAGAGCACAGTGCAGAGAGTTGGAAAGAGACCAACAAACCACATGCTTTTACTATTTTCTGGACATGCCCCAACATTTTTGTTTTCATGGTCTTTTGTAGATCATCTGCTACCGCTGTTCTCTGTGATTAACCTGTTAATATTCTGGTAATGCTTCTTTTCTAATAAAATATGACCTGTAATCGCTTTACTACCTACTGTATATTAAATACTTTGCCACCAGGGCTGGCCCTATAGCACAGTAGTTAAGTGCTGCACAAAAGAAGCTGGATCCCACGTGGCTAACCAGGGTTCAAGTCCTGGCTCTGATGGCTGAAAAAAATAGGCATACACATGCCCAGGATCCTGATGGGATGGAGAATTGGTGGAAGGAGGATTGTGGTATGACTGGGCCCATTAGGGTATGCTTCTCTCTCTCTCTCTTACCCCCCCCCTTTTTGTGCATGTACATATCCTCTGACGTTAAAACCAAAACTGAAACAAAACAAAACACAGAACAGACCAAAAGTCCTTCACCAATGGACAGTCCCAGATCAGGGTTGGATTTATTTTATGCCACCAGAGCACTTAACAGAGATCCCCGCCTCTGGTAAATGCTTTTTTGGCAGCATCAACTGATGGGAAGTGCATGAATTTTAGATGTCAACAGACCCAGGTCTGATCCTGTTCCGAGCCTTGATCCTTGTTCCTTGGGAACCCTGGGCTTGTGGCTTACCTTGGTAACTATAGTAAAAGCCACAAAGCATTGGCAGATTGAAGTTGATAAGGGATGCTCAGAGACAAGGGGCCCCATCCTTACACAGCTAGGAAGGAGCCGAAAGAAGGGCAGTGTGGTGGGCAACAGCATGGGGGACACTAGGACACCCAGTGAGACCAAAGCCAAACATTTCAGACTTCAGGATTTAGGGGAAAGCCATTTGCAAGTTCCCCTGCTTTACCATAACATGGGATTCGCTTGAGTGAGCTACGGTTTGAATCCAGGACTGGCCAGAGGTAGGAGGAGACGGGATGACGTAAAGCAGTATCTGAGGACATAGTGATGTCACTTGATGTGTCTCCACCCAGTAACTTCTCTGCACTTCCTATGGCCCTGTTGGCCTTCACAGTCCTGCCTTAGCTTGCTTTCCTGCTATTTTTAATAGCACCCCCACCCCGCCTTCTTCCCTCCCTTGACCACCACAGTATACATGCATACTAAAACCCAAACCCAGCTGCCCCCTTCCTTCCTTGACCCTCCCTCAAAATTTAGCTGCTAGTAGGACATTCCCAACCCTTATCTCAATTCTGGCAGCCAAATGGCATCACACAGTCTAGTCTTGGAGCTGAACAGATTTCTTCTCCACCTCCAGAATCCTTTCAAAACTGAGGAAGAGGCCAGCAAGCCATCTAGTAAATAGTTTTGGAGTGATCCAAGGTGTCGGCATTTTTAAAAAATTTGTTCATTTGTTTTAGAGATTTTTCTCTGCCAGCATTTTGAGATCATCTGCATTCTTTTAAACTGCTACGTAATATTCCCTAGTAATAAAGTGCCCTCCTTTGTTTCAACAGTTTTCTGCTATTGCTGGAATATTTTAAGTTCTCACTTTTTCCTTGGGAACAGTGCCTGAACTTGAGAATGTCTTTGAACATGGCTCACTGTGCACCTATGGGACCATTTCTCTAGGACTGATGCCCGGGAGAAGACGATACATGCATTTGAACTTTTAATAGATGCTGCCAGATTATCCTGTTCAAAGACTGAACAAGAAAATGTTTCCTTTATTGATGGTTTCATCATTTTATGTCTTGCTTAAGGTCCTCTCAATGTTAAAGTTGTGAACTGCTGTTCTTTATTTTCTTCCCAGTTTATAGTTTTCCTTTTTACATTTGGCTCCTTAAGCTAGCTGGGATGTTCCTCCCCTGAGTTAAGAAAAATTTCCCATGGTATTGGTCCCACCTGAATAGTCTGCACATTATCTGCTCACTTGAAATACCATCTTTATCATAAACTAAATTCCCTTAAATACACAGGTTTGTTTTTAGATCTGCTGTTCCATTTCACTGATCCATTCATCTGTACCTATACTACTGTCAGGTTGTGTGTGTGTGTGTACTTTAAAAAAAAATTATGGTAAAATATACACAAGAAAAAGTTTGCCATCTAACTATTTTTCTTTCCTTCTTTTTTTTTTTTTTTTTTTAAGGTCTTTGCCATAGGGCACTTGTGCTTGCCAGAGAGGGAGGGAGAGAGACAGTGAGAAGGAAAGTGAATAGTCACTCTCCCCCCCCAGAGGGAATGGCCACACTGCAATCCCTTCTTCTCCTCTATGCTCCTTTAGGGATTTTGGGCACACACGCACAAGTGCCTGGTATGATTTTCTTTTTTTGCAGGCTTTTTTTTTTTTTTTTCTGTAAGGTGCACGCACTTGCCAGAAAGACAGAAAGAGACAGAGAGAGAAATCACCGCCCCCTGGGTGACCACACCGCAATCCCTTCTCCTCCATTCTCCTCTCAGAATCTTGGGCATGCAAGCACATGCGCCCAGTGTGAGTTTAAGCCACTGGGTCTGGGACTTGAACCGCAGTCGACTACATGGGAGTCCAGCGACATAGCCAATATGCCAACTGCTGGTCCCCGCCTGGTGTGATTTTTCAAGCCACCAGGTCAAGGATTTGACCTGCAGTCAGCCATATGGGAGTCCAGTGCCTTAACCACCTGCTGGCCCCTTAACTATTCTTTTTTTTTTTTTTTTTTTTGAGGGTTTTTCCCTATAGGGCGATTTTCACTATAGGGCCCGTGCACTCGCCAGACAGACAGAGAGAGAGACAGAAGCGAGAAATCACCCCCCGGGGGGGATGGTCACGCCACAATCCTTCTCCTCCATCCTCCTCTCGGGATCTTGGGCGCGCACACACATGCGCCCGATGTGAGTTTTAAGCCACCGGGTCCGGGACGCGAACCGCGGTCGACTACGTGGGAGTCCAGCGACAGAGCCATTACGCTAACTGCTGGTTCCCTAACTATTCTTTTTTGAAGTGTACAGTTCATTGGCATTCACAGCATTGTGCCTCAGCAATCACTATTTCCAAAACTTATCATCATCCCAAACAAAAACTCCATACCCATTAAGCAATAACTTCTCTTTCCCCATGTGCTCCCATCCTGATATCTACTTCATGTCTGTATGATGTTATCCATTCTAGATCCCTCACATAAATAGAGTCATGTAACATTGGTCCTTTTGTATCTGGTTTATCTCACTTAGCACAATGTTTTCAAGGTTCTTCTACACTGTATTGTGTATCAGAACTTCATTCCTTTTTATGGCTAATATTCCTTTGTATGGATATGCCACATTTTGCTTATCCATTCGGCTGTCAATGAACACTTGGGTTGTTTCTACCTTTTATCTATTGTGAATAATGTTGACATGATTCTGTGCACAAGTATCTGTTTGAACTTCTGCTCTCAGTTCTTTTGGGTATATTCTTAGTAGTGACGGCACTGGGTCATATGGCAATTCTGTGTTCACCTTTTTGAGATATGCCAAACTGTTTTCTGTAGCAGTTGCAGAGATGTGTTGTCTCTTTTGCAGAAAGAGTTGTCCATGAAACCTCTTCTTACCCCACTTTTGCAGTCACTTTCTCATACTCCCCTCCTACACTGGAGCCAAGCACAGAAACTGGCATCTGGTGGAATCGAGGGAAGGTTGACTGGTCAGGGAGGTGGATGGACACATGAACTCCAGACCACAGAACTGTATAACAGAATAGTAGGAAGCGACATAATGCTGTGGAAAGAGAAGCTGTAATATTTTGTGAATGAATTAGACAAGAGACATGAATTCTGTTTCTTAAATGAACTCTTAGCCTCTCTGTATCTCCTTTGGCTCATCTATAAATGCTGTTGCACTCTTGATTCACAGGGTTGAGAGACATGATCTGGGTGTGAACATCCTTTGCTAAAGTGAAAGGCAGCCTAAGGATTGCAGAGTCCCCTCTGTGCCACAACACTCAGAATAGGCATGGTGGTGAGATGATTTCTTGCATGTGTTTATTCATACATTCGCCACATATTCATGGAGTACCTGCTCTGTGCCAGGCTCAGTTCTGTCAAGCTTTCTGAGCCAGCCAGAATCATGAATACACATGCCCAGCATTTACAGATTGACCAGGGAACCAAATCTGTGATCTTATGGATCCTGTCACATGAGCAGTGTATTACTGCTGTACCAGCAAGGCAGCCCAGAGGCATCTCCAGTTATAGGAAGAGTGAGGGCATGGTTAAGGCAGCTGGATCCCATGTGGCCAACTGCACAGTTGTAGTCTGGATCTGGTGGTGGGCACATGTGTGTGTGCCCCAAATCCCAAAAGGAGTGAGAAACGGAGGAGCAATTGTAGCATGAGCATTCCCCATGGGGAGTGTTTTCTCACTTTTTCCTCTTTCTCTGTCTTTCTGTCTCTCTCTGTGTGTCTCTCCCCAGCAAGTGCACATGCCCTCTAGCAAAGGAGCCAGCAGGTGGCATAGTGGTTGAACTGCTGAACTCCCACAGAGCTGACGCCTTTCGAGTCCCTCACCTGGTGGCTCGAAGCTTACACCAAGCCTGTGTGTGGGTGTGTCCAAAATCCTGAGAGGAGACTGAAGAAGGGATTGTGGCATGGCCATCCCCCCCGGGGGTGATTTCTCACTTTCTCTCCCTGTCTCTCTGGCAAGCACACACACCCTATAGCAAAAATCTCTCTTAAAAAAAAGAAGATGGGGGCCGGCTAGTGGTGTAGTGGTTAAAGGCACTGGACTCCCACATGGCCAGCCACAGTTCAAGTCCTGGACCTGGCAGCTTGCTTTCTCACTTTCCCTTTCTCTCTTGCTCACTCTCTCTCTCTTTCTCTCTCCCTCTCTCTCTTTGTCTCTCCCTGGTCAAATTAAAATAATAATAATAATAATAAAGTTAAATAAAACAATTCTTTAAAAATAAAAAGAAAGAAGGGACCAGCAGTTGGCGTAATGGCTATGTCGCTGGACTCCTATGTAGCCAACCGCAGTTCGAGTCCAAGACCCGGTGGTTTAAACTCATGCCAGGCTCACGTGCGTGTGTGCCCAAGATCCTGAGAGGAGAGTAGAGAAGGAATTACGGCATGGCCGTCCCCCCGGGGGGTGATTTCTCGCTTTCTGACTCTCTGTTTCTGTCTTTCTGGTGAGTGCATGCACCCTGTAGCAAAAACCTCTCCCCCCAAAAAAGGAAAGAAAGAAGTAAAGAAAGGAAGAAAGAAAGAAGGAAAGGAGGAGAAAATGAAGAACAAAGAATGAGTTAGGAACCTTGAAGGCTACGCAGTTTCAAAGTCCACAAGAGGAGCCTTTCTGTTTGTTTTTGTTTTATGTGAAGGGAACAGAGAGAGATTAGAGACACTCCACACACACTGCCACCTCTGCCTCCAGAAAAATAAAAGAGCCATGGCCTCTGTGCCTCTTCTCAAGAGAGTTCAGAGGAGGACTGGACTGGGCTCTCTGCAATACCAGATCCAGTCAGGGACGTGCTGGCTGACACCGTGGGCACATGCTGGCTGTGTTGGGAACAGGACACTAGTGGCCTGCTTATTTGGCTAGGTCACTGAGCTCTGTCTCCCAAGAGCCCTCTGAGGTAGCCCAGAAGTTCAGGGCCACTGAGCATGCATCCTGTGCCGGTGACTGGGCCGAGCACTGGGTATCATTCTCATTGAATCCCCTCCGTGACGCTTGATCACTTCTGGAAAACAGGTGCAAGGAGAGTAGGACCTGAGTCTGGGTCATGCAGCTGTGCGTGGCAGAGTCAGAATCCTCACTCTCCCAGGACACTAATGTATGCGGGGGAGGAGCAGTGAGGCTGATGGGGCAAGAACTGGCAAGAGACTCCATCTAATAAAATCTACCCACAGGGCAGATTTTTTTTATTTACTAATAGAACTTAGCAATTAAGGGACATTTTTGTAGCTCAGAAAATTTTATGGGCATTAATAGTTTTCTAAGTACTTTCCCATATGTTATTTTTATTTGATCCTTGTAACAATCTCTCATGAAGGGAGTGTTTACTATACCTATTTTCTGACTAGACAAACTGAGGCTCACAGAGAGTAAAATGCCTCAGATTATACAACTAGTATATGGATTGAGTTTTCACTTAACACTTTCATAATCAACCAGGTCTCCAACCCACGAATTTTGGGGGGATTTTCAAACTCTAGCAAGGCCTCAATGATTGGATGAAGTCCACATATACTAGAGAGAATAGTCCTGCTTTACTGAGTCCACTGATTCAAATGGTAGTCTCATCTAGAAATAGCCTCACAAACACACCTGGAAATAATGTTTAGGCAGTATCTGGGCACCCTATGGTCCAGTCAGGCCCACACATAGCATTCACTGGGCATGTGATTGCATCACCAAGCACTTCCTGGGAGCTTTGCTGGGGACTTTATTTGTGTTGTTAACCCTTCGTGCCCCTCAAAAGAGTATGGGGGGAACAGCAGATGGCATAGTGGTTATGTCACTGGACTCTTATGTAGCTGACCACAGTTTGAGTCCCAGACCTGGTGGCTTAAAACTCACACTGGGCACGTGTGCATGCGTGCCCAAAATTCCGAGAGGAGAATGGAGGAGAAGGGATGGTGGCATGGCCATCCCCTGGAAGGGGGGGGGGTGATTTCTCACTGTCTCCCTGTCTCTCCAGTGAGCCCACGTACTCTATATGAAAAAAATCTCTGAAAAGAAAGTATATAGGGCTAATAGGTGATATAGTGGCATGGTGGCTGAGGCACTGAACTCTCACGTGGCCAGCTGTGGTTTGAGTCCCGGACCTGGAGGCTGACTTTCTCACTTTCCTTCTCTTTCTCGCTCTGGTAAATGCCTGCATAAAATTTGGGGAGAAAAAAAGATGTTGATAAATAAAGTTAAATCAATAATTCTTAAGTGTATATTGATCTGTTTCAGGAGGGAAAACTAAGTCTCAGCATCCATACCTAAATGGAAGCAAAGTCAATTCCATGCCCTTCCTGGACAGGCATTCTGTTGTGAATATGACTTTCTGTAATTTTACCTGTTTTCCACCTCAGTCCTGTGACTTTTATCTTCATACACTATCCTACCCTAATATACTATTTTAAATTATTTTATTACTTACAGTATTTATAAACATATGTATGTAGCTTTAATAAAGATGATAGCCAACTCATATATAACACTAGATACCCAAGGCAGTTTTCTTTAAAAAAATTTTTTTTTAATTATTCTTTCCATGAGCCAGAGAAACAGAGAGAGACGCAATGCCCAGCAGGGTCTCAATGCCACAATCCACCCCCAGTCCCAGCCAGCCCCAGATCATCGGCACATGTGTGCCCAGCATACTCAGGGAGGCCTCCAGACTTGAACTGGGTACCATCCCACGTGGGATTGCCTTGCAGAGCATCACATTTTACCACTGTGCCACCATCTGGCCCCCTTGTACCAGGTAATTTCGCTATAGGGCGCGTGTGCTCACCAGACAGACAGAGACAGAGTCAGAAAGCGAGAAATCACCCCCTAGGGGGGATGGCCACACTGCAGTCCCTTCTCCTCCATTCTCCTCTCGGGATCTTGGGCACGCACGCACACGTTCCCGGCGTGAGTTTTAAGCCACCGGGTCCAGGACGCGAACCGCAGTCGACTACATGGGAGTCCAGCGACATAGCCATTACACTAACTGCTGGTCCCTGTACCAGGCAATTTCTAAGTGCTTTACATATATTAACTCAATCATTCTCTAAAGAATCCTGATAGTCATTTTATTAGTCCTGTTCTATAGGGGAGGAAATTGAGTTATAGAGAGGTAGAGTCGCTTGCCTAAGGCCACACTAGAATATGCACTGGGCCAGGGTTCCAGCCTGTGATCTCCTCTGGCTTTCACAGTGACCTGCCCGAGGCCATACAGCAAGAAAGAGCTGAAGGGAATTCTGATTTAAAATCTTCTCTTCATTCATCATCCCTACTCTGCCTTCAGAATCCGGGGCTGTTTTTACTGGGTGGAGGGCCCTTGAAGATCCTCTCACCCTCCTTCCTTCCTCTGCAGGGCGAGAGCTCCCAGGTGCCCCTTGCCCCATCCACCTGTGTGAGCAGCTGGCTCCTGCTAAGTGGTTTTTGTACAGAGCCCATGTTATGGCTCTTAAGAAGTATGTGGGGTGAACAAGCACTAAAAGGGAACAAGCACTTTTTTTTTTTTTTCAGGGAATGGGGTGCAGCTATGTTTTCCTTTTTCTTTCCTTTTCTCATTCCCTTCTTTCCTTCCTCTGCCCCTAAGGCCCATACATTGATGCTGAGAGATGGCTGGGCCAGGCTGGCTTCCTGGGAGACTGTAATGACATGGAATTAGTCAGGCCACTGCCTCCTCCAGGACAAGGACACCAGTACTTGGTCACTACAGGCATCTCTGAACTGGTCCTTCTGCCCTCGGCCTGATTCGTGCTTCTGCAATACACCTTTGCTTCAGAAACAGCCGGGCAGAGATTCCTGGACTTGCCCTCCCAGGAGGAGCAGTACAAAGACCTCTCCGTGTACACAGCTGACAGCTTCTGGGCTGGGCCATCTGAGGGTGCTCAAAATTACTGCCTCTGGGGCAGACTTGGGCAGAGTTGGGCAGAGTTGGGCGGAACGGGCAGAGAGCTCTGGCAGCCGGGCTCTGTGAGCTGAGGTTTCCAAGCCAGTTGCTGACGCAGGAACTTGGCTGAGTGGCTCCTGTCTGTCTTCGTGCCTCTCACCGGCCCCATGCCCCAACCAGCCACCCGCAGCCTGCCTGGGAAGGCTTTTGAAATCCAGATTCTGCTGCCCAGAATATGCCAGCTAAGAGTGGCATCCGAAGTCCAGGACAGTTTTGATCCTCACAGGATCTGTCTGGCCGAGTGAATAAGGCCCTGGGTGTGTGCTGGGCATCTATGTACAGCTCAGCCAAGCTTGAGATCTCTTCCCCTTTCATGTCAAATGTGTAGGAAGGGTCCATTGACACCCATGTTTTGCTAACTTAAAAATTTGGGGGGTGGGGGGGCAGAGGACAGATGAGCTCACCAGAGAGAAAGAGAAAGTACCCCCCATGAAGAATGATCACTGCAATCCCTTCTCCATCTCTGCTTCCTTTCAGGATTCTGGACATGCACACATATGCGCACGGCGTTTCTCAAGTTGCTGGGTCCAGGACTCGAACTGCAGGGTCAGCCATGTGGATTAACCATCAGGTCAAAGAGCTGACACCCATCTTTATTATGGGGACAATGGCAGTGTAAACAGGAGGAAAAATCTACCAGGGGCAAAATCTACCAGCGGCAAAGGGTTCAACAGTTTTCTGCTTACACTGAGCCTTTGGCCAAAGGGTGGAAAATTCCAGGTAGATGCTTGGAAATTCCCAGTTAGGAAAAGCCATAAGGGAAGTGCCACACTTCCTTGACTCCCATCCTCTGCTCCACCTCAGCCAGCTTGGAACGGGAGATTCCGAGTCCTAAGTTGGGCGTTCATTTGTTCTTGGTCTACATATCACGTCTTCTGGGGGAGCTTTGCAGTTCTGATGCTCAGGCTGTCCCCAGACGGGTTACATCAGAATCCCTAGGTGTGGCCCAGTCTCCCAGGTGATTATAATGCACAGCTGGGTGGAGAACTACCACAGTAATAACAGCCTCATTTTCCTCCACCCTCTGTCTTGCTCCGTAACTCCTGGCTTCCTAAATGCTGGGCTAAGCATGCCTGTGCATAGCAGGCGCTTGGTCAATGTTGAATGCCCTTGCTGCTACTGCTGATAATGATTATTTAAGACTAGAAGCATTTGCAAAGTGCTTTTCTGTTATTTCATTTTTTAATGTTCCTTAAAATACTGAAAGGGGCCTGGCAGTAGTACAGCAGTAACACAACTGGACCCACAAGGAAAGGGTCCTGCATTCATGTCTAGGGACCTCCTTGAGCATACCAAGTGCAAATGCACACCCATGATCCAGGCCCACTGGTACCAGGGATGGATCACAGCATGGGGGCCTTGTTGGGATGCCTCTCTATGTCTCTCTCTCTCTCTCTCTCATGGAGGAAATGAATGAATAAATTTTAAAATAGAACAGCAAAACACTGAAGGGAAAGGATCAGTTGGAAAGCTGTACTCAAGGGCCAAAAGGGATTAAAAACAAAAGCTCTCCATAGACCATAGCTAGCAAAGGGCCAGGAGGGCCTCAGAGGTTTTACTGCTTTCGTCTGGGCCTGGCCCAAGATGGGCTCACGTCCTGGTGACTAAGTGAGCCTCTCAAATGGCCCTCGCAGCTTCCTTGACACATAGGTGACTCACGAATCTGGTCTCGGGTCCCAACCTGCCCAAGCTGCAGTGAGTCCACTGTGTTTCCTTTGGCAGATGGTGAACCAGCAGAGCAGACTTCCATGTGTAAGACCAGTTTCTTCTCCACCACCCTGGAAGGCAGGGTCTTGTCCTGGTTCCTCCTGATTCCTCTCCAGGATCATTTCAGGCTTGTCTTGTAGCCTAGTAATTAAGGAAGCAGGCTCCCAGATGACTGACCTTGATTCAAGTCCTACTCCCAGTGGCTTGAAAAGCGTGTGTGTGTGTGTGTGTGTGTGTGTGTGCACGCACATGCATGTCGAAAATCCCATGGAGGCGAGATGGCAGTATGTGACTGCACACCTTGGGGGTGCTTTCTCCCTATTTCACTCTCTGTGAGAACTCTAGTGAGTCATCTGGCAAAATTAAAAAAAAAAAAAAAGAATTGGTGTTAATTATTTAAATATTAAATACCAAATATTAAATATTTGGTAGAATTCACAAGTAACACTATCTGAGCTTGGACTTTTCTTCGTGGGTGAGTAGTTATGATTATTCCTGCAGCTCCCAGTCTGGCTCCTCCCAGGACCTCCCAGGCATCATTGCCAGAAGCTGGCCTAGAACGCTGCTGTCATAAGAGAATCTTGAAGCTGGAGGAGCCACCCTTCCGCCCATCCTCTCAGCTCAACTCCCCACTGCGACTCTCACCAACTACTCCAACCAACCTCTACCCCAGCTCCAAAAGCGAGGAGGTGCTACCCTGGAGTGTGTTCAGCTGACTCACTGGCCTTCCTCTTCCTCCACAGCAGCCCTGTGGCTTTCTGTTGCCTACACCAGTGACCTCAGTGTCTAGTTGGAGCTCCATTCCCGTCTGGAACTTCCTCGCCCTCCCCAACTTCCTCGCCTTTCCCCCAACTTCCTCGCTCACTGGGATGGTTCCGCTCCTGGCACAGGACACACGTGGTTCTCTTGGTCACCCCACTGCTTGTGCTCAGCTCTGCTGCACCCTGATCTGCCCCAGCCACAGGCCGCTCTTTCGCAACTCTGTCCACAAATGCACAAGCTCGTGGCTCTAAGTGGGGACCTGGGGAGTCCCTGTCCTTGCAGAGGAGTCAGCTGCCTGCCAGGACCAGGTCGCAGCCCAACTCACCCTTCAGAATTGCCCAAACTCTCTGGGCGTGCTGCTGGTGGTCTGCCCACTCACTCACCCTCTCATGTATCCCTTCCTCTGAAAAGAGGCCTGCTGTTGAGATGGTTCAGCTGGCAGCTGCCACAGCTGAAAGGCGGCCTCAAGTAGACAGGGCTAGAAACAATGCTAGGTCTCAAAGTTCACAGATGGTAAAGCCAAAGCTAGGTCATCTGGGGTCATGCACACTTTTGTTGGTCTCAGTGAGATGGGCATTCGGGACCCCCAGCCCTCTTCCTGACCAGAAGGGTATACACTTCAGGGACCTTATATACTGGGCTACACTTAATGAGTGCTGAGTGTGCTTCTCAGACTGACCTTGGTTCTGGAGGGGGCCTGACATTTGCCAAGCACTGCACCTTTCCCGCCTCTAAGTGCCACTTTAGGTCTCATCTCATTACTCATTTATGCTGTAGCTCTCCAGGCTCCCCAGAGGCAGCTCTGACATCCCCAGCTGGTGCCCAGAGAGTGCCCTGAGGCAGACAGGTCCCAGCTAATGGCCTCACTCCTAAAAGGCTGAAAGTGATATGAGCCCTTGTGCTGACCTGACGTGACCCCTTGGGGAAGGTGAGTCACAGATGGGGGAGGAGGGAAATGACTATTTAGGCAGATGATGTAGGAGTTAGGCGAGTCACCAACTTCTCCATTGCTCAGTGTCCACATCTGTGAACATGCATGGAGGATCAGGACAGGCTGGGCAGTGTCGGGCCCGGTTCCTTACACATTATAGGGGAGTGCCTTGCTCCCGTGGACTCTGTGGTTGGCAGAGCACTGCACGGATTTTTTTTTTTTAAGAGAGATTTTTGGTATAGGGCATGTGTGCTCACTGGAGACACAGAGACAAAGAGAGAAAAAGTGAGAAACCACCTCCCAAGGGGATGGCCTTGTTTTAATCTCTTCTCCAGTCTCCACTCAGGATTTTGAGCACGCACACACATATGCCCAGTGTGAGTTTCAAATTGCTGGGTCTGGGACTCGAACCACAGTCGACAATGTGGGAGTCTAGCACCTTAGCCACTACATCACCTGCTGGCTCCTGTTTATTAGATTTAATGTAGACTCAACAGCACAGTCATTTTGCGTGCACTCTGGTAACCAAGTATTTTTTGGTTTTATTCTTTCTTTAAAGAGTTATTTATTTAATTTTATTAGTTATTATTATTATTATTTAAATTTGCTATAGAGCACGTGTGCACGAGGGACAAAAAGAAGAGAGCGAGCAGAAAAGTGAGAAAGCAAGCCATGTCCAGGACTCAAACTACAATCAGCCACGTGGGAGTCCAGTGCCTTAACCACTACGGCACCTGCTGGACTGGTAACTAAGTCTTTATGAAACAGCCCTCACAGGGATCTGGGTGGCGCTGTGCTCAGCTCATGATGGAGGTTTATGGAGATGGCAACCTATGCTCTGGTTTGGTCTATCATTTGACAGTCAGCACATGTGTGGCTGGCGTAGGCAAGGACAGAGCTCATGGCCTATCAGTGGTTGAACCCAAAGCGTCTGCAGGCCCAGCATCTGGCTGTGGTGTCAGAGTTCAGCTGATCTCTGATGGCAGCCTGGTCCTAATTCCCTGTGCCTGGCTCTAGGAATTTTATGCATTACCACTTAAACTGCCTGCCTTAGAGAGGGCAGGCATCCCTTGGGCAGCGTGATCTTGAGTGCAGATGAGGAACAGGTGGTCTGGAATGAATTGCCTGCCTTCTTCTCTGGCTTTCCTGCATATTAGCTATGGGGCACTTGTACCAGTCACTTAACCTCTCTGGGCTTCCTTTTCCTTATCTGTAAAATAGAGGTAATGGTAGTAATGACTTACTGTATAGGTTGTTACTGGGAGTATAAGAAACAAAATTTGTAAAGTGCTTGTCTTTATTCAAATTTTTTTTTCTTTTTTTTTGGAGTTTTTGCTATAAGGCGTGTGTGCTTGGGATCTTGGGCACACACTGCACCTGGCATGAGTTTAAGCCACCAGGTCTGGGACTCGAACTGCGGTCGACTACATGGGAGTCCAGCAACATAGCTATTATGCCAAGTGTTGGTCCCTAAAATACTTGTCTTAATGTCTGGCATGTACTGAGAACTCAGTGAGTTGTTTATTCACGGAAGTCCCCTCCTCTCTAGTGATACTCACTTAGCCAGTTTCCATGTGACTCTCTATCTTCCTGGTGTGCTGAGATTGATTCTAGTCTTGGAACCCCTGTGTAATTAATTTATTAATTAAATTAATAAATCAAATTAAATAAGTAATTCTTTTTTTATTTATTCATTTAATTTAATTTGACCAGAGAGAGAGAGAGACACAGAGAGAGAAAGTGAGAAAGCAAGCCATCGGGTCCAAAACTTGAGCTATGGTTGGCCATGTGGGAATCCAGTGTCTT
Organism: Tupaia belangeri chinensis; assembly: GCF_000334495.1. Taxonomy (NCBI): domain Eukaryota; kingdom Metazoa; phylum Chordata; class Mammalia; order Scandentia; family Tupaiidae; genus Tupaia; species Tupaia belangeri. The sequence goes on from NW_006159934.1 coordinate 37,436, forward strand.
AACCACCACACCACTTGCTGTTTTCCTCATGTTTAAGTTTTAAAATTCTTTTTTTAGAATTACTTAACTAATTTTATTTGTTATTATTTTTTAATTTGAGCAGAGACAGACAGAAAGAAAAAGTGAGAAAGTAAGCTGCCAGATCCAGGACTTGAACCACAGTCAGCCATGTGGGAGTCCGGCACTTTAGCCACCACGCCACCTGCCAGCCCCTTATATCTAAGTGTTTTTTTTTTTTTATTCATTGCCCTTACTTTATTTTTTATTTTTTGAAGTTGACCAGAAAGAGACAGAGCGAGAAAGAAAGTGAGAAAGCAAGCTTCCAGGTCTGACACTCAAACCGTGGTCAGCCATGTGGGAGTCCAGCCGCCTTAACTACCATGCCACCTGCTAGTCTCCTTATGTTTAAGTTTTTAAAAAGAAAATAGATCATTTCAGGAACTAGCCACAAGCTTCTGGATTGCTGGAAAAGTCATGATGTATTTTTCTGTGCAAAAATGTGTCATGACTTTTCTGACGACCCAATAAATAGGAGATGGATATGTTGAGCCAAGACCAGGGCTGGCCTCCCACTGTACTGGGTGCTTTATAGACACTGATTTACTTAATTGTCACATCAAGCATGGCAGGTGTAATATTTATTAGCCTACTTTTTCAAGTAAGAAAACTGAACATCAGAGAGGTGAAGGAACTTTCTCATATCCAGGAAGTAATGGAGCCATAATTCAACTTGAAATATATCTAAGTCCAGAGCCTACATTTTCTTTCTCATTTTACTGTCCCTTTACTATCATTTACTATCCCTTTCTTCTTTTACTATCCATTATCATACAAGTAACAGTGTTTCATCATATTCACTTTATAAAAATTAAAGAACTTTGGAGCACACCTCCCTGTCCTCTCAGTCATGGACTGTTCTGCAACACCTGTGTATCCTGGGCATGTGTGTTTGTGCCTGGAGTTTTCAGGCCAGTTGGACCGGGGACCCAAGTTACAGTTGGTGTGTGGCTTCCAGCTCTGCAGTCTGGTATGCTCCCAGCTGTGCCAGATTCCTTACATGACTTTTTTGTTTTTTTTTAAGAATTATTTTACTTACTTTATTTATTGATTTATTTTAATTTGACCAGAGAAGGAGACACAGAGAGAGAGAGACAGAGAGAGAGAGCAAGTTGCTAAGTCCAGGACATGAACCGTGGTTGGCCATCTGGGAGTCCAGCGCCCCCAACCACCATGCCACCTGCTGGCCCCACCTTACCTGACTTTTTAAGGGTTGAATGAAATAATAGAGAAAGACATATAAATAGCCTTCTACATATGCTTATTGTTAGCAATAGCATAGTAACATATATTATGTAAGTGCCCTCCCCCATTTTTTTATTGCAGAAAGCACCCCTCAATGGGGCATGATCATGCCACAATCCTTTTTCTTCTATTTCTCCATCCTGTCAGGATTTAGGACATGCATACACACTCACCCAGTGTGTTCTTTGAGCCACTGAGTCTGTGATTCGGACCATGGTCAACCATGTGCACAGAGCTCAACTACTGTGCTCCATGGCCAGCCTTATGTAAGGTCCTTTTATAGGGAGTATAATTTGGCTCAAATGTCATTACTGGGGATTAATGGACTTGATGCCTGTAAAGTGCTCTGGAAGGCCCTACCTGAGTGAGGATCCTCTGTGTGCTATTTATAGGGCAGGCTCAGAATCCTGGCTAACCAGGTTCTGGTGGCAGTCACAGTACCTTGAGTACATGGTCAAGGAACTAAGAGCCTCCTGAATCTGTTCTGTACTTTTAGTTGCTGTTAAATATGGAGCAGCAGTGTGTACCATGGGCTAAAGAGAACTCTGGGACAGGAAGGCAAGAAGGAAGGCACTCAGGATGACAAGCCAGTGAGGCAAAGCCTCAGCTTGAGTTTGCTTGCCAGGAGCAGGGAAAGCCCTGGGTAATGCAGGCTGTGGCCAAGAGCTGTCCATGGTCAGAAAGGATTCCTAAGCAAGCTGTGTATGAGTGGGTCAGGATGACTTCATAGGGAAGGTGACTTCTGATTGGGTACTGAAGAATGATAATCTTTCAAGCTGAAGAAGTGAGAAGGGTCTTCCAGGACATTCCTGAGTACAGGTGAGCTGTCTGATGGAGTGAGGGAATGGGGCATGGTAGACTGGAGAGGAAAGAGATGTGACCATGTGTTAAAGATCTTGACTATCAAAGGAACCATAGGAGAGGTTGGTTGGTTGGTCTACATTTGGGGTGGGCCAGTGATGAGTCACAAGTAGATGACTTGGGTAGGAAGAACCTGAAGGCAGAGAAGACTGTTAGGAGGCTGTGGTTGAAAGTCTTAGCTAGGGGGACCATCAGTTGGCTTAATGGCTATGTTGCTGGACTCCCATGTAGTCAACCGCAGTTCAAGTCCCGGACCTGATGACTTAAACTGACGCCAGGCGCGTGTGCATGTGTGCCCAAGGAGGAGAAGAGATTGTGGCATGGTCATCCCTTTTTCTTCTATTTCTCCATCCTGTCAGGATTTAGGACATGCATACACACTCACCCAGTGTGTTCTTTGAGCCACTGAGTCTGTGATTCGGACCATGGTCAACCATGTGCACAGAGCTCAACTACTGTGCTCCATGGCCAGCCTTATGTAAGGTCCTTTTATAGGGAGTATAATTTGGCTCAAATGTCATTACTGGGGATTAATGGACTTGATGCCTGTAAAGTGCTCTGGAAGGCCCTACCTGAGTGAGGATCCTCTGTGTGCTATTTATAGGGCAGGCTCAGAATCCTGGCTAACCAGGTTCTGGTGGCAGTCACAGTACCTTGAGTACATGGTCAAGGAACTAAGAGCCTCCTGAATCTGTTCTGTACTTTTAGTTGCTGTTAAATATGGAGCAGCAGTGTGTACCATGGGCTAAAGAGAACTCTGGGACAGGAAGGCAAGAAGGAAGGCACTCAGGATGACAAGCCAGTGAGGCAAAGCCTCAGCTTGAGTTTGCTTGCCAGGAGCAGGGAAAGCCCTGGGTAATGCAGGCTGTGGCCAAGAGCTGTCCATGGTCAGAAAGGATTCCTAAGCAAGCTGTGTATGAGTGGGTCAGGATGACTTCATAGGGAAGGTGACTTCTGATTGGGTACTGAAGAATGATAATCTTTCAAGCTGAAGAAGTGAGAAGGGTCTTCCAGGACATTCCTGAGTACAGGTGAGCTGTCTGATGGAGTGAGGGAATGGGGCATGGTAGACTGGAGAGGAAAGAGATGTGACCATGTGTTAAAGATCTTGACTATCAAAGGAACCATAGGAGAGGTTGGTTGGTTGGTCTACATTTGGGGTGGGCCAGTGATGAGTCACAAGTAGATGACTTGGGTAGGAAGAACCTGAAGGCAGAGAAGACTGTTAGGAGGCTGTGGTTGAAAGTCTTAGCTAGGGGGACCATCAGTTGGCTTAATGGCTATGTTGCTGGACTCCCATGTAGTCAACCGCAGTTCAAGTCCCGGACCTGATGACTTAAACTGACGCCAGGCGCGTGTGCATGTGTGCCCAAGGAGGAGAAGAGATTGTGGCATGGTCATCCCCCCTTGGGGGTGATTTCTGTTTTTCTGTCTCGCTCTGTCTTTCTGGTGAGTGCACACACCCTATAGCAAAAACCTCTCAAAAAAAAAAAAAAAAACGGCTTAGCTAGGGCAGAGAAGATATCAACTGAAAGCTCTTTAAGAGAGGATTGCATGGAGTGGCCTGACTGATGGGATGGAAGTAGAGGGTAGTCAATGGAGAAATTAAGGCTGACTTTGAAAATTCTAGCTTGAGCAGCTAAGTGTAGGTAGAACCACTAGTTGAGACAGAAAACACAGGAGGGGGCCAACTGAAGGCATATGGTTAAGGTGGCTGGATCCTGCATAGTCCATTGCGCAGTTCAAGTCCTTGACAAGACAGCTTGAAAAACGCACTGGGTGTGTGTGCCTGCATGTCCCTAAATCCTGAGATGAGGGATGGATGGATAAGGGATTGCAGTGTGACCATTCCCATAGGAGTGCTTTCTCAGTCTCTTCCTAACCCCACTACATCTTGCCCCAGCAATTGCATGTGCCCTTCTAGCACATTAAACACACACAAACACACACACACACACACAGGAGAAAGAGTAGATTGTGAAAACGAGAAAAAAAATTCATCTTTGGATCTGTTGAATATGAGATGCCTGTAAGTAAGACCAAGATCTCCCTCCCGCAGACAGAAGGTTCAGTAGGCAGCTGGATACAGTGGCCTGGAGCTCATGAAGAAAGGCCACAGCAGCTGCATGAGGTTTGCCCCTTCTTGCCTCTGGAGCTGCTGTTCCTCTTTCTGCCTGGTTCATTCAAAAGAGGCTCCCCACACCTGAGCCACATGCCCAAAGCCTCATGGAGAACCTTTCAGATTGCTTCTCACCAGAGCAGCGCAACTAGTAAAGGCAGGCCTGATACTCTGCATCCTGGTAGAACCAGGGATTCCCAGGCAGACCTCCTCATCACTGCTGACTGAAGAGGAAAGGTGCCCAGATGTTTGTGTGCTAGGTGGGCCTGGTGAGGGGATGGGTTAGCCATGGCAGAAAAACCCAACTTCTTTTATGAAGCTGTTTGCCAGTTCCCAATGCACACGTGTGCGCATACTCATGCCCCATTTCATATATGCTTTACATGTAGGCATTTGCTTCTTTACCAGGGGCTGCTGGTGGGGAACTATCCCACCCACCAAATTGTAGCAGGAGAGTAAAAGCTGCTTCTGGCTGGCCTCTCCTTCTGCTGTCACTTGCAAGAAAGTCCTACAGAGAGGGCAACCTTGAGGTGGACATCTGTCGGGGCCATGACACCAGCATTCATTGACCTTTGTGCAGTGCATTTGTTTCCTGTGACCACTGAAACAAATGACCACAGACTTGGTGGCTAAAACAACAGAAATGGATTTGCACAGTTCTGGAGGCCAGAGTCCAAAATCAGTGTCGCTGGGCCCAAAGCAAAGGGGTTCTCTGGGTAGTGCTCCCTGTGGCGACTCAGAGGAAAACTGTGCTCTTGCCTTTTCCAGCTGCTGGTGGCTGCCAGCATTCTTTGACTTGTGGCCGCATCTGTGCAGTCTCTGCCTCTGTGAAACACTGCCTTGCCTCTCCTGCTTATGAGGGTACACGTGATTGTATTTAGGGCCTATGTCGGCAACCCAAGATCATCTCGGCTCAGAGTCCTTAGTTTAATCATATCTGCAAAGCATTTACCATGTAAGGTAGCACTAAAGGTCTCAGCGATTGGGACCTGCTATCTTTGGGGGCCATTATCAGCTTGCTACAGGTAGGGTTTGAGAAGGCACTTTTACTTGACCCTCAGCACCCACGGGGTGCTGTGTGGTGCATGTCACTCTCCTCACTTTGTGATGAGAAATGGGCTTTGCCAGTAAGGTACCAAGATCTGTAGGGTAACTTTGATCTAATTCATAACTTTTTTTTTGGATCTAATTCAGAACTTTTTTTTTAGAGAGAGATTTTTTGCAATAGGGCGCATGCACTCTTCAGAGAGACAGAGACAAAATAAGAAATCACCCCCCAAGAGGGATGGCCACACTGTAATCCCTTTTCCTCCACTCTCCTCTTGGGATTTTGGGCACACACGCATATGCACCAGATGTGTTTTAAGCTACTGGGTCTGGGACTCAAACCACAGTCGACTATCTGGGAGTCCAGTAACATAATCATTACGCCATCTGCTGGTCCTCATTTTTTCTTAGAGTTTTTTGGTTTTGTTTTTGTTTTTTTTAAATCAATAGGGCACTTGTGCTTGCCAGAGAGAGATAGACAGAGATAGTGAGAAGGAAAATGAGAAATCACACTCACAGGGAGGCTGGCCATGCCTCAATCCCTTCTCCATTCTCCTCCCAGGATCTTGGGCACACACGCACATGTGCCCCATGAGTTTCAAGTATCAGGCATGAGTTTCAAGCCACCAGGTCCAGCATTGGCCATGTGGGAGTCTAGCAACATAAGCACTAAGCAATCTGCTGGCCCCATTGACTTTTTTTTTTAACATACAAAATTTACCTTTTTTTTTTTTTTTTAAGGAAGAACCATAGTTTATTTAATCAAGCAGCAGTCATTTCCGCAGTGGATGACCCTCACTGGCTCAGGTAGCCCGGCTCCTTTCCGTGTCAGTGTTGGATGAGGGAACAGTGGCATGCTCCCCTCCCTCATCCCGTTGCCTTTGGGGTCACTCTCAAGGGCATGAGTCAGTGGCAGGGAGCAAGGGAACCCAGCACCTCAGAACAGGACAGCCTTCTTCCCCAGCCCTCCTGGGGTGCAGCACGGGAAGAACCTGGCTTGCCAGGGCAGCCCTGGAATGTGAGGAGATAGTTTGTGAGTCAGACTGCAGTTCAGACATGGGGCTAGAGATCCCTTACCTGAAACTGCAGGACCCCTGATGAGGCACCAGGCCACCAGGAAATGAGACTACCCACCACTACGAAAGCCCCTTACATTCCTGTACTTCTGGTTTTATGTCATCTTTTATATCATGGTGTTCTCACATCCCCCTAGGAGACAGGCAGATAAGTAGTCCCAATTTCCTAGACAAAAGCTCAGGTTTGAAGGGGAGAGGGCTATTTTAGTTCATGCAGCAGGTCCAAGGTGGGAGACTTTCGTGGGTGCAGCCCTCTAGCCCCGCCCTCTTGGCCCCTTGAGTGGTTGCAGAGGGCCGCCTAGTGGCTGTGGCTGGGTCCCGTCACCTGCTCGTTGGGAAGAATTTTGAAAGCTGAGTGCTCCGCTGCAGGGCCGCCCAGTGGTAGCATGGGGAGCTCTCTGGGGCTTGGGCTGATTGTCCTTATTGAGGTCTCTCCTGCCCCCTAGTTCCTGCCAGATGTGTGTCCTGGGGCAAATCCCTCTCATTCTCTGGGTCTCGGTTTCCTCCCTGTGTGATGGGGATTTGGTCTAAGTGGACTCTCAGGTCCCTGTGATTCTGCTGCACCCAAAAATCTTCCTGTTCATCTGATTTGGGGGGCAGCCTGTGTTGAAACTGCAGGCGTGGATGGCCAAGCTTTTTCTGGAGACCTTGCTCCAAAGGAGCCTCGCCAGGGCCTTTCTAGTCACCTGCAGAGAGGGGCTTGTCCCGCATTTCTCTCGGCCAGGTAGGAAGGGAACCCTGAGCACTGAAGAAAGGAGCTCTGAACTCAGTGGGCGGCATCATTTAGAAGCCTCGCGGCCAATTCCCCTCTCCAGGAAGGGCTGGCAGTACCTCACTTGGCGGGAGGCGGGGGCTCCGAGCCTTCCTGGAGATACCTGTTCCACTTCCTTCTATTTGACCATCTGTTTGGAGACCCCTGGCCCATTTGGGAGGCCCCTCCGGATTAGCCGCAGGACGCCAACAGTTGGCTCTGAATTCTCCCTTTGTCCATTGAAGCCAAGTGAGGAGGGGCCGAATGGACCCCCTGCCCCCACTGGAATGTCTGCTGGCCGCAGCCCCCCACCTCTCTCTCCTTTACGGCCTCCTTCACCCGCCCCCCCTCCAGCCCTCCCCGCTCACTTCCTGACTCCCACTGATCCCACCACCAAAACACACGCGCGCGCGCACACACACTCACACACACACTTCCTGGCGGGCCCGGCGGCCTCTCGCTCCCAGCTCGGCGATTGCAGCCGCCCGGGCTCGGGGTGAAGCGACCTTTTGTTATTCAAATCACATCCTCGCGTGCTCC
>NW_006159934.1:45225-46742 GCF_000334495.1 Tupaia belangeri chinensis
CCCCCCCCCCCCCCCCCCCGCGTCTCTCTTCCCTTCCCCCTCCCCTCCCAGCCGGCGTGATCCATTGAAAGTTTCTGGATTGTTGATCCTGCCTGTTGGCCCCAACTCCCGGCGTGTTGGAAGAGGGAGCCGGGCCAGGATTCCGGAGGCGGCTGGCCGGCCAGGATGGGCTCCCGGTTTCCCGCCGCGCTGCCCGGGGATCTCGCTAGACTCAGCGAGTCTCCAGGGAGAGAGGGTTGTAGGACTCGCCTTCCAAATCGGGAAAGCTGCCTGGTGGAGGGAGGGCAGGGCTGCGGAAGCCCCAACTCCCGGCGTGTTGGAAGAGGGAGCCGGGCCAGGATTCCGGAGGCGGCTGGCCGGCCAGGATGGGCTCCCGGTTTCCCGCCGCGCTGCCCGGGGATCTCGCTAGACTCAGCGAGTCTCCAGGGAGAGAGGGTTGTAGGACTCGCCTTCCAAATCGGGAAAGCTGCCTGGTGGAGGGAGGGCAGGGCTGCGGAAGCAGGTTTGCGCTAAACCCCAGACCTCCCTGCCCACACGCCTGCTTGGGATGTAGGGATCTCGGAGAAGATTTGTAGAGCTGGGCCACTGGGCAGGGAGGCACAGGTGGGTGACCGTGGGAGGATGGTGGGGAGAAGCTAGGGCTTCAGCCATCCTGGAAAGTGAGGGGAGCAAGGCTGGAATTCTTGGCATGAAAGGGGGACGCGCCGGACTGACCACTTGTAACCCCAGCTGGGCCTGGGCAGCGCCAGACACTTTTACCTCTGAATCATCTGACTCCCCGTTTTCCTTAGAGATGGGGTTCCATGTAGGTTCAGTGCCTTCCTGCAGAGCAGCTCCCCACCCCTCCACCCGGGACACAGTTGGAGCTGAAGAAATAATTGTTCATTGATTGAGACAGAGGAGAAGCTCTTGGGAGCAGCATGTGATTGGGGAGATTCTGAAGGTGGGGGGTTTCGGGAAGCTCTTGGAGGCCTGGCAACTGCAGGTTTTCTCAGGGGTCTCTACTGGTTCCCACTCTGGGTGGGGATCTAAGGGTACCCTTGAGACTACTGTCACCTTGACTCTGGCTTCAGACCAGGGCACTCCTCCCAACCCCTCCCCAAGCTTTGCAGTCCTGAAGGGCCCATGTGTCAGGTCTGTGTTTCCTGGAGGCTTCCGAGGAAAGAAGCTGACAGGTATGTCTGTATGCCAGACCCAGGGAGGGGGCTGAGAGTCTGGGTCTGCCTGTACCTCACAGACGAGAAGGTACTGGAATCTGAGTTTAGCTTGTACAGCATTAGGCTGGTTTTCCCCAGAGGGTACCGTCTTTGGAGGGAGCCATCCTTATGAAGAATGTAATTCCTAGGTCCTGCTGGCCTTCGGCGCTCTGTGTTGGCTAAAGGACAGTAGAATAAGTGAGTTTCCACTTCCTATGACTTGAACCTGTCTCCGACTGGGGCTGGGGGTGGGGTGCATGTGTGCTTCCATCTTCAGGTAAGGAATCACAATGTCCATGGATGGGTGATGCTGAGAGACTG
>NW_006159934.1:46905-54486 GCF_000334495.1 Tupaia belangeri chinensis
AGGAATCACAGTGTCCATGGCTGGGTGATGCTGAGAGACTGACCCGCTGCTCCCTGAGTGTATACCATGAATACTCACTTTCTTTGGGCAAATATGAGAACTCCTCCCTCAAAAACAAAAATCCTCCCTGTAGTTCTGGCATAGAGATGTGGGAAACCGAGCAGTAGCTAACCCTGTCCTGGAGATGTGTGAACAAAACCAGAGTCACCTGTCTGGGCTATGGTTGAGGGTTGGGGATCTCTAGTCTGATGGCTGTTGAACCTCATTAAACCTCATTACCCCTGAGCCTCGTCCTGGCCCTGCGCTAAGATTACCTCCAAACCTTGGCCTGGGAGGACCAGCTCACAGGGTTTAAGGACCTGTCTTTTAGGGGGTCACATCACAGGTGATGTTTCCATCCCTCATTAATTCAACAGCATTTATTTCATTTTTATCATTTCTATAGCAAGTGCTGGGTAAATGATACAAGGAAACATAAGGACCCTCTCCTCTGGGCCTTAAGTATCTAAGTGAAGGCTCCAGAGAGACAGGTCAATTTACCAGGTAGCTGTCAATACAGGACCTTATCAGAAGTCCATAGCTCCAAGGAGCCTGAGCAGGCCCTGGACTGTAGAGTTCAAATGGAGGACCAGGACCCAGATTGGCTCTTTTTTTAATGTCAGAGGGTACATGTGCACATAAGAGAGAAAGAAAGCATCCCTCAGCTGAGCCTGATCACACTGCAATCTCCTCTAATTCTCCCCCCATCAGTATCACACGCACACGTATGCTTGCCCAATGCGTGAGATACTTGGGGGCAGGACCCGAACCCCGGATGACCATGTGGAATCCAACCTTCTCTTTATAGCATGCAACTGCTGCACAATGAGGTGGGCCCTATGTTGCCTCTTAAAGGCTGGGTGGAGTCGGCTCTGCTAAGAACAGTAAGTGTTGCCTATAGGGAGAGTCACAGGAAGAGAAGTGGGCAGAGCCTTTTGGGTGAGGCTGAGGGCATTGAGGGAAGTTTGAGATCAGGAAATGTTAAGATGGTTGGGGCTAGCCAGACCAAGAAGGACTTAAACCTAGCCAAGGTTTTTCCAACCCTGGCCTATAGCCACTGGGTAACCTACTGGAGAATTGTGAGCATGAGAGAGATGCATTTATTGCCTCTTTCCTCTTTTAGCTTGGGGTCCAAACAAAAGTGGTATTAGATTCTCATTAATCATTGAGCAGCCAAGTGCCCAGCCCAGAAACAATTGTCCTCAGCTCTTTGTAAAGAGCACAGACTCTGGACTGTGTAGCAAGAAGAACCTTACCCACCCTGGGGAATTGGTGCCTGCTCTCCATTCCTGCAGAAGGCCAAAGCCGCTTTGTGTTCTGACCATTAAATCCCACCTCTGGCTTGAAGTTCGAACTCTGGGGGACTTTGACTCCAGTACTAACTTCAAACCCAGCATTTCAGCCACCTTGACAGAGTCCAACGTTAGCTTTGGGAATTTCTCTTGCTTATGGCTGAATGAGAAAAAGCAGATTATAATTCACTGGAGTCCCTACATGATTTTGAGCAAGTTTCTTCCCTAACCTCTTAGCCTCTTCTGTATCATGCACATAATAGTACCTGCCTTGGAGATCCTAGTGAGGGTTGAGGGTTGGAAGTCATTCTCTTAAAGGCATTAAAGTTGGGGTAGTAGTCCTCCATGCAGGGTGGCTTTTCCCATCATGATGATCTCTAAGGTCTCTGGTCCGAAGGTAACCCTGTTTTCCCCCACACCCTTTAATTTCTTGATTGGTTGGAAGAGCTGAGCCATAGGCTCTCTATCAGTTGAATGCCCTTGGGACCATTTCTCCCAGGTCTAGTTATCTTTCTGAATGAGGGTACAGACAACCAGAGACACTGGGTTCACCAGCTGCTGTACCTAATGAATTTTTGATGACATCAGATATCTGCCCAAGGGAGAGCTGATTTAACTGCACTCAGGAAGAACGTGCAGATGCCTTTTAGGGGTTGATGATGGAGTCTGTGCCATCACTGAACACAGAGAATGCATGGAGCTGTAATTTGGGGAGCAGAATTAACACTATCAATTCTTACAAAAGAAAAAATAGTTTATATAACAGTTTGTATTTGCAAAATGCTTTCTAGCCTACAAAGCATTTTCACACCTGTTCTGATCACAATTCTGTAAGGAAGTCGAGGAAGAAATAATTAGTCGCCTTTTACAGATAAGGAAACTGGAGTTCAGAAAAGTGAAGCCCAACATCTCATAAAAGGGACATAACCAGGTCTTCTACCCAGTTCTTCTAGTAACCAAAATATATACAATGGTGACAAAACAGATCAAAGAGAAGAAAAAAGATTTAATGACTGAATTCTAGAATGGAAACAGCTAATCTCAAAAGATGGGCTGAGGATAGTGGCCTTTGATCTCTGGGTCCCTTAAAGGAGAAGACCCAGGGAGGGCGGATTAGTATCTATGTGTATTTGGATTGCATGCCTCGTAAATTGCCTGCAGCTGCTTTTAGGACTTGCTAGTGTCTTCATGATGTCCTCTGCCTCCTCCCCAAATGCAAGAAACCCGACTTAGCCATTCAGGAAGATTGGCAGGGTAGAGAAAGTGTATTTGGGGTGTTGATAGTGGGGCAGAAAAAACTTCTAGTCTCCATGCTGTCACTGCTGGTGTGTGTGTTTGCTGGGTTGGGGGAGAAATGTGGTGGAGGCTAAATGTCCAGCTGGGGAGCTCTCTGTGCAGAGTGATGCCAGAACACTACTTGCAGTCCATGCCATCCAATAATTGTCTGGAAAAGAGGACATCCTCCCATTTGGGGTCTGAGCTAAACAGTCAGTTCAAGCTGGACAGCAGGACATGGGTGACTGGTTCAGCAAAACCAGAGCGGTGTTTCCAGCTCTGGGTCACAAAATCACTTTAGTGGGTTGAATGAAGTCAGCACTTGAAAGAATGGAATAGATTAGGAAACATCCGGGTGTATTTCATGTAACAAGGTATGCATTAGCTTTTGAAACTGATTGTGGTTGTAAATACCCAAGCACAGAATTAAGTACTGAGTGGCCTTATAAAATGCATTTTTGGGACCAGCAGTTAGCGTAATGGCTATGTCGCTGGACTCCCATGTAGTCGACCACAGTTCGCGTCCCGGACCCGGTGGCTTAAAAACTCACGCCGGGTGCATGTGCGTGTGTGCCCAAGATCCCGAGAGGAGAATGGAGGAGAAGGGATTACGGCATGGCCATCCCCTCCGGGGAGTGATTTCTCACTTTCTGTCTCTGTCTCTGTCTGTCTGTCTGGCGAGTGCACACACCCTATAGCAAAAACCTCTAAAAAAATGCATTTTTTACTAGGATCAGTGTCTTAGTCTATATTTGTTACTATAGCAAAATATCTGAGTGGGTTATTTATAAAGAACAGAAATTAATTTTTCTCAGTTGCAGGAGTCTGGGAGTCCAAGATGATGACACCGGCAGGTTTGAGGTCTGACGAAAGCCCAGTCTCTTCTTAAATGGCTCCTCATTGCTGCATCTTTGCTGTGTGGCAGAAGGAACAGGAGAACAAGAGAATGTTCTCTTCAGTCTCAAGTCCTTTTATTTTATTTAATTAATTAATTTATTTATTTTTAAGGTATTTGCCATAGGGCATGTGTGCTTGCCAGAGAGAGAGAGGGAGAAAGAGACAGTGAGAGGGAAGGTGAGAAATCCTCCTCCGGGAGGGGGATGTCTATGCCACAATCCCTTCTCCTGCATATTCTTCCTGGAATTTTGGGCATGCACGCACATTGCCCATTGTGATTTTCAAGCCACCAGGTCCAGGACTTGAACTGTGGTCAGCCATGGTCTTTTTAAAAAAAAAAAAAAAACATGTCTGCTGTAGATTTTCTGAAGTTCCAAAGCATCTTTAATTTGGAGGTGATTTCTGTAGTCAAGTAGGAGGGCTGAGGGAGTGAGAGGCATGTTTGTAGATTTGAGTGGGACCCAGCTGGACTCCCTGGCACCATCCCCTATGCATGGAGGATTAGGGAGCCTCATCTGTGTCCTGAGATAATTCTAGATGCTGAGCATGGGCTTTGGAGTCACTTCGGCCAGAGGCTAAATCCTGATGCTGCCACTTAGCTTTGCGTGGACTGGTTAGTTGACCTCCCTGTGCTGTTTCCTCATTCGTTGAGTGGACTGGTTTCTGCAGATTTGCGAGAGTGTTGAGATGCCCATTCAAAGTACTTGGCACCTGGGAGGGACTTAGTAAGTCATGGCTGGAATTACTAATATTTTGTTCATTCAATTACGCAGCAAATAAAATTTTAAAACTTCAGGCGAAGGGGTAGAACCTTCTTTCTGAACTGTCCCTGTGCCAGGTGAGCTCAGTCTAGTGGAACAACCAAAAACCTTAGCCAGTAATTACGGTATGTGCACTATGCACACCGAATACATCTGAGGCATGTGCTAGCGTGGGAATGTGGGATTAAGCGGCTGGCAGCCCAAGGAAGGGTATCACTGAGAAAGCTGGGAATGGAATGGGAGGTCCCTCGGAGCAAGGAAAGAAAGGGTATTCCAGGCACATAAAAGCAAACCTCCAGGTTTGTTCACGGGAACAACATGCTAGAAGAGTAGTCAGAGTCCCTATAAATCTGTAAGACTAGCAAAGTTGCCAGGACGTGGGATCGGTATCTTTTCATACCTTTGTGTTTCCTGGAAGGGCTGTTTTTCAAGTAGATGAGCAAGAGGCAAACAGTGATGCAGCAGTGAAACGTGACACTCTGCAAGGTGATCCCACACGGGAAGGTTTCTGGTTCAAGCCCAGAGACCTCACCAGGCACACACTTCCTTGTCCATGATCTGGATCTGGCTGAGGCTGGAGGTAGATCGTGATGTCAGGACCCTATTAGGGGTGCCTCTTTCTCTAGTTCATGGAGAAAATAAGTTTTTTAAAAACTAACCAAATAAACAACTTTAAATTTCATTGATGGGGGGCTGGCAGGTGGCATGATGGTTAAAGGTGCTGAATTCCTACGTGGCCAACTGCAGTTCGAGTCTCAGACCTGGTGGCTTGCTTTTTCTCTCTCTCTCTGTATTAAATTAGTAATAACAAATGGAATTAAATAAATAATTCTTTTAATAAATTTCATTGGTGGGGAACCTGCAGTTAGCGTAATGGCTATGTCGCTGGACTCCCACGTAGTCGACCGAGGGTCACGTCCCGGACCCTGTGGCTTAGAACTCACGCCGGGCGCATGTGCGTGCGTGCCCAAGATCCCGAGAGGAGAATGGAGGAGAAGGGATTGCAGCGTGACCATCCCCCCTGGGGGGGGGGTGATTTCTTGCTTTCTGTCTCTATGTCTCTCTCTGTCTGTCTGGCGAGCGCACGCGTCCTATAGAGAAAACCTCTCAAAAAAAAAATTTCATTGGTGGAAATACATGACCTACAGTAGGTGCTGAATGAATGGATGACTAAATGACTAAAGGAGACGTCATTCCAGTGGAGAGAAGAACACAGAACAGCACAGACAGCCCAGGGGAGTGAATGTTGAGTAGGATTGTTAGGAGCAGGGCCAGAGGGATGGGAGAGGAGGAGTGGGCAGAGGTGTGAGGGCCCCTGTTAAAAATAATCAGCAAGTCTCGAGTAACAGTAGCAAGACTGTCTCCATTTGACAGTGAAATGTCAGCTGTTCTGGCCAACAAGTTTACACCGCCTTCTGCTCCCAGTGCCTGGAGATGACCTTCTTTGGCACCAGGATAAGTGTGGGAGCAGCACACTGTGGGTTGGGGCAAGTTTTGGTTTTTGGTTTTTGGTTTGGTTTTGTTTCGTTTTAGGGCGAGGCTTTTAGTTAAAGAATTACTTTATTTAATTTTATTCATTGTCATTATTTTATTTTATTTATTTATTTATTTTAAATTGACCAGAGAGAGAAGGAAAGTAAGAAAGCAAGCTCCCAGGTTCGGGACTAGAACCTATGGTCAGCCATGTGGGAGTCCAGCTCCCAACCACTATGCCACCTGCTGGCTCTAGGAGAGGTTTTTGCTATAGGGCACATACACTTGCCAGAAAGACAGAGAGAGAAAGAGAGACAGAAAGTGAGAAATCACCCCTGGGGGGGTGGCCATAGCACAATCCCTTCTCCTCCGTTCTCTTCTCGGGATCTTGGGCACGCAAGCACACGCACTGGCGTGTGTTTAAGTCACCGGGTCCAGGATTTGAACCGCGCTTGACTACATGGGAGTCCAGCGACATAGCCATTATGCCAACTGCTGGGTCCCAGGACAAGTTATTTTTTTAAATGACTATTTCATTGACTTTTTTTCATAACCTCTCTTTGGAGTAGTCAGCTCAGCCTTGTTTTCTAGGACCTAAAATAACTTTTCTCTTATTAGATTCCTCTCGGGCTAAAAAGAAGTCTTATGAAAGCATTGCCTCCCTACTCTCTCGAGTTCATAGATCCATGCCACTAGACCTGGTGCTGCATAGGGATGTCTGCAGTGTCTACTACCAGAGTCCTGGTCGTCATCCTTTTTGCCCTGTAGATATGTGAAGATTATCCTGAGTCAGCAGACAATGAGCACCCCCTCAAACCTATGCTAGACATAGCAAATATAAAAGAGAATGTGATAGTTTGATGGCTGTGGCCTCCATGGAAGTGGAAGAGACAAATAACCATAACGTGATGAGTGCAATATTAGAGATTTAGGGACAGTCCTATAGAAACTTAGGTAGGAATAACTAACTTTGCCACACGGCACAGGAGGTAGGTTGGAGAAGGTGATGTTTCATTCATTCATTTATTCAGAAAAGATTCATGTAGTGCCTCTATACTGACAGCTGCTGTTCTAAGCACTTGGAATACTTCACTGAACCAAAGATCCCTGCCTTATGGAGCTGAGCTCCTATGTGCCTGTGGCAGGGTGGGAGGTAGATAACAATAAATGTGAATGAACAAATTGTGTAGACTGTTGGAAAAGGGAGCAGAGTACAGAAATGCCTGCATTGCCTAAGGATGCTAGGAAAAGAATTGTGAAAGGGGCGAGCCAGCCAGTCCTAGGAGGAGATTTTCCTTGGCTGCCTGTGGACTCTGGGACCCCAATTCATAATCTATTCCTGGCTTACAGTCTGGCTGAAATCCCAGCAGAATTCCACGCCTGGCTCTTTGCTGATTTGCCTGAGTCTAGACTTCAGGGCCCTTTGCCTGTGCCCTAGCTCCCATTTGTCACCATCCTGTGATCCATTCAACTGTGGGCCCAGGAGCTGGCAGATGGTTTAGAGCAGTGGTCCCCCACCTTCCTGGCACCAAGGACAGCCTTCTAGAAGACAATCCTCCACAGACTGGGGTGGGGAGAGGTTGGTCCCGGGATGACCCACGTGCACCACACCCACATACACCCTGTTTCCATTACTGCCACATTGTAGTATATAGTGAAACCATCACATGACAATATGGTCCACGTTCCCATGAGAATCTCAAGCCACCGCTGATCTGACGGGAGGCGGATCCCGGGCAGCAGTGCGAGCTTTGGAAAGTGGCTGCAGACACAGATGAAGTCTTGCCCCCCTGTTGCCCGTCCCTTGCTGTCCAGCTCTGGGCAGGGGCAACAGGCCATGGACC
>NW_006159934.1:54890-59482 GCF_000334495.1 Tupaia belangeri chinensis
GCATTCCTGGTCCAGAGAACACTGAAAGCTCATCCATTTCTGCTAGAAGGTTGGAGAGAAGATGCTGCCTCTTGTTTCCAGCAAACCACCAGTAAGGGGGCCACTTGCCAGATATTTGGGCAGTACTCTGGCCATGGTCGTGGGTGTGAATTTAGTGCCACTACCCACAGAGGAGGCCCTTAACCTTACTCAAATGACATCAGCTGGAATGAGGGTGGGATGATAGTGCACTTTTGGTCATGTCTCATTCCATTCTCAGAAAAGCAAGGTCCCTACTTTCATGTTCAAGCTGAAGAGACTGGGGAACAGAGAAGTGGAATCACACAGAACATCTTGATTTTGAGTTGTGGGCTTTCTCAGTAGCAGCCTTTCACTTGCAGTTCAGTTCTCTGCTCTCCAGGAGAGAAGGTTGTGAGTGCACTGGCCCCCATGTTGTAGTTTAGGGGACCCGGGGCTCCTACACTTGGAGGGCATCTTAATACCACTTAGCTGTGGTCATCAGTGAGGAAAGTAACGCACAGAAAGTGTTACATTTCTGCTGTTTTTCAGAAAATGTGAAAAGGCATGATGAAAATAAAGATCAAGCATTCCCCTGCCATATAAAGCTAACGATTTGGTGTAGGTCCCTACAGACTTTTCTCTGTGTGATTGTGTATGCGTGTATGCATGTCCTAGGTTGAACTGTCTGGAAATGCTGTTTTTATAGGTCAAAAAGAGCCAAGTTTTCATTTGATTCAGCCAGGCATATACACATAGACCACTATGCACATGATTAAACAGAGTGGGGCTATGTCATAATACAGTTTTCTAGATTTAAAAAATTATTATTTAATTTTATATATTATTATTTTTTAATTTGGCCAGAGAGAGAGAGAAAGGGAAAGTGAGAAAGTAAGCTACCAAGTCTGGGACTTGAACCGTGGTCTGCCATGTGGGAGTCCGTGCCTTAACCACCGCGCCACCTGCTCGTCCCACTCTAGGCTTTAATTTAGACTTCACTGTGCTGTAGATCTGGGAATATATCAATATGGTCAAGGACTTGGGTCCCATCTCTACTCTTTATGCACTTGGACAGGGTACAGAGCTCCCCATGCCAAGGTTTTTCCCTTTGGGTAGTGGGGATAGTCATTATACCCTCCGTGTGAAATTGTTGGAGGGCAGATGAGATAACATACCTTTAAAGTGCTCAGTGCAATACCTGGAATGTAGCAAGCAGTTCAGGAATTGTTAACAAGTATTACTCCATTTCCAGATGAGGGGGGATCGTCTCATTATAATCAGCTCTCGGTTAATATATTTTCCACTGTTGAGGTGAGGTTCTTGTACATACGCAGGGTCTTCCAAAACTTTGTGGGAAATACATATTATGAAAAAAAGATGGATTTCAGGGTCTTTTGTTTGTTTTTGTTTTGTTTTTGCTTTGGGAGGGGGAGAGACAAAGAGAAGGGTAGTGAGAAATCACCTGGGGGAATGGCCACACCACAGTCCCCTCTCCATTCTCCTCTTGGTATTTTGGACACACACACGCACCTGGTGTGAATTTCTAGCTCCCAGGTCCAGGGTTTGAATCACAATCATCTATGTGAGAGGCCAGCACCTTAATCACCTTGTCCCAAGGTTTTGTATTTTGTTGTTTTTGACACCAAAATAAACATACTTTAATGACATTTTCCCACAAACTATTGGAAGTCCTCTTATTTATTTTTTTTACAACACAAATCCATTTTTATTCATTTACATTTCATTATTTTAAATCCTTAATGGGTACAGCATCACACGGATTCTGTGTCCAATATCCTTAGCAGGAAGGTTGCTTTGGAATTTGGCTTGAACCATGCCACTGTTTCCATGGGCTCGGGTAACCTTTCCCCAGATTACTCTGGTTTTATTTGGTTTGCCACCAGGAGTCACTGTGTTGTTTTTTGCTTTGTATACATAAGCACACCTCTTGCCTAAATAGAATTCTGTTTCATCTCATGCATAAACACCTTCAATTTTAAGAAGACACAGTCCCCTCTCCATTCTCCTCTTGGTATTTTGGACACACACACGCACCTGGTGTGAATTTCTAGCTCCCAGGTCCAGGGTTTGAATCACAATCATCTATGTGAGAGGCCAGCACCTTAATCACCTTGTCCCAAGGTTTTGTATTTTGTTGTTTTTGACACCAAAATAAACATACTTTAATGACATTTTCCCACAAACTATTGGAAGTCCTCTTATTTATTTTTTTTACAACACAAATCCATTTTTATTCATTTACATTTCATTATTTTAAATCCTTAATGGGTACAGCATCACACGGATTCTGTGTCCAATATCCTTAGCAGGAAGGTTGCTTTGGAATTTGGCTTGCACCATGCCACCGTTTCCATGGGCTCGGGTAACCTTTCCCCAGATTACTCTGGTTTTATTTGGTTTGCCACCAGGAGTCACTGTGTTGTTTTTTGCTTTGTATACATAAGCACACCTCTTGCCTAAATAGAATTCTGTTTCATCTCATGCATAAACACCTTCAATTTTAAGAAGAGCTGTGTGCTCCCTTTGGTTCCTGAGACCCCACTTATAGCCAGCAAAAATGGTCTTCGACCACAGCCTTCCAGACATAGTTGCCTTTTAGAAGTCCTGTTCCCAGCAGGCCTCCACAGGCTCCAAGATGGCGGAAAGAGCTGGAAGTCCTCTTATTCATCTAAGAGTATTTTCCCCTTCTCTTCTTTGCATATTAAAGATTTAGGCATTGAAGTCTTAGCTGGGAAGAATTTTTTTCATTGATGTGTTTTGAGCTGGGTGGTGCCTACTGGGGAAGGTCCTTAAACCCTATAAACTAGACTCCCTTGGTCGAGGCCCCCTCTCAGCTTTGCTCCTCTCTACCAACACTGTCACTTGCCTGTCTTCCCAACCCCCAACGGGGTGCTGTTCACGTCTGCACCTTGGTCATGCTGTCCTCTCATCGTGAAAGCCCTTGCAAATAGAAAGAAAGAGGTGTCTGGCCACCTTGCAGCCACCAGGAGCTAGAAACTAGGAGACTATGGGCTGTCAGGCCTGGAGGCAGTGGTGAGGGGGTTGGGGCTCACCCAGCCTGGGGCCCTCTGTGCGACTCTTCCTGCCACACCCCTGTGGCTCTCATGAACTTGGGGCTCTCCTTCCTGAGCTTGTCCTCCCCTAAGGAAGGGCTCCTCTTCACCTCTCCAAAAACAGAAGTGTGAGTGCTGGCAGCTCTGCTCTCTGAGGAAGTCACATTACAGCCTCGCAGCTGATGATGAAATCTGCCTCCGGAATTAGCAGCAGCCCCCTTTCTGCCTCAGAAAACTCTAGCATCTCCTCCTCAGCTTGTTCTCACTCTGGGCTCAGAGCAGTGTGTTTATTGGGGACCTCGCCTGCCCAGTGGTACTCTCATGGCTTCCCAAGAACAAGCAGAGCCTGCACTGCTCACTCACTCTTTGGCTCTGACCTGAGATCAGTGAGGCCTGCTCCTTGGTTGAGTGTTGAGAAGGACTTCAGTCCCTGGAACCAAGGGCTTGGCATTGACCTGTGTGTTCTTTTTACTTTCTTTCTTTTTTTAAGAGAGATT
The DNA here is from genome assembly GCF_000334495.1 of Tupaia belangeri chinensis. NCBI lineage: Eukaryota > Metazoa > Chordata > Mammalia > Scandentia > Tupaiidae > Tupaia > Tupaia belangeri. The sequence goes on from NW_006159934.1 coordinate 58,462, forward strand.
TTTGCTGTAGGGTGTGTCAGGAAGATAGAAAGTGAGAAACCACCCCCTGGGGGCATGGCCTCACTGCAATTCCTTCTCCTCCATTCTCTTCTCAAAATTTTGAGCACTCATGCACATGTACCTGGCATGAATTTTAGGCCGCCGGGTCTGGGACTCAAACCATGGACAACTATGTGGAAGTCCAGCAACATAACCATTACTCCATCTGCTGGTCCCAACCTGTGCATTCTTGTTAGTGGAAACGAGTCTGAATTCGCCTTCTCAGGCCAGGAAAGACATACCTGGGACCAATAGGGGCCTGCAGTGAGGGTTTTTTTTCGTTTGGTTGTTTATTTTTCCCCAGAGACTGGCTCTGCTACTGACTAGCTGGGTCATCTTGTTAACTAGGCATGACCACTAGCTGGGCAAGTCACCTCACCATTCTGAGTCTCCATCTCCTCATCTGTCCTATGGAGTTAGTAGTCCCAGTGTTACTATGGGCTTGCGCGGGGTGATAAATGGACACGAATCTGGGGTTGTTATAAGTGGGAGAGGTGAATTGAATTAGAGCCTGAACCATAGCAAGGTGGAGGCCATTCCGTCTGTGTTTTAGATGGAAAATCGAGACCCGAATGGGGGAGAGAGAGAAGTTGAGAAAAGAACTGAAGAGACAATCTGGATATTTTGCTCTGGTATTTCTTCTGCATCCTCCCTAAACTCTTTTTTTTTTCCACGAGTCCAAAGTTTTTAATAATAGGGAAAATAGATTCCATTCAAGGTTGGATCAAGGGTGGGTCTCGTGCAGTTCCGCAATTGTAGGTGAGTCTCCATGGAATACAGTTTCAGGAAAGCGGTTCTGGTAAGCAGAGTTGACCATCAGTTGATGCGGCACAGCAGCCATCTTGTGATTAGCAGGCATGGTGTTGTGGAGATCTGCAGTGTGACTTATCCTGGGTATCTGGCTTCCCTAAGAATGGTAGGGTAGTTCCTATTCTTCCCTGAGGTAATGCAGGGCTGGTAACCATCATCTTCTCACTGTCCA
>NW_006159934.1:59554-97287 GCF_000334495.1 Tupaia belangeri chinensis
GTTGTAAGTTCTTAATCTTTGTTGTCGGCTTCAGCTTGCTGGTGGGGGGGGCCCTGGAGGGCCCGCGCAGGTCCCGCCGCCGGTCGCAGCCTTGGCGCGAGCCCTAAACTCTTCATTTACCTACTCTTCTCCCCCAACACACGCACATGCATGCACGCACACACACACATGGGCCAAGGCCCTGAGCCTGTGTCCCTCAAGCAGTCAGTTCCATCTGTGTTCTTCCTGAAAGTTCTCACTTAGGAACAAGAAGAACACAAAAGTGACCAAGTTATGGAAATATTGATTGCATCCAGTCTGAGCACTTGGGAAGCTGGAAAGGCAATAAGAGAGGGAAGGGTTAGTGTGAGGAAAAGTGAAAGGCTTGCGGAGACCAGAGCTGGGGCTGGGGCAAAGGAGGCAGAGGCTGGCTTCCCTTGGAGTTGCACTCGATGGGCCTTCGATGCAGCTCCTGCCTCTTGTGCATCCCAGCAGCCCTCACTCCCAGCCCAGGACCTGGCTGCCATTGCACTGTGAAGATGCAACTCGAGAACTTGCACGTTCCCCACCAGTGCTCCACCTGCACCTGGGTCCAGACTCTGTCATCTGGCCCATCACTGTCATAGGACAGCTTGGCCTCCAGGGTCCATGAGATCCTGGCCCCATCTTCCTTCATACATACATACACACACACACACAAACCCTATTATTTTCCCCATTTGAAACAAGAAAGCCTGGACCTACCTCTTTTAGCTGCCGCCCATGCTCTGCCCCCATTGCCAGCAGAAATGCTGGCAAGCGTGGGCTGACTCCAGCCTCCTCTCCTCTGTCATGGATCCCCATCAGAGAGACTCACCCCTTCCATTCGACCAGAACAGCCCTGGTGGACGTCCATGACATTTAGTTGGAAAGTCGGTTTCCAGCTCATCCTGTCTGCTCTGCCAGCAGCGTGCAGCACGACTGAGCACTCCCAGCCAAAGCACACTTCATTGGCTCCCAGGATACCTCACTGTTCTAGGTCTCCTCCTGCCTCAGTGGCTGCCACCTTCCGTTTCCATCACTGATGCCTCTTACCTCTGTTCCTTGAGTGTCGAGGTACCTTCACACTGTCCCTAGACTTCTCATCTGTACTCACTCTGCATGGTCATTCTTTTTTTAAAAGTGTATTTCTCTCATGAGGGGGAGAGAGACAGAAATTAGGAACCCCTGACAGGGTCTTGGCATGCACAGTCCTCCACCCAGCCTTCCAGGTATCCAGGATCATGGGCATGCCCACCATGTTCAGGTCAACCCAGGATCCAAACCCTGAGCCTCCCTTTCACCATTTTTTCTTTTTTTCTTCCTAATTTTTGCTATAGGGCTCATGTATTTGCGGGGGGCGAGGGGAGTGCAGAGACAGAGATCTAGTGAGAAAGCACCCCCTAGGGAGATGGCCCCCACAGTCCCTTTTCCATTCCCCTCCCAGCATGTTTTTCAAGTCACTGAGTCTGGGATTCAGACCATGCAATTGGCCATATGGGATCCAGCTGCCTTAACCACTACTGGCTTGCCCCATCCCTTATCCATTCCTAAATCCCATCTGTATGTTGATGACTGCCAGATGCATAAATCCAGCTTGAACCTGGTCTGATTTCCAGACTTGGCACATCCTACTGCTCACTTGTAGCTCCATTTGAATACCCGATGGGCATCTCGTGTTTCCCCTGTCTGAAACAAACTCCTATCTCCTCTGCCCCAGACCTACTTCTCCCGTGGTGCTTTCCATCTTGCTCACGGCAGCTCAGTCCCTCTAGCTGCTCTGGCAAGTAATCACAGTGTCATCTTGGAGTCTGTCCTTCCTCATGCAAAATAGCAGATCCCATCAGCTCTGCCTTCCAATTCTGACTCCGACCACGTCTCAGCAGCTCTCCACTACCACCCTGATCTGAACACCGTCATCGTGGCCTGAGTTAATGCAGCAGCTAATTGTGTCTGCAGCGTGCACCTTGTCCCTGCAGTCTGTTCTCAACATAGCAGCCAGAGGGATCCTTTAAAAAGTGAATCAGATCATGTCACTCCTTTGCTCCAAACCTTCCTGTAGCCTCTGACTTACTCAGACCCAAGGCTAGTCCTTAGAGTGATCCATGAGGTCTCTTTCTTATTTGGCCCCTCACACCCGTGAGCTCAGCCCCAGCCACACACAGCCTCTAGCTCCTCTACCAGGTGGGCTTCTGCTGAGGACCCAGAACTTCCTGCTCCTCTGCCTAGAACACTCTTCAGTGTCTGCCAGGCTTGCTGACTCATCACTTTAAAGTCTGTGTCCTTCTGTCACCTCAGTACGGCCTTCCTCAACAATCCCTTGAAAGGTTATAGTGCCAGCTCCATTCTCAGCTTTATTTTTCTTCCACAGCACCTCTGGCCATTCACCCTGTGTTTATTTATTTTTCTCTCTTCCCCCCTGAAATACCAGATATGTGAAGGCATAGATGTGTCATTTTTGTTCTTTACTTCCTAGGTAGTGACTAGTACATGATAAGCCTTCAAGAAATAGATGCCTAATGGGGACCAGCTGTTGGCTTGATGGCTATGTCGCTGGACTCCCATGTAGTCGACCACGGTTCAAGTTCGGACCCGGTGGCTTCAACTCATGCCGGGTGCGTGTGCATGCGTGCCCAAGATCCCAAGAGGAGAATGGAGGAGATGGGATTGTGGCGTGGCCATCCCCCTTGGGGGGGGGGTTCTCACTTTCTGTGTGTCTCTCTTTGTCTTGCTGGTGAGCACACAGGCCTTATAGCAAAAAAAAAAGAAAAAACGAAATAGATGCCTACTGAATGAGTGACTATGAGAACAATTCAGAGAAGTTGGCCCCTAAGAAACTTAACTGTGATTGGAGTAAGACAGAAACAGGTGACAGTGAGCAGGGCTGGGTGTCTTGGAAGAAGAGAGGTGACCATCTGTGCTGGGCCAGTTCTATAGTTAGTAAGACTACATGGGAGGAGGGCTATTTTTCTGAGCTTTATGTAACAGATGTGGTTTCATATAAATCACACTTCTGTAAACGGAATCCTATTTTAAATGTACTAACGGAGATTGCTATTTAAAGGAATCTGGTGCCAATTTCTCTTGTAAAATGAATAATAATTTCCTAATTTGTCCTTAATGTCAATTCATATTTTCAGGGGAAAAAAATACATGTACTTAAATCAAGGTATGCGTGTATAAACAGAGGAAATCTTCATTGTCCATGTTTCCACTATCTTTATTACTCCCTCTCTTCTTCCCTTTTTTGTTCCTGCTTTTCCTTTTGTATTTTTTGTCAGACGGCATGTGCATTCACCAAAGAATGGAGGGGGGCGGGGAGTGAGAAATCGCCCCCAAGGGGGATCATCCAACCACAATCCCTTCTCTTTCATTCACCTCTTGGGATTTTGGGCACACACGTGCATGTGCCTGGCGTGGTTTTCAAGCCACTGGTTCTGGAACTCGAACTGCAGCCTGCCATGTGGGACTACAACTGCCTTAACCACTACTATGCCACTTGTTGACTCTTCTTTTTTATTTTTAAGACTTTTTTTTTTAATTGCCAGAACGCACATGAAAAAGATCCCTTTTTAGTACCTCGCCCACCCTCCTGATGTCTTAGATGAAAGCAAGGTCCTGCGGCTGCTGCCTGCTGGTTTGTTCAGGTGTTTACCCGAGGCCTGCTGCCCAGTTCCATTTCCCCTCGCACTGGAACAGGGCTAACTGAGGTAGTGTCACTCTAGAGAGAAGACAGCTGTGCAGTGCAGATGTGTGGCAGGTGTGTGAACAGCAAAGACCAGAACCTGCTTCCTTGAAAATAATAGAAGGTGGACTTGTTGTTCAGTGGATGTTCAGCCTTAGGTCTGGTATTCTTTAGGTACTATTCTAGGTTTTCTGAAATAACTTCCTCCTTTTGGTTCTTAATGTGCCAAAAGATTGTAACATCTGTTACTAGGACAGATGTACTTTTTATAAGATAAGAGAAACCTATTTTTAAGATAACAAATGTGCTGAGGTCTGAGCAGCGGTTTAGTAAAACAAGTTGGTATTGGTTAAGAATTCAGTTATAGCCACCTAACTAGCAGGATGGGTGCCAGATGATGGCACAGGCCTAAAACAGTGCTCTGTGAGGCAGTCACACATATAAAGGTACTCAGAGACCTACCTGAGTACCCCAGACACTCGTTTCCATGATCTGGGGCTGGCTGTGGCTGGGGGTGGATTGTGGCATTAAGGCCCTGTTGGGGTTGCTGCCTTTCTCTCTGGCTCAACTGAAGAAATAATGAATAAACTTGGGGGTGGGGGAAGGAGTGGAGGAAGGAGAGAAATAAAAAGAAAAGTAAATAAATAGTAGAACTTAAAACTCATACCTGATGGAGAAAAACGGTGCCAACCCTGCTGTGTGGCCTGACCACAGAGCCCACTGAATTTGTCTATGAAGTGTTCCCCCACCTCTGTCCCAGGTTTGCTCAACATCAGTGAGATTGTGTTAGGAAACCTCTTTGAAGATGGTAAGGGGCTAAACAAAAATGAGAAATGCTCCTGTTTTTATTCCAACAGATCTGGTGTTTACAAATTTAAGTGAGCCAAACAGATCAATTGGGGTGTTTAGTATCACAAGATTATTTGCCAGAGTCGGATAAGATGTCCTCACATAGCCACTCTCTTATGTATGTAAAAGGGGATTCTGTTTACTTATTAACTGTATTTGAAGAAAGCTGGATCACAATTGTGTGAAGTTCACCATCTGAAGCGAGAAGTGAAGTTGAAGAGCGGCATCAAGAGAGGGTGATGATGAAGCCGTGTTGGAGAGTTTAAATTTCACAAGATCCAGAACATTCTAAATTTTTAAACTGGGAGAATTCATAAAGAAACTTATTCTTACTGCTCTATTTGGGGTTGACTTTGGTGGAGATTAGAGGTAGGAGACCAGCTCTACAGCAGTAGTGGGGTGTGTTTGTTGTGGAAATAGAACATAAATAGGGATGTAAAGGATGTTGGGGAGGGAGAAGCAGTAGGCTTTGGCCTTGCCATGATGTGGCAGGTGCTTCCTAGCATTTGATAGACAGGTCACTTACACATCAGGATCTGTAAGAGACACAGAGCTGGCTATTGGGTGGTTCCCATGCTCAGAGACCACCTGTTAGTCAGACATCAACCCTCTCACATCTGGAGCTCATTGGAGAAGAGTTGGAGTACAGTACTAAATGAAAAAGGATGAACCTAACCTCACAGTTAGAAAGCTGGGGGAAGCAAGAGGGGAAGGAGGGAAGTTGGGCAATGCCAGGGGTTTTGCGGAGGTCACCGCCCAGGGTTTTCAACTTTAGCAGACAAGCTGTTCATCTAGAAGGCCTTCCCTGGAAGCCCTGCACAGGGCCTTGTGAGAGGCCACTCCAGCCTGGCTCTGTGAATGTTAAAGTCCAGGGTATGCATGTGGGACTTGCCCAAGGCCTGGCTTTCTAGGTGGTGACTTGCCCCAAGAGCAACTATAATAAATGAGCTGTCTGGTGTGAGCCCTGTGGTAATGTGATGTTGCAGTTCAGGGTGTGAAGGAAGAGGAACCAGGGTTTCCTCCATGACGAAAGAAGCAGTCCTGTAACGGAGGGTGCCTTTTCAAAGCCATGGCTCCCTATGAATGGAGAAGGGGAGATAGGCCAGCTTTTCCTTTTCCCTAAGACTTCGTGTCCCAGTATCTTATCTTGTGCCCTATATTCCAGGACCTTCTGAAGGCCTAACTAGGTGCGCCGAGAGTTGTTGTAGATGTTCTGTTATGGACAGAGGCAGTTGGCATATAGGAAAAAGGAAACCAGCTAGGCTGCTGAAGTCAGTGGGTGACAAGGGCATTGGTTTTTGGGTTGGAATACAACAGTGGTCCCCAACTTAAGATGGTTCAACTTAAGATTTTTCAACTTTATATTGATGTAAGGTATCATCGGTCTTGTTTTTTGGTTTTTTGGTTTTTTTGTGTGTGTGTTTTAAGAAACTGACAATGACTTCGTTTTAAAATAAGGATTGCATTCTGGTTTTCCCTTTTAGTAGTCAATAAATCATGTGAGATATTCAACACTTTTGTAAAATAGTCTGTGTTTGATTTAGCCCTGCTGTAAGCTAATTAAATGTCTGAACACATTTAAGGTAAGCAGGACTAAGCTGTTATGGTCAGCATGCTTGTGCACTTTCAACCTAAAGATATTTCTGATTTGTGATGGATTTATTTGGACATAATCTTTTTTTTTCTTTTTTTTCTTTTTTTGGAGAGGTTTTTGCTATAGGGCGCGTGCGCTCGCCAGACAAACAGAGAGAGACATAGAGACAGAAAGCGAGAAATCACCCCCCAGGGGGGATGGTCACGCCGCAATCCCTTCTCCTCCATTCTTCTCTCGGGATCTTGGGCATGCACGCTCATGCGCCCGGCATGAGTTTTAAGCCACCGGGTCCGGGACACAAACCGCGGTCGACTATGTGGGAGTCCAGCGATATAGCCATTCTGCTAACTGCTGGTCCCTGGACATAATCTTGTAAGTCAAGGAGCATCAGTACTAGGAAGATGGTGCTCTTTGCCTGAGGTCATGATGGAATGACCTGGCCGAAGGAAATGCTTGGGCAATGGTAGTAAGAAACGAGGGTGGTAAGGTGGAGGCATGGAGATACAGCACAGACTCCATTCACTTCTCCAGGCAGATGGAGACAGTGGTCAGCAGGGATGGGCTGGGGACCCCTTTCTGTAGTCTGTTGACTCTGCTGAATGGTCTGGTTAGAGCTTGTACTAAAAATCCTGGGGGGCTTTGGGAGCTACTGAGCTGGGGATCTCCCAAGGTAGTGGCAGAGAAAGCAAGAGTGTAAGGAATGTTCAGAAATGTGTGACAGCAGGTAAGAGATGGTGACCCAGGCCTCAGAGCAGTGAACGTCAAGCAGTGTTGGAAAGAATGGAAGCTGCGCCCTTTGCACACTCGTATTGTCCCTCTGAAATGACAACCCATGGCTGAAGAGTTTCGAGACTAGTAACCGGGGGGTGGAAGGGAAAAGGGGTCTTGTGTGGAAAGGGAGGTCACTTTTGTAGGGATTATGAGCGTTCTGGATCATTTTTAGAGAAATGATGTCTCTTGACAACAGAGATGGTCATTGCAGTCCCTGTACCCAGATCTGAAGAGATTCTGGGCCTGTCTGTAGTGCTTGTCTTCCAGACTGTATCTGGAGAAGGAGGACCACTGTGGAGCTGGCATTCTCTGTGGACACAGAAATGAGCTGTTGGGCAGTCGTGGTCCCTGGGCTGCCACTTTTGTCCAGAGAACCGTTCCTCTCCTGCCATCCTCTCTCAGCCCTCTCCCTCAGCTTTCACTTCTGTCTTGCTCCTGCAGCAGCTCTCAACCAGGCCACCGATGACATGCTCGTGGCAGTGGCTAACTTACCTCATGTGCCTGCCCTTCAGCATTTACACGGTAGCCCGCACACTCTAACTCATAGCACTTTTTTCTCTAATACAAGTGCCTCCCCATCTCAGTACCCTCCTAGTCTCCTGGCTTTTTTTTTTTTTTTTTCTTTTTTCAGTCTCTTTTCTGACTCTCTGTCATCTCCCAGACTTGATTGGAATGTCCTGGGCCTCATGTCTCTCTCTCTCTCTCTTTTTTTTTTTTTAAAGAGAAATTTTTGCTATAGGGCACATGTGCTCACCAGAGAGATAGAAAGAAAGCAAGAACTCACTCCCAGGGGAATGGCCACACTGCAGTCCCTTTTCCTCTATTCTCTCGAGATCTTGTGCACACATGCCTGCCATGAGTTTTAAGCCACCGGGACCGGGACTCAGACTGAAGTTGACTATGTGAGAGTGATGTAACCATTACACCATCTGCTGGCCCCCTCATCTCTTAGATACTTCTAGGTGATTTCATTCAGTTTGTGGCTTTGAATGCCATCCCTAAACTGATGTTTTCCAGCTGTCTCTATAATGGGATGCCGTCTTAGTCTGTTCAAGATACTGTAAACAATACATTCGGCACAGTCACTGTGGTGCAGCAGTAACCCAGTGCCCTGTAAGGCTGAATTGGGTCCCCAGGTCACCTAAAAACACATTGGGTATATACACCGATGCCCAGGATTCTGAGAAGCTGGAGGGCTGGGGAAAAGGGTGGCAAGAGTGCCCCTCCTTTCTTGTGCATGTGTGCACATACTTGTTTTCTTTTGTTCGTTTCTTGGGGTTTTTGTTTGGTTGGTTGGTTTTTGCATATGCTTTCTGTCATTCAGAAACTAGCTTTAGACTGAGTGATTATTGCTTACAGTTCTGGAGGCTGGAAGTCCAAGACCAAGGCACTAGCAATGTGTCTGACGAGGGCTTATTTTCTGCTTCACAGACGCACCTTCTCTCTGTGTCCTCACATGGTGGAAGGGGCAGGCAAATTCCCATGGGCCTCTTTTATAAGAGCACTAATCCCATGAGAAATCTCATGTCCTATAATCACCTCCTAAAGACTCTGTTTTTAAATTACACTGGAGATTATGTTTCCGCATACAAATATGGGGATATGAAAACATCATATGTACCTACCCAGTAGGTACCACAAACTTAACCACACTCTGGCCGTCCCCATAAACTTGCCTTCTCTCCAGTTTTCCTGTTCAATAAATGGTAGTTTTGGGGCCGGCAGGTGGCATGGTGGTTGAGGGCGCTGGACTCCCACATGGCCAACTGCAGTTTGAGTCCCAGACCTTGAGCCTTGCTTTCTCACTCCACCCCTCCTCCCCGACACACACACACACACACACACACTCTCTGTCCCTCTCTGGTCATATTTAAATAAATAACATTAAATAAAATAATTCTTTTTTAAAAATGGCAGTTTCATCCTTTGGTCACTCTGGCAAAAAATCTTGTTTTTATTCCATCCTTGATTCCTGTCATTTTTGCACACCCCACGTCCAAACTATCAGCATATCCACAGTATGTCCTTCAGAATACATTCTGACCCCTTGTCCATAAGTGCCCTGATCCAAGCCACCAGTGTGTCCAACCAGGGTTGTTATAAGTCTCCAAATGATTCCCCCACATCCTCCTACCTTCTACTGTCTGTTCTTAGTACAATAGCCAGAGTAATCCTTTTTTTAAAAAAAGTTCGGCTTGTTCCTCTGCCCTGAGTCCTCACTGTGGTCTGTGAGGCCCTCCCTGATCTGGCTGTTTCCCTGCCCTCATCTCTGCTCCAACCTTGCTGGTTTCTTGCTGTTCCTCAGGACTTTGACTTGCTGTTCCCTGACTCCTCATGGCTCTCTCCTTCCCTCCAGGGCTCATTCAGTTGTGACCTCAACAGGGAGGTCTTCCTTGGCCATCTCATGCAACATTACAGCTGTCTAGCCCCCTCACTCCATTTAGTTTCTTTTTTTTTTTTTTTGCTTCATTTTTCTCTATGCCACAGAGAAATATGGCCCTTAGTGTTAGAATGTAATAATAATAAAAATGAAGTGCACAATAAATGTAATATGTTTGAATCATCCTGAAAGCACCCTATTGCCCTGGTCTGTGGAAAAATGGTCTCCCCCAAAACCAGTCCTTGGTTTCAGAAAAGTTGCGAACCATTGCAAAAGGCTGGGAACCTTTGCTCTACAGAGCTTAACCCTGTTCAATCTCCTCCCTCCACTAGAACATGTGTCGTATGAGAGCTTTTGTCTTTTGTTCACCGCTCTTTGTGCCTGGTGTCTGGCACATAGTAGGCCCTCCTGAAATTTTAGTTTAATGCAACGTAAGAGAGGCAAAGCCTGAGATCCTGGAATCCTGGAATCAGATAGTTAATGGTACCTTAAAAATTATCTCATGTGAACACATCTGCAGTAGCTGAACACCTCTAGCCCAGGGTCCACCCTCTAAGGTCTCCTTATCTTCCTCTCACTAAACCTGGCTACTGCTCCTTCTCTTCCTTCTCCCTTGACTTCTCCTCCTTTTCTTCTTTTAAAAATTTTTAATAATTTTTAAATTTTTTTCTTTATTTATTTGTTGTGATGTTCAAGTCACCAGGACTGAGACTTGAACCATGGTCTGCCATGTGGGAATCCAGCACCCTAACCACCACACCATCTGCTGGCCCATCTTCTTTTAAATTGATCTGTTTATTTTTCCTGTGAATGAGACAGAGAATACCCCCAACAAGGTCCTGACCCACCAGTCCATCCCCCCGCCCCAGCCCTGGCCAGCCCAGATCATGGGCACACACACATCCTGTGCACTCAGAGAGGTCTCTGCACACAACAGGCAATCTTCTATGCAGGTTCGCCTTGCAGAGTGCCATGTTTGGTGGCTGTGCACTATCCAGTCCCTACCCTGGCTTCTTTATTTTGAAAGCTAGGTTTACTGAGGCATAACTTACATGCAGTAAAAATTCATCATTGTTAGTGTACAGTCCTATGAGTTTTGACAGTCACATTCAATTAGGTAACCTGCACACTCACACGTTAGAATGGTTCTGGGCCAGCTGGTTATGGGCCATGCTGAACCCATGTGGCAAGGTTCCAGGTTCACGTCCCAGGGATTCCTGCTACACAGCAGGCATGTGCACATGCCTCTGATCTGGGCTGACTGAAGCTGGGAGTGGATCACGGTGTGAAGATCCTGTTGGGGGTGTCTGTGTGTGTGTGTCTCTCTCTCCTAAACTCTCTCTCTCTCTCTCTCTCTCATGGAAGAAGTAAATATATTTTTTAAAAAATTAGAATGACTCTATCACCCACAAAACTCCCCCCCCTTTGTAAGCAGCCTCCTTCCCTCTGCCACCCCCGGCATCCACTGATTTGGTTTCTAATAGTTCTGATTCTCCAGGTTGTCAAATAAATGGAATCCTAAAGTATGTGGTCTTTTAAGTCTGGCTTCTGTTACTTGACATAATGCTTTTGAGCCTCGCCCATGTTGTTACAGAGTCACTAACTGTTCCTTGCTGCTGCTGAGTGGCATCCTGTGGTATGGCTGCACTGCAGCAGTTGGTCTGTTCCCTACTTGAAGGACATCGGTGTTGTTTCCAGTTTGGAGGCTGATAAACACAGAACTTGGCTTTAAAAAAAAAAAAATTATTTATTTAATTTTATTTGTTATTACTATTTTTTAATTTGACCAGAGAGAGAGAGAGAAAAAAAAAGGTCATTGAGAAAGGCAGCCACCAGATCTGGGATTCAAACCACAGTCAGCCATGTGGGAGTTCAGTGCCTTAACTACCATGCCACCTGCTGGCTCCAAACCCAGCTTCTTTTAATTGTTACTTAAGTAAGGGCTATTCTAGCCCTTGAGGCCCTCTAAATCTTACAGGTGTTGAGTAGAGATATCTGAAGCCCCTTCGACTTTCCGTGATTTCTGTTCTCTTATCTGACCTTCACTGGTTCATCATCCTTAGTGGTTTTCTGTGCACACGCCCACTTTATCTCTATTCTGCCTTCTATTTGACTCCTCTAGGTAGAATCATACAGTATTTGTCCTTTTGTAATTGGTTCTCTTCACGTGGCATAATGACCTCCAGGCTTACCCATGTTGTGATGTGTGTCGGGATTTTCTTCCTCTGTAAGGCTGACTCATGTTCCATTGTACAGGTAGACCACAATTCATTTACCCAGACTTCTGTTGACGGACACTGGGTTGCTTCCACCAGTGTTTTCCATTTGAACATTTGTTTCTTTGGATCTTCTCCTGGCTGCCCTCTTTCACACAGGCTTGGACATACATTCAATTTGCTGCAAAAATGATTTACATTTTGAATCTTCTCCATTTTTTTAGTTTTTGCTATAGGGTACTTATGATAGCTGGGGAAAGACAGACAGAAAGAGAGAAAGAGGGAAAGTCAGAAGTCACTCCACGGGGGGTGGCCAGGCTGTATGCAGTCCCTTCTCCATTCTGCTCTTGGGATTTGGGTCATGCAAGCACACACACCAGGCATGATTTTCAAGTCACCAGGTCCAGGGCTCAAACCGCAGTCAGCCACATGGGATCCAGCCACCTTAACTTCCACACTACCTGCTAGCCCTCTTCTCCGTTTTCTTAATTCATCTTCCCTCTCAGATGATCGAACTGCAGAATAGTGCCTTTCTTTTTGAAATCTGCCTAACCCAGACAATTCAGTTCCTTACCACATACCCCCAAATCAAAGGATGTTTGGAGGTTTTGAGAGAGAAAAAAAGGAGAGACATGGTCCTAATTTCAGTGGTCCTTGGTTTATGGAGCAGATCCATTGCAAATACCTTTTATGGAAACATGTAAGTGATGGGCCAGCAGGCAGTATAGTGGTTAAGGTACTGATCTCCCACGTGGTTGTCCACGGTTCATGTCCCAGACCCAGTAACTTGAAACTCAGGCCAGGCATGTGTGTGTGTGCATGCCCAAAATCCAGAGAGGAGACTGGAGGAGAAGGGATTACAGTGTGGCCATCCCTCTGGGGGGTGATTTCTCACTTTCTCTCTCCCTGGCAAGTGCACACACACTCTATAGCAAAAGTCTCTCAAATAAAAACACAACGAAACACATGTAAATACATCGTAGTATTTAGCTACATGGAGCCTAGATAAGTTCTAAAGAAGCTTAAAAAAATAGTTGGATATCATTAGTTAGAGCAGCTTACACTTAAATAGCAGCAAGATTTTTAGTTTGAAGAGCGAGAAAGAAATGTGACTTGGAGAAGGAGGGGGTCCTAGGCAGGAAAAATAATGTCCAGATCATAAAGCAAAGAAGATAGCAAGTGCTGATGAGGGTGTCTTTTAGGAGAGTGCTGGCAGAGCAGGTCTTCTTTTTTTTTTTTTTTTTTTTTTAATTATTTCATTTATTTATTTATTTCACGTGAGTTTTGCCAGAAAAAGACAGAGAGCAAGAGAGAGCACGCGCGAGCAAGCTGCCAGGCTCAGGACTTGAACCATGGTCGGCCATGTGGGAATTTCAGCACCTTAACCACCATGCCACCTGCTGTCCCCCAGGTCTTCTTTTTTTAAAGTTTGCTATAGGATGTGTACACTTGCTGGAGAGAGAGAAAGAGAGAGAGCAAGCACGCATGGGTGAGAGAGGAAGTGAGTAATCCAGGAAGAATGACAACACTGAAATCTCCATTCTCCTTTTGGGATTTTGGGCATGCATGTACATACACCCAACATGTTTTTTAAGCCACTGGGTCCAAGACTCTGACCTCATGATTGGCCATGTGGGATCCAGCCACTGCACTATGGAGCTGGCCCCAGGCTGTCTTTTATTTTTGTTTATTTATTTATTTTTTGAGAGATTTTTGCTATAGAGTACATACACTCACCAGAGAGAGAAACAGAGAAAGAAAGCGAGAAATCACCCTCTGGGGAGATAGCCACACCTCGATCTCTTCTCCTCTGTTCTCCTCTCAAGATTTTGGGCATGTATGCACATGTGCCCAGTGTGAGTTTGAAGCCACCAGGCCTGGGACTCAAACTGCAGTTGACTGTATGGGAGTCGACAAGGTCTTACCCTTTTGTGATCCTCCTGCCTCAGTCTCCTAGCTGTGTGGCACACACCACAACAACCAGCTGGTTTTTAGACAGAGTCTCCTATGTTGCCTAGGTCAGCCTTGGGCTCACAGTCCTGCTTCTGCCTCACAAGTCACTGGGTTTACAGATGCACACCACCAACCCGGCCTTTAGATTGCATCAGAAAGCAAACCCTGGCTTTCATGTGTTCTACACGGAGCATAGTGTTGTAGTAGCATGTGTCTCCTTGGCTGGGCAATGCAGGCCTTCTTTATCGACCAGTTCATCCATGTTGCTGGCAGAGTGTATGTACTGGGGAGACAGCAGGGGGCACGGTTCCTGCCCTGAGAGAGCCCATGCACTGCTGAGGAGACTGACAATATGCAAATGAACAAGGGAATTTAAGATTGTGACGAGAGCCTCTGTGGGAAATAACTGTGGTGGTTGTGAGTTGTGATAAAGAGATATTGCCAGGCAAGGTATGGGGTGAGGCTTTCATTTACGGGATAAAGAAGGAGGGAAATCTAGTCTTGCAAGCAATGGAGAAAGACCATTCCAAGTAAAAGGAATATCAGGGACAGAGGGAAAGCTTTGGCAATGTTTGAGAAATTGTATGGTTTGGTTAATGGTTTGTTCCCCAAAGTTGCATGCTTTGGAATTTGGCCTTAGTGGGCAGTGATTGGATCATGGTGATTGAGTCATGGCCGAATTGGTCTCATTATGAGTGGGTTAATGCTGAGCAAATTGAGTGAGTTCTAGCTCTCATGAAAAGGAGTTAGTTTGCACGAGAATGGGTTCTTATAAAAGAGACAACTGTCCAAGTGCTCTCTCTGCACTCACCCACCCGCCATCCTCTCTACTGTCAACCATGTTGTGGCATAGGCTGGCCTGATGCCAGCCGTGATGCCAGCCCTGTATATTTTCCAGCTGCTAGAATCATGGGTCAAATAAACCTCTATTTCTTTATAAATCATCCAATCTTGGGCATTTCTGTTAGCAACACAATAGTGAACTAAGACAAGGAACAGAAAGGCAGCCCATGTGGCTGGGGCATGACAAAGAGGAGAAGAGCAGGTCTTGACACTTCTGCTAGGCCTCAGGCCACCTTGAGAGCGAAGGCTTCACTCCACAAATGGCAGAGGGCTCTAAGCAAGGACATATAATCTCATGCATGCATTATAATGAGCCTTCTAGCTGCTTTACTGAGTGATTTTGGGGAGAGTAGTCCATTTGGGGCTATTTCACTGGTCCACCAGGGACATAGAGTGATTTGAGCTTGGCTTGAGGCAAAGGTAATGGTAAGAAATAGAGGAATTTTGGAGGTAGAATGGATAACATTATTGATAGATTGGATGGCAATGTTCAGACAAAGGCAGTGATCCAAGATAACTTCTAGGTGTTTGGTGGTTGATACAGTGAGATAAAGGACACTGGGAGAGGAACAGCTGGGGAGGTGAGCATGCTGGCAGGAGTTGAGAGTTTAAAGCCATGGGCCAAGCTGAGATCACTAGCTAAACAGAGACCTGGGGATGAGTTACTAAAGAAACTAAGGGAGCCGGCGTCGTGGGTAGAAGATGAGCCAACAGGTGAGAGATGTTGGCAAGTTTGTGGTGGACTGCTGGGAGTGACTGAAGGTGGCACAAAGTGGGGAGGAGAGATGCTTTCAGATGGGCCAGGGCCTCAATTCTGGCCCTACTTCTTGCTGAGTGTGCTACTTTGCGCAGCTTGACTTGAAAGATTGAGGGTCAGATTATTGCCTCCAGGGCCCAAGGCAGAATCAGAAACAAATTATGAGTGGTGAGAGCAATGCCTCATAGGTGGAGGCAACGGCTAAAGAGAGATAGCTGCTGCTGCAAGTAATCTGGTGACTGCAATGACAACGATCAAGAGAAGATTAAGAAGACCTTGATGTTGGATACCAAATTCCAGTGTCACAGCCTAGTCCAGAGCAGCGTCACTGAGGACAAAGGGCATCCCTGCAACAGAATGCTGTGTTTGACGGTCTCTGCCTCACCTGTCCCTTCACTCGTCCCAGGCTTACCAGATCTCAACTTGGCTCTGAAGTCCCCCTGTCATCCTCACTCAGGCTTGAGGTCCAACTGTTCATTTAAGCTGTCCCCAACTATACCAGCAACCTTTTGGGTTCTGACTCCCCCAGGTATCTCATCCCATCCTTCTTCATCATCAGCCATGTCACTCCCCAGGTGGAGCTGTTGTCTCAGAGGCTCCTCTGTCCTGCCTCTCAGAGAATATCAGGTACTAGGGGAAGATCTTTTTCAGCTCCACATGGGATGAGTATGTTTTATGCTGGACACCATCACAGGAATGCAGGCAATGAAAGGCCGAGGGCCTAGACCACCCACTTGGTCTATTCTCTGCAAGCTTCCAAAACCTTGCTCGGTGAGCTGACCCTGTAAGGGTCCCAGTGCTCAAACTCCAGGGTTGGAATTCATCACCGAGGCCACCGGCAATGGTCACCTCTGCCTTCCTTTTATCTTACTTTCTTTTCCCCTTTGCCCTGCCTGTTCTGAGGTTCTCCTCTGGCCCAAACGGTGGGCCCTCTGGCCCCTAGGGGGGGCTGGACCTACCACCCCCTCCTGGAGCATATCCCCTGTGTGCCACGGAACCTTTGTGAGCCAGCCTGGCCTTGGCAGCCCAAGTGCTGGGCCACTGCCAAGAGCTGTGTGCGTGACCGGACAGTAACCAGCTGGCCCTGAAGAAGCCAGGCCTGAAGATTTTCCATTGGCTCCAGCCTAGCTGGGCTGTCCTGGGGAGTGGAGGACAGGGAGGGCTGGTGGGGGAGGAAGAGAGGCTGGGAGAAAGCCGCCCTTCCTGCGGGGCCTGCTGATAATTGGCTCTCCGGAACCAGCTCAGGACACCAGGGCCAGCTGGGTCAGGAAGTGGTGTACAATGCTGCTCTTTCAGGGGAGACACTGCTCGGTCTTAGGGCCTGTGTGACTCCAGGGAAATCTGGAGAACAGCCTGTTCTCAGAGGATGTTCTCTAACCTAGACTCCCCTCCAGAGGTGAGACTCCAAGCCCCCAATTCCCACCCTTTGTCCTGTAAGGGGTCCCTAGACGTGGGCCTGTAGGTGGCCAGGACCAGGTCATCTCCGAGGGATTTCCCAGAGAGGATCTGCGGCAGAGAGGAAATGGGACTAGATTTTCTCAGGAGACCTTGAATTGTGTACCTAGTACTCTTCCGAGGGGGAGTCTTGGGAAACAGCCAACCCTAATGATTTATTAAGACTTGCCTCTGTGCCGTGTCTTAGCCATGGCGGGCCTTCAGGGAAGAAGGCAATATACTAACTGGCGGACACTGGCGGACACTGTAATAAAAGAAGAATTAAAAAAAAAAAGGAAGAAAGAGAAACAAATTGTTGGCTGAGTAGCTTGTATGTCTACATCTAAGGAAAGGTACAGTGTGATCTGTGTTCTGGAGGCGGGGTAGGATTTGGAATGAAGAAAGAAGGGGAGGCATGTGTGGTGTAGGATGGGGTAAAAGGGGCCTCCCAGGCTCATGGCCTTAGGTAAGCAAAAGGAAACTGGTCCTAGTGGGGATCTTCTGCCCTGGGAAGCCCCTGGTTCCAAGGGCCCTGGGGCACCCATGGCTTGTCTTAAAGAGCCCAGAATGCTGAGGCTCAGCCCTGCCTGCACTGCTGAGCCCTGAGAAGCCTTGTCACAGAACCTGGGCAGGGGGCCCCCAGCCACAGGTTGGACTCTTACTCTTGGGAATGTCTGCTGTGGAGAAGTGTTGCTTGGAGAACTTCGGGCAGCAAATGAGAGCTCTTATGATCTGCCAAAGCTGTAAGAGAGGGTCTTGGGCGGCCCTGGCAAGGACAGGCAGAGCTTCCAGATGTCTTGTGGCTGTTGGTTTAGGAAGAAACCAGTGCTAGGCAGTGTCTGTGGTATTGAACTCACTGTGAGGCAGTGACTCCTAGGGTGCTCCACACGTTCCTGTGGGAAGAGTCAGGGCGCTCCTCATTCATGAGGATGGAGGGGTGTTTGTATCAGGTCCCTCTCCTGCTCAAGAGCCTTCCATGGATCCCCAGTACCCATCAGATCATGCATGATTCCTTACCTGGAATCTAAGAATGAGAAGGGACCTAGAAGTCACCTAATCCAGCCTGAGCCTATCAGTCTTTTCCAGTCATCCAAAGTAAAGGGTGCCTCACCTCTGACGTTATGCTTCTACTCATGAGGAATTCTCTTTCATGAGACAGCTTTAAGTTTATGCAAAAACTACCTTCCTGTAATTCTACCCATTGGTCTAGGTTTGATCCTCTAAAATGATTTCTCCTTTCATTAGACCACTCTTCAAAATATGGCTATTCTTTGGGCTGGCTTCTTGGCCTCATGGTTAAGGCAGCCAAAACCCACATGGCCAAGTGTGCAGTTCAAGTCCTGGGCCCAGCAGCTTGAAAAACATGCTGGGTATATGTGTGTGCATGCCCCAAATCTCTACAGGAGGGAGAGATGGAGGAGAAGGGATTGCAACATGGCCATTTCCAATGGGGGTGCTTTCTTGCTTTCCTTCCCTCTGTTTGTTTCTTCAGTGAGTTAATGTGTCTTCTGGCACATTAAAAAAAAAAAAAAAAAAAAAACAGCTCAGGACACCAGGGCCAGCTGGGTCAGGAAGTGGTGTACAATGCTGCTCTTTCAGGGGAGACACTGCTCGGTCTTAGGGCCTGTGTGACTCCAGGGAAATCTGGAGAACAGCCTGTTCTCAGAGGATGTTCTCTAACCTAGACTCCCCTCCAGAGGTGAGACTCCAAGCCCCCAATTCCCACCCTTTGTCCTGTAAGGGGTCCCTAGACGTGGGCCTGTAGGTGGCCAGGACCAGGTCATCTCCGAGGGATTTCCCAGAGAGGATCTGCGGCAGAGAGGAAATGGGACTAGATTTTCTCAGGAGACCTTGAATTGTGTACCTAGTACTCTTCCGAGGGGGAGTCTTGGGAAACAGCCAACCCTAATGATTTATTAAGACTTGCCTCTGTGCCGTGTCTTAGCCATGGCGGGCCTTCAGGGAAGAAGGCAATATACTAACTGGCGGACACTGGCGGACACAGTAATAAAAGAAGAATTAAAAAAAAAAAGGAAGAAAGAGAAACAAATTGTTGGCTGAGTAGCTTGTATGTCTACATCTAAGGAAAGGTACAGTGTGATCTGTGTTCTGGAGGCGGGGTAGGATTTGGAATGAAGAAAGAAGGGGAGGCATGTGTGGTGTAGGATGGGGTAAAAGGGGCCTCCCAGGCTCATGGCCTTAGGTAAGCAAAAGGAAACTGGTCCTAGTGGGGATCTTCTGCCCTGGGAAGCCCCTGGTTCCAAGGGCCCTGGGGCACCCATGGCTTGTCTTAAAGAGCCCAGAATGCTGAGGCTCAGCCCTGCCTGCACTGCTGAGCCCTGAGAAGCCTTGTCACAGAACCTGGGCAGGGGGCCCCCAGCCACAGGTTGGACTCTTACTCTTGGGAATGTCTGCTGTGGAGAAGTGTTGCTTGGAGAACTTCGGGCAGCAAATGAGAGCTCTTATGATCTGCCAAAGCTGTAAGAGAGGGTCTTGGGCGGCCCTGGCAAGGACAGGCAGAGCTTCCAGATGTCTTGTGGCTGTTGGTTTAGGAAGAAACCAGTGCTAGGCAGTGTCTGTGGTATTGAACTCACTGTGAGGCAGTGACTCCTAGGGTGCTCCACACGTTCCTGTGGGAAGAGTCAGGGCGCTCCTCATTCATGAGGATGGAGGGGTGTTTGTATCAGGTCCCTCTCCTGCTCAAGAGCCTTCCATGGATCCCCAGTACCCATCAGATCATGCATGATTCCTTACCTGGAATCTAAGAATGAGAAGGGACCTAGAAGTCACCTAATCCAGCCTGAGCCTATCAGTCTTTTCCAGTCATCCAAAGTAAAGGGTGCCTCACCTCTGACGTTATGCTTCTACTCATGAGGAATTCTCTTTCATGAGACAGCTTTAAGTTTATGCAAAAACTACCTTCCTGTAATTCTACCCATTGGTCTAGGTTTGATCCTCTAAAATGATTTCTCCTTTCATTAGACCACTCTTCAAAATATGGCTATTCTTTGGGCTGGCTTCTTGGCCTCATGGTTAAGGCAGCCAAAACCCACATGGCCAAGTGTGCAGTTCAAGTCCTGGGCCCAGCAGCTTGAAAAACATGCTGGGTATATGTGTGTGCATGCCCCAAATCTCTACAGGAGGGAGAGATGGAGGAGAAGGGATTGCAACATGGCCATTTCCAATGGGGGTGCTTTCTTGCTTTCCTTCCCTCTGTTTGTTTCTTCAGTGAGTTAATGTGTCTTCTGGCACATTAAAAAAAAAAAAAAAAAAAAAAAAACAGAACAAGGGATGAGCAGATGACATAATGGTTACGTCACTGGACTCCCAGGCAATTGACTGCGGTTTGAGTTTGGGACCCGGTGGCTTGAAACTCATGTTGGGCATGTGTGCAAGATCCTGAGAGGAGAATGGAGGAGCAGGGGGATGTGGCCATCCCCCTTTGGGGGGGGTGATTTCTCTCTTTCTGTCTCTCTGTCTCTCCAGTGAGCACAAGCGTCCTTTAGCAAAAATCTCTTAAAAAATAAATAAATAAAAGAACACCCCGCAATTTCTGCCAGCAGTGGTGGTATGTGCTGCTAAGATACTGTGCTCCATAGGCTGGGGCCACATGAGAGGTCCAGGTCTGACTCCTGGTCCAGCATCAGGTAGGTATGGTAGGATGTACCTGGAATCCCAGACTCTGAGAGGCTGACACGCAAGGATGGCAATACCCAAAACTCTGGTGGGCTCCGTTTTCTTCATTGCACTCGGTGTCCACTCAGCCAGAGGCTCTTTACCATCTTTGATACAGGAAGTACCTGTTTGCCAATCCTCCCAAAGTTCCTTTCACAGCCCACCTCACTTCCTGTTCTTTCCATTTCCACTTTCCTCATTTGGTTGAGGGCTTTCTTTTTTAGGTTTTGCCATAAGGCACATGCGTTCTCTCAAGAGCAACAGAGAGACAGGTTGAGGATTTTATTCCTATAGTTCCGTGCAGTTAAATTCAGGTTGCTGGGGAAGTCATGGCATATTTTTCTGTGCAAAAATGTGTCTTGACTTTTCTGACAACCCAATAGCTATATCCCTGCACTCCTTACCTCCATGCTCCATCTCTACTACTCCAGTATAAGCAAGACAGACAAGTGCATTTCAGAGGGCTGAAGCAGGGACTGTTGCAGTTCCCATCCTTCTTCCTCTAAGAAGTCTTCCCTGAGCAGTGTCTCAGTTTACAGGGATTTCTCCTTCCTTTTAACATATGTAACACAAACTTCTCCCGTTTTCAGTTATACTTACACGCGCAAAGGCTCTGTAGTTACAGCGTATGTGATAAACTGAAGGGAATTTTTAAGGTTTTGTTTTGTTTCGTTTTTGCAGGCAATGCTTATCATGACCACAAGCTTGGATAATTAGTCAGGCAACATACACACATATTTGTAGGGTGAAACTGAATCCCACCCATCACAGTCCTCCTCGAGGCCCTGAAGTAGTGTTGGTGTTTAGCATTTGTCGCTCCGTGTTTTTTTTTCTTCTCCCTCACAGCCTGTACTTCTGACCAGCTCTCCCGAGGCCCTGAGAACCTTTCCACTTCCAGTTCAGCACCTGACTGCATGTGGGTCTCTCCTTGTCCCTGTACATTTTTATGGCCTCTATAAATTCCTGTAGACTGCTGGCAACCTTTAGGGGCACAATAAATATGGTGACTTTGCCCAGAGGTCTGTCTGCATCCAGAATCCCGTCATTGTCCTGAGCCAGAGAAAATAACTTGGTTTAAAGGTCTGTAATTCTCCTGAGTTCATCTGCATGAAAGAGACTGGCCTGGGACCCTTCTGAAGGCAGAGGCTGAGGAACAATTCCAGGGAAGGACACATAAAGAGGAAGCTGTAGGAACAGCCTTGGTAGTGCAGTTGCCATTCTGAACTGCTGCTCTGGAAGCCATATGGCTGACCATGGGTTTGGATCCCCAGGTCAGCCTGAAAGCCTCCCTCGTGTTTGTGTGTGGATGGCCATGATCCTGACTGGCCTGGAGGACTCGGGAGAGGGGATCGAGGCATGATGAGACACTTTCAAGGGTGCTTCTCTCTCCCTTGTTTTCACACTCTCTCCTGTCATGTGCATGCTCTCACATTCCTCATCCTGAACCTAAAAAAAAGAAAAAGAGAGACCAGCAGGTGGTGTGGTGTTTAAGGCTCTGAATTCCAACATAGCTAACCATGGTTCAAGTACTAGACCTGGCAGCTTGAAAATCTTACCAGGCACATGTGCTTGTATGCCAGGAGGAGAATGAAAGAGAAAAGATTGCAGCATGGCCATCCTCCCCAAGGAGTGGTTTTTCACTCTCTCTCTCTCTTTCAAGATTTTGCTTTAGGATGTGTATGCTCGCCAGAAAGTGAACTAGCGAGACAGAAAGCAAGAAATCACCCCCTGGGGGGATGGCCATGCCACTGTTCCTTCTCCGTTCATTCTCCTCTTGGGATTTTGGGTACACACGCACATACACCTGGAGAGAGTTCCAAGTCACCAGGTCTGGAATGCAAATTGTGGTCAACCACTTGGGATTCCAGCACCTTAGCCACTATGCTACCTGCTGGCCTCTTCCCTCTTTCTGTCTTTCTCTGGTGAGTTCATGAGCCCTATGGCAAAAACCTAACAAAGAAAGGAAGGAAGGAAGGAAGGAAGGAAGGAAGGAAGGAAGGAAGGAAGGAAGGAAGAAAGAAAAAGAAAAGGGAAGGGAAGGGAAGGGAAAGTAAAGAAAAGGAAAGGAAAGAAGAAAAGGAAAGGAAAGGAAAGGAAAGGAAAGGAAAGGAAAGGAAAAGAAGAAACTGTAATCTCTGGCTATCCATAGGAGACAAGTATAGCTTCATTGAGTGCTTTACCTTTTTCTTGGAGCACCTCTTACATGAAAAGGCTTTGGAAAATTTGTGGAAACTGAATTAAAGTATGAGTTTATTTTGGTGCAGAACCAGACAACCACCTGGTTTTGAAAGTGAAATTTTATTGATATGTGATCGTAGTCATTCTTTCATGGATTCGCTTAGCATTCAATGGCAGAGTTGAATAGTTGTGATAGACTTCAGCCTGCAAAATTGAAAATATTTACTGACTAACTCTTCATAGAAAGTATTTGCTTATTCTTCAGTTCTAGGAAATGTGGCCACAAGCTAGGGACTAAATGAGGCCTTCTAAGACATCTTCATATTTATATATGTTTGGATTTTTCCATATTGAAAGGTTAAAAAAAGTTTAAAAAACTTTTTTTGATCCAGTAATCTTAGTCCCAGGAATTTATTCCTTAGAAATGAAGGTGTCAGTTAATAAGGATATATATACATACATACATATATATAT
The DNA here is from genome assembly GCF_000334495.1 of Tupaia belangeri chinensis. NCBI lineage: Eukaryota > Metazoa > Chordata > Mammalia > Scandentia > Tupaiidae > Tupaia > Tupaia belangeri. The sequence continues at coordinate 82,361 of NW_006159934.1, forward strand.
GTGTGTGTGTGTATATATATACACACACACACATATATGTATTTATTTACTAAAATAGTTTACAATGGCTAAAAATATCTGGAAATAAATCAATAGTCTACCAGTACAGGAAAGTGTGTATAAATCATATTCATCCACACTGTGGAATACTATGTGATCTTTTTAAAGAATGAACTAGAGTTTTATAACCTACTTGGAGAATGTACCATGAGCTATCTTCAAGTGATGAGAACAAGATATAGAAAAGTCTGTGCAGGACAATCTCATTTTTATAGAACAGTGGCAAAATGAACACCTTTGGTGTGTAGGTCTTTGTGTGTGGGATGCATAACGGTGGCTACCATGGGTTTGGGGTGCAGTGACATATGTGGATGGGAAGCAGGGAAAATAGAAAGGGAAAGCCTATACTTAAGAAAGTAGTCTGCTCTGCCACAGTAGCATATACTGTAGGCCCATGTTCGACTCCAGTCCACCCTACAAGCCAGTGCAGTGTTACACACATGTAGTCCCAGTGACTCTCAAGAGGCCGAAGAAGGAGGATCACAAGCACGAGGCCAGCCTGGGCCATGCAGTGAGACCCCATATCAAAAAGAGCAGGGCGTGATGGTGATCGCCTGTAATCCCAGCTGGGAGGTTGAGGCAAGAGGATTGTGACAGTGAGACCTTGTCTTAAAAAATAATAAGGGACCAGCAGTTAGTGTAATGGCTATGTTACTGGACTCCCACGTAGTCGACCGTGGTTCGAGTCCTGGACCTGGTGGCTTAAACTCACACTGTGCGTGTATGCATGTGTGCCCAAGATCCGGAGAGGAGAATGGAGGAGAAGGGATTGCAGTGTGGCCATCACCCCTTGGGGGTGATTTCTCACATTCTGTCTCTCTGTCTTTCTGGTGAGCGCACACACCCTATAGCAAAAACCTTCCCAAAAAAGAAAAATAAATAAAATAATAATAATAAAATAAAATTTAGAAGATTGGAAAGGAGTGGATATTTTTAATGCCCTTTGATGTAATTAAGGAAATAAAAGGGAATTTGCTTAGGAGTTGGAAAATGCCCAGAAGTGGGAAAACGAGAGACTAACTAAAATAAAGAGGCCACTGACAGCCCAGGCCAACCAGGGAAAGCTCTGTGTTTCAGAGGTGAGAGAGGGCAGCTTGATGGTCTTGGGCCATCATCCTGCCCTGATCTCTGTGCCTCTTCCTTCTGCTCCCGGAGAAATAATGTTTCCCCAGGGGATGAAAAGCATCTCTTTGTGAGAGCTGTAATTACCATGTTGTTATGCCAAGCCAATGAGTGGCAGGCGGGCATAGCAGCTGGGCACAGCCAATACTAGACAGCAAAGGCTTAGGACAGCAGGGACCAGCTGGCCTGGGAGCGCTGCCCACCTCTGCCCCCAGCTGGGCTCCCACTGAGGAGCTAGCCTCTGTTGCAGGTGGGGGGGTCAGTGGAGCAGAAGATCATTGGAGGAAGAGAAAGGGGCGGGGCGTCTGGGAGGGTCTCAGCACTTTCAGAGGCTTATTCATCTCATCCTCCTTCCCCTTCCCCTCCCTCTTGTTTTGCAGACTGTCAGCATCAATAAGGCCATTAATACGCAGGAAGTGGCTGTAAAGGAAAAACACGCCAGAAATATCCTTTTGGATCTTGCTTGGAAGACCAACCCTGAGGGGGTCAAATTGTGGAAACCGAGGTCAGGGGGAGGCCTCCTTTGCTCAGCTCCACATGAGCCAGGTCACTGCAGGTTTAAATAACAGTATCTCAGAGATCTCTGGTTTCAGAGACCACGGTCAGAGTGTAAGGGACCAGTGAGGCCATCAGGCCCTGTGCCAAAGATCCTGCTGCTCTCCTGTAGGACGTAAGCTTTCCAGAACTTCAGAGTCATTTGGAAGTGACTTTCCTTTGAGTGATCTCCAGGGGCTCAAGACAAAGTGCTTTGGCTGGAATGAGGGCGTCACTCTGTGGTGAGGCCTGTGGATCCTTTCCCAGATAACCAGAAGCCCACCACAACAGTGAGCCTATCTAGGCCTCGATCTTTATCCCCAGGAAGGCACAGTCCCTGGTGGTGTTGCATCACATTTGGTAGCTTTGCCATGATGAGAAACACACCAAGAAGGCCTGGCTGCTGTGGTGCGGTGGTAATGAGGTGCCTCTCAAGGCTAGAAGTCTCATGATCAACTGAGTTGAGATTCCTGGGTTGACCTGGAAATACATGGGCATGTGCATGGCTACCCAGGATCCTGAGGAGCAGGTGGTCTGGGAAAAGGGGGTCGTGGCGTGCTGAGACGCAGTCAGGGGTGCTCTCTCTCTCTTTGTCCACTAATTCATGGGGATATGCTCTCTCTGAGAAGCAAACAAAAAAAGCCTTTAAATGCCCTGGTTGATTTTCTCAGAATTAGTTCTGACCCCTACCTGCTAAGGATTTGTGATTGGTCCAATGTGTAATAGGAGGTAAAAGAGAAAGACAATTGTCATAGACCTGTGTGCTTTTTTTTTTTTTTTAAGAATTATTTTATTTAACTTTATTTATTTAATTTATTTATTTTAATTTGACCAGAGAGGGTAGGAGGAGGAGTGAGGAAGCAAGCTGCCAGTTCAGGATTTGAACTACAGCCAGCCATGTGGGAGTCCAGTGCCCTTAACCATCATCACACCACCTGCTGGCACACAGAGGCCAGCCTGCAGCAGCCTAGAGCATGACCCATGCTACAAGGGAGGTTACCTGGATGAGGGAAGGGACACTGGAAGAAGTTTTAAATTCCTAGTGAAGGAAACCAGTAAACATTCATTTATTTATTTATAGGAATTATTTATTTAATTTTATTTTTCATTATTATTTTCTAATTTGCTATAGGGCACATGTACTCACCGAAGAGGAACAAAGAGAGAGAGAGAAAGTAACCGCCTGGTCTGAGACTTGAACTGCATTTTGTCATCCTTGCGCTGGGACCATGCTAATCTTCCCTGTATCATTGCAATTTCAGTGTATATGCTGCCAGAGCAACACTCGAACCACATTCTGGCCATGTAGGAGTCCAGTGCCTCAATCACCATGCCACCTGCTGGCCTAACACTTATTCTTTATAGGTTCTTCTATCAACTGTCCTGTTGATAGATGGCAGCTGAATAAGCATTAGGATATCAGGCTGGTGAACAGGTTGGTCTGTGCACCATGGGATTCGCTCCTGGAAGGCCCAGGGGCCAAATGTTATTTTCCTTTTTTCTTTTCTAAGTTTCTTTATAGAAAGAGAAAGACAAGCAACGGGGTCTTACAATATGATTCTCCCCCAAGCCTCTCCGAGACAGCCAGGATCACAGGCACATGTGTGCATACCCAGCACGTCCAGGTCCACCTGGGAACCAAACCCGGGTCTTCCATATGTCTTCCAGCATTGCAGAGTATTACACTATCACTGCTCTGCTGTGAAAATATCGTCTTTCTTGATTTCTTCTTTCTTCTCCCAGACACCTTTAATGATGCCTAACACATAATTGGGGATGTTATAAAGATTATAAAATTTAAAAAATGATGTCAGCTCTGTGGCCTAGTCATTAAGGAAGGTAGATCCTACATAGCCAGCCACATGATTTGAATCCCATTTCAGTGCCCTGAAAAACACACACATGTGTGTTTGTGCCCTAAATTCTGACAGGATGGAGCAATGGAGGAGAAGGAATTGTGATGTGACTGTACCCCATTGGAGGGGACGTCCCCCTACCCCCCAGTGAGCACACACATACCCTCTGGGAAAATCGGTCAGTGAATTGAAACAGCAGAAAAGTCTCTCCTTGCTTCTTTCCCAGTCGGGGTGCCTGGCTGGCTCTGCACTTGGTCTGGCTTTGTTTAGGCAGACTGCCCTTGAGAGGAGTCAGCACATTGCCAGGGTGCCCACCTCTCCTCATTGCTTCTTTCTAGTCTGAGAGCATTTTGCTGTAGGTGGAACTGTAAGTTATCAAAAATTGTTCCAACGCCAAAAGCTGCTTTTAGCTTCTAGACCTAAGTCTATGTCAAGCCCACTCCTAAAATGAAAATTTCTTCTGGAGAGAAATTGGTATCGTCCAACTCAGAAGCAGGACAACATGTGTTCTATATGAGTCATTTTGTTTCTGCCCCGAGGTGAGTCTGTCTGCCCTAAATGGCACTGGCTTCTTACCTGGGCCTTGGTAAAGAAGCAGAATGTTCTAGGTAAAAACTCGGTTACCGGGTCTGAGAGGCCTGTTTAAGCAGTTAGAAAGACATGTGGAAATCCTCAACATGCTCCCGAAAGGACTCACTAATGACTAACATCTGGAATGTTAAACTTAGAAATCACACTAGGCCAGATGGACATTTTTTACATGCAAACTATGGCCAGCAATCTGGGCAGTGGGTGTGCTTGGAATTGAGTCTGAGAAGCAACAGCCCCAGGATTCTATGTAAGAGAGTTCTAGGTGTTCGGAGATATGGGCACCTCTGAACAAAGCCACAAGGGTTTATGGACGAGTACAGTACCTGTTATTTTACTTCTGCAGAAGGGGCATTTTTCATAAATACTGCTGCTTTCAAAATAAGAGCAGGACTCAAGACAAGAGTCAAGACTAGCTGAATGCAGAGGAGGGAAAGTCCTGGAAGAGGCTCCCAGAGAGTCCATAGGTCAGGGTGTAGCATCCTCCTAGAGGAGATAGACCCTGATTAAAAAGTTGAAGCATGCCCTCACATTTAATAATAGATAAGAAAGAACTCTCAGAAGCCATATGTGTTGTGCAGTTGTTACCCCCCATGTACCTCATCACCAAATCAGCATACCCAGGGGAAGGGCAGACCAGAACTGTTGCTGACCCAGAGGGCACCTGAGCAGATTAGAAACAAATACCACCTTCCCCAGACATGTCCACCTTTGGAGAAATTATCTAATTAAAAGTCTTTTGTTAGAATAAGACATTTTATTGCCAGCTGTCAAAAAATTGCAAGAATAATTGTACAGATCCATGGTGTCTTAGCTAGGAGTGGTGCCCTTCTGAGGTGGGCCACTATCCTCTTCACAACTCTCTACCCTCCGCAGTGACCTGTTGCAGTCTAGATCCCAGTAATTGGTGGCCCAAGACAGGCCTGTGCCTTTGTTTTCCATGACCTTCCCTTTACCATGTATCCTGGGCACCCACCATGAGAAAGGGGCTCAGACCTTTTGGTCTGTGGTCAACCGACTGCCTCTCTCTAGCAACGCAGTGCTCTGCTGGAAATTCTGCCATGTGTTTCATAAACTCCTCCGAGACGGACACCCGAATGTGAGTTCCTGGGACTGTGGGGGTGGCTAGGGAGCCAAGGACCCATTGGGGAACATGGGATTGCCTGGGCCACAACATGGACACTCTCACTCTGCCCTCTGCTCCTGGCCTATTGGTTACTAATTAGAAGTGGGTGTGCCTCTCTCCAGTCAGCCACTTTTCCCACCCTGGGCCTAGCTTCCCCTTCTGTTCCCTCACAGGCTGTTCTCTTCTCTCTCTTTCCAGGTTCTGAAGGACTCTCTGAGATACAAAAATGAATTGAGTGACATGAGCAGGATGTGGGTGAGTTTGGAGAGGTGCCCAGAGCCACCTGCTTCTCCTTCCCCAGAGGCTGCAGAGCAAGGACTGTGGAATGAAACAAATGCATCTCTTTCAGCTTGTTTAGGATTTCTCCCAGGAGCATCAGGGAGACTAAGGGTGCTACTACATAGTACCATGATATCCATAATCTTGCCTGGGGTTGTTGGAAACTCTAAGAAAGTTTAAAAGCTTGGGAACTTTTCTTGCCAGTGGATTCTTATGTCACAAAGCTGTCAGGCACTGAGATCCCTCAGCAGGGGCATTGCCACAGTTCCTACTTTCCATGGTCTTATTTGGGACATAGTACATTGAGAATTAGCATTCCCAGTTCTTAATTCTTCCCTGTCTAGGGATTCTCGGTAATCTGCATTCCCAAGAATAACCCTGGTTTGATTCTGGTATGCCCTTTTGGTCCTACTAGTTAAGAACTACTGTAGCCATTTCCCTCAAAGTCTTATTCTTATCCATTTATACTCACAAACTATTAGCAGTCATGTAGTCCAATCATAAGTAAAGAAGTACAGTCCCATTTGTGGAAGCAGCTTGTCCAAAATCACAAGTCTACTTACCTAAACAATGCTAAGAGTTGTCCCCAAATCTTCCAACAGCATGCTAGAATGCTTTCCCTATAACATGTAAAATTTTTATCTTCTTTTAGAATTCCCTTGGCTTATTTTTTTCTATCCTTTTCCTTTCTTATATTCTTATGTTTTAGAAATACCTCGTAAATAACATTTAGTTACATTTTGGTTTTATTATTGTTTTATTTTTCATTCAAGATGCAATCTTTGTCTTTTTAATTGGTCATTTAGTCCATTTATATTTATTATAATAAATACATGATATGTTTATATTCTGTTCCCCTCTTATTATATGCTTTTTGTTTCTTTCTTCTGTTGTTTTATTTTTTCGTTTTTAATTTGCAGTAGGGCACATGCACTCACCATAGGGAGACAGAGAAAAGGAGAAATGCCCTCTGAGGGGAATGGCTTTATCACAACCCCTTCTCCATTCTCCTCTTGGGAATTTAGGCATGTATGTGGTATGTTTTTCAGGCTGCTGGTCTGACTCAAACAATGCAGTCAGCCACGTGGGATCCAGCCACTTTAACCACCATGCCACCGGCTAGCCCTAGAATATCTTTATTTCATCCTCAGTCATGAAAGATATTTTCTCTGGGTTTAGAGTTCCAGAAAGACAATTGTTTTCTCTCAGTACATGAAAGGTATTATTAAAGATATCTTTCCACTGACTTTTTTTAAAAAATTGTTTTTTTGGAGAGGTTTTCACTATAGGGAGCGTGCGCTCGCCAGACAGACAGAGAGAAACATAGAGACAGAAAGCAAGAAATCACTCCCCAGGGGGGATGGTCACACCGCAATCCCTTCTCCTCCATTCTCCTCTCGGGATCTTGGGCACGCACGCACACGCGCCCGGCGTGAGTTTTAAGCCACCGGGTCCGGGACGCGAATTGCGGCCGACTACGTGGGAGTCCAGCAACATAGCCATTACACTAACTGCTGGTTCCCAAAAATTTATTTATTTTAATTTGACCAGAGAGGGATAGTGTATGAGAGAGAGGAACAGAGTGAGAGTGAGAAAGAGAGAGAAAGAGAGGGAAAGTGAGAAAGCAAGTCACCAGGTCAGGTATTCAAACCGCAGTTGGCCATGTGGGAGTCCAACACCCTCGACCACCAGGCCATCTACCAGCCCCTCCACTTACTTCTGATTTCTATTATTTTCGTGAAGTCAAATAGTTTGATCCTTTAATCTGTATTTTTCCCCCCTCTGGCCTCTTTTTTTAGAGGTTTTTGCCATAGGGCACATGTGCTTGCTGGAGAGAAAGATACAGAGACTTTCCAGGAGGACAGTAAAAAATCACTCTCTAAGAGGGGTGTCCACACCACAATCCTTTCTTCTCACTTTTCCTCCTGGGATCTTGGGCATGCATGTACACACACCAGCATGATTTTCAAGCTATCCCGTCTAGGATTCAAATTGCATTTAGCCAGGTGAGACTTTAGCGACTTAACCACTCCACAATTTGCTGGCTCCTTTCTGACCATTTTTAAGATGTTAGAATGTGATAAAAAGAAATAAATAAACAAACAAATAAATAAATAAAAGAATGTATCTCAGAGTAAATCTATTTTGGATCTTTAAAATCCTTGGGTTAATATCTTTTATCAGTTATGAAAAATTCTCACGGTCACTTCAAATATTGTCTTTTGTTATATTCTCTTTGCCTTCTGAGACTTTGGTTAGAAATATGTTAGACTTTCTCACCCATCTCCCATATTTCTAAACCACCATTGCATTTTTTTCTGTCGACAAGAGACTTCAAAAAGTTCGTGGACAAACTAAGTATGCGTTTGGGGCTGGCCTTGTGGTGCAGAGGTTAAGCATTGTGCAGAGGGACCCTAATTCCGCCTGATTGACTGTGATCAAAATCCCAGACCCAGAGGCTTGAAAAACATGCTTGGTGTGTGTACACATATGTAGGATTCCACCAAGATGGAGAAATGGAGGAACAGAGTGTAACTAAGCCCTATGAGCGATACCACCTCTGTTTCTCTCTCATGTGCATATGTGCCTTCTGGCATTGAAAATACCAATTTATTTTTGTGCAAAAAAAAAAAAAATTGCAATCCACAAATGGCTTTTCCATAATACTCATTTTCTACAAACTTTTCAAAGACTCACTTAATTTGTCTCTGCTGCATTCTGGATACCTTCATCAGATCTGGCTTTCAGCGCACTGTTCCTTCTGCAGCTGAGTCTAATCTGTAGTTAAACCTCTTCCTTTTCAGAAGGATTTTACTTTGTTAGTACAGTTTTTATTTCTTTGCCAGAGGACATGTGCACTCACCAGAGGGAGAAGGCATAAGCATCCCCAGTGGGGCATAGTCACACTATAATTGGTTTTCCATTTCTCCATCCCATCAGAATTTGGGCACGCATGCACGTGTGCCTGTGTGTTTTCCAGACCTCCAGGGTTGGGATTCAAACTGCTCAGTCAGCTCCGTGGGATCTGACACCTTTAACTACCAAGCCATGGGACAACCTAGTTTTCATTTACTAAAATTCTATTTTTTTTCCTTCAAAATCTGCTTGGTAGTCTTTGTAATTTCGTGTATTTTGAAACAATCTCTTATTTCTTTAGATATATTAAACAGTTATTTTGTGCTTCAGTGTTTATAATTTGGTTATCTAAAATCCTTAGCAATCTATTTCTGCCGTCTGTCTTTTTTGGTAAATTTTGCTTACGCTCTGTAGTTTTCTTTTGTGCTTAGTTATTTTTACGGTGAGGTGCTCATCTTCCTTAGAATTTTATTTCTGGGAATTCTCTGAAGTCCGTAACAAAGGCAGGTTCTTCCAGAGAGAATTGACATTTGTTTCTATTGAAATCACTTTACATTAAATTCTTAGCTTATGGTTTTGTGAATTCTGGGTAGATTCCCTTGAGGGACTGGCTTACAGGTCCAATTCTCAGCAGCAGTTTTTCCCTCCCTCTGATCCCAGCAGAGGCCGAAGAGTTCCTTCAGTCTTCAGGGAGGACTTCCTCTGTGCACAAGTGCCGCTGTGTGCTATTTTCAATTTACTCTTCTGCACCAGGGAGACCATCTTTTGACTCTTCTACTAAAACCCCCACACACACACACTTGGGTTGGCCAGAGCCTTACCTCCTTTACCACCTGGTCATTGTGGCCCAGAATATTAAAGCTCAGGTTCACCTGGTGTGGCAAAGCCGCCCTCCCCTCTGTTCTTATACCCTATCATTTCAGTTACCTGAGTTTCTGTGTCTACTCAGTCCCTGGCCTGAGGATTTCTTACTTTTTGTTAATTAATTCCTTCAAAGAGAAGTTTTTAATATTTTTATATTTTTAGTAGTGTTTAGTACTCAGGTACCTAGCTAACCTTGTTATTGAAAATGTAATCACCTTAGGTCTTTCTCCCTATGTACTTCTGTCTGTTTCCTTTAACTAAGACTTCCTGGAAGTTAAGACCACGTTTTTATTTATTTACCCTTTATGAGAGAGGGAAAAACATAGGATACGTATTTTTGACAGAATCTCACTATGTCACCCTCCTCTTGCCCTAACCTCCCGATTAGTTAGGATTACAAGCACAGTTGTTCCTGATGTGTGGCCCAGGAACTGAATTCAGTCCTCCCATGTGGCTTCCAGTCTCCCAAGCAATAGTGTTATCTATGCACCACTGTGATTGGGCCCATCTTTTACTTTTTGATCCTTGTGCATTTCATGTTGTATAGTTGTCTTTGATGATGAGGACATTTTTACTTCATTTCTACTTTTCTGTAGTTTCCAATTTTTCTATCATTATTAAGTTTTACATTAAAATTAATAAAATGAGTGGTTCCTAGAAAATTAATAGATAATGGAAGTACTGCCATCTCGATTCTAGTCTCCTCTGAATACTTGGCCTCCTTTGCTGCCCTCTCAGGCATGTTTCAATATAGTTCACTTATTCTATCCTGGAGGATATAAGTGCACTTAAAAGAAAATGCAGAATTCAGGACAGCTATTCTGTTTAAGTGTTCTTTGTGCCCACATTTCTCTCCCTTTTCATAGATATGTGGGGTTACTGACATTCCTCTGCTAATTTAGCATCTTCTCTGGTACCCGGCTTGTGGCCTGGCTGCGTGGGCAGGCCCCATGGGAAAGTTTGTGCTTCACCTGCTAGGACTGGCCCCACTTCCAATCACCATCCTGTGTATAATATTGTAGATGTGCTTAGTCTATTGGAATCCATTTGAGGTCTTTCCTCCCCTGTTCTTTGATAGAAAGAAAAAAGGAAATATCCCATAGCTGAACTGTGCTTGCTAAGAGTGGAAATTTAAAATTCTTAAAAAGAAACCTCATCCAGAATTTATCCTAAGAAAGCTCTCATGTTTTAGACCAGATTGTATGTACTGTAACAATGTTCATGGAAACATAGTTTATAACCACAAAATTTTCAACCACAATTGACCCTTGAATAATCTGAGAGGTTAGGAACACTGACCCATCTCCCACTGCACACAGACTTAACTACTAACAGCCTACTGTTGAAGCCTTGCTGATAACATAAACAGCTGATAAACATATATTTTGTATGTTATATGTATTATACATGATATTCTTACCATAAAGTAAGCTAGAGGAAAGAAAATGTTATTGGGAACATTGTATGCTGTGTGCTGCTGCTTGGCAGGCTGACACCGCATGGGAGGCATGGGTCCAATTCCTGACCCATCCTGAGGTCAGAGAATCTTGATATGATGAGACCTTGTTTAAAAATACACCACACATGGGGGCCAGCATTTAGCGTAATGGCTATGTCGCTGGACTCCCATGTAGTCGACTGCGGTTCGAGTCCCGGACCCGGTGGCTTAAACTCACGCCAGACGCGTGTGCATGCGTGCCCAAGATCCCGAGAGGAGAATGGAGGAGAAGGGATTGTGGTGTGGCCATCCCCTCTGGGGGGTGATTTCTCGTTTTCTATCTCTGTCTCTCTCTGTCTTTCTGGCGAACGTACACACCCAATAAGAACAAAACCTCTCAAAAAAAAAAAAAGAAATACACCACGCATGAATAAATTAATGAATTAAATAAAGGGAACACTATACATCCACAATGTTACTCATGATTATATCTAGTAGTTAGATTAAGGATGATTTTTAGGATAGGTACCTTTTTATATTTTTCAAATTTTCAACAATGGTCATTTGTTACTTTAATAATTAAAAAAAAAAACTTACAAAAGAAGTTATGACTGCAGGCTCGCGGCCCAGTGTTCTCAGTTCTGATGCTCTGCTCTCTTTCCTCTTCCTGAAAGGGCCACCTGAGTGAGGGGTACGGGCAGCTTTGCAGCATCTACCTCAAACTGCTGAGAACGAAGATGGAGTACCACACCAAAGTGAGTCTGGGCGGTTCTGGTACACTGCCAGCGCCTTGTCCCATGGTCCCCCCAAGCCCCTTTGGGCTTAGCTGTTGGGCCTCTTAGGCAGCAGGAGCCCAGCCTCCTTGGGGAGGGTGTGTACCACATCCCAGCTCTGTGAGAGGAGAACCATGTTTGGGGCAACTGCAGTCAGATCCCTGGGGTGTGACAAGAGGGATTGTGGGCTGTGTCTTCTGTACCCTTTGTTCTCCATTTTTCAAATAGAAGGAGGAACTCTATGGCCAGCCCGGTAGCCTAGTGGTTAAGAGACCCAGATCCCACAGGGCTAACGAGTTCCAATCCTGGCCTTGGGTTCGTGTGTATGCCCTCAATCCCAATAGGATGGTAAAGTGAAGGAGGAGGATAGCCACGTGATCATACCCTGCTGCACTGGGGGTATTTCCTCCTCTCTGTCTCTCTCTAGCAAGCAAATGCACCCTCTGGCAAATTTAGAAAGAAAGAGAGGGAGGGAGAGAGGAACCCTTTTCATGAGGTTGCCTTAGGAAAATGTTACAGAAGTGCCAATTCTACTTTAAAAACAAAAAACAATAAAAAGCTATTCCCGTGATGTCTGTAATGAGTTTCCAAACAACCTTTTATTTATTAATTTTTTGTATTTTTAAATAATTTTGCCAGAAGGAGACCAGCAGATGGCATAATGGTTACGTTGCTGGACTCCTACATAGTCGACTATGGTTTGAGTCACAGACCCAGTGGCTTAAACCTCATGCCAGGCGCATGTGCTCATGTGCCCAAAATCCTGAAAGGAGAATGGAGGAGAAGGGATTGTGGTGCAGCCACAATCACCTCTGGGGGGTGATTTCTTGCTTTCTATCTCTTTGTCTCTTCAGTGAGTGTATGCACCCTATAGCAAAATTCTCTACAGGAAAAAATATAAACTTGCCAGAGGGCATGTGCACTCCCCACGAGACAGAGAGAGAGTTCCCCTTCATAGAAAAAGGCCACACCACAGTCTCTTCTTCTCCATTTCTCCCACTATTTGGGATGTTGGGTGCATGTGCATGTGCACGTACACAAACACACCCAGCGTGTTTCTAAGGCCACTGAGTCTGGGACTTAAACCACACAGTTGGCCGTGTGAGAGTCATCCACCTTAACCACTGTGCTTCAGGCAGGCCTAGAACCTTTTAATCAGTTCCTAACTTTAGTCAGTAAGTATTTTTCAGGCATCTAGTGCCCGTAAGAAGTAAGAGTGGTTTGCTCTTTAGGAGGTTCCAGATGCAGGGAGAAGGCTGTACACTTGCACAGCTGTGTAATAGTGTGAGCACTGACCTGTGCTTGTGCGAAAGTGTCAGAGACACTTGGGAACGACGGAGCCTTCCAGGGTCAGAAAGGGCACAGTGAATGTGGACTTCGTAGGAGTGTGTTGGGGGGTGGAGAATAGTGCCACGGGGTGGAAAAGAGTTTAGTTAGGGCACCAGCCATGGAAATGGAGATGGGAGGAGAGTTAGAAAGAAGTAGCATACAGCCATGTGTCACTTCATGGTGGACATATTTAGAAAAATGCGTCACGTAGTTGTATGAACGTCATGGAGTACTTATACCCGAGAGGACAGCCCACCACACCTAGGCTGCACGGTAGCCTTTTGGCCCACTGTTCCGTGTGATGTCCATCATTCACCGAGACGCTGTCATGCAGCACCTGGCTGCGATTTAGCAAATTTATCACTAGTACATTTCATGTACTTGACGAGCAGCTTTGATTCATGGGTCCTGCTCTGCTCCCTAAGCCTTTTCGGGGTATCATTCAGTGCTCACAAGTGGAGAAGAAGGGACTGCAGTTTCATCGTACTAGGAAAATGACATCTGGAGAGTGCGAGGGCCCAAGTCCAGCTCCTGGGTGGCCCGGCAGGTATTTGAACCTGTCAAGCACGTCAAGACTGTGCTGTGCTCAGTGACCACTCCCCGCCCCCCGCTGCCCCCGGTGTCTGGTCAAATGCCTGCCATGGGCTAGAGTGGGTGAGGTTCTAAAGGGAAAGGGAAATGGACTGCTGCCTTCAGGAGCCTTATGGTCTGGTTGGGAGGGACATGGCAGAGGGAGAGCAGATGGGCAAGCCCTGTAAGGACTTGAGAGTGGCAGGAGGTGGCACAGAAGCATGTGCTGGCACATGGAACCCAGGTTCGGGGACAGGGAGGAGTCTCTGTGGCAGTAACCCCCAAGCTCAGTCTTAGCGCCTAATGGTTATATCTGAGCTGCATAACACATCACCCCAGAACTTAGTGGCTTGCAGCAAGTTTTCAGCTCTCACACTTCCCATTGGCCAGGATTCCAGATGGGCTCACCTGATCTGCTGGGCAGAAGTCTCTCATGCAGGTGCAGTCAGATGCTGGCAGGAGCTGACCAGGGGTGGGGCAGGGACACCGGCCTGCAGTCCTCGCCTCCTGCGGAATATAGCCACCCCTTCCCCAGGACACAGTCTGCCCCGTAGGTAGAGAGGAGATGGCCAGGTGAGGACCAGGTGGCCATCAAGACCTGAGGCATGAGGCCCAGTGGAACTAACCACAGGTCTGCCATAGCGTAAGGCACAGTGAGGTGGAAAGTGACAGGCACCCAGGCAGCCCTGGGGACTGTTCTGTACCCATGGGCCTCTGGCTGTCAAGCAGTGACATGGGCCACTCTGCATTTTAGGTTGCTCTTTCTGGGGGATACAAAGAAAGTAGACTAGAAAGACCCAGGCTACCAGTGTGGACAGGGCCAGAATTAATCCTCGCCCCAGGGGACAGATGGGGTGGCGCTACCTGAGGATTGACAGGAAAGGGAGGAGAGAGCAGGCAGTAATAAGAGGGAGCAGCCGGGCCAATGGGAAAGACCCAGGTGATAGGAAGAGGCAGGAGCATAAGCAGCCGGGGTTGAAAATGGCAAAGAGCAGGATCTGAGTGCTCTGCGCTGTGGGCTCCGAGAGGACAGAGGACAGGCCTCCTCGTGCCCTTTTGTCTGCTCAGCATCTAGCCCAGCACAGGCGTTTGGTCAGTTTTGCTGTATGTACAGCAGAACGAACCAGAGCCTAGATCTGATCAAATGGCACAGGGAAGCGCTGGTCCTGAGTAAGGAGAGAGGCTGGCTGCTCCAGAGGAAAGGAAGGCCCGCCAGGTACATCCAAAATGGGGAAGGGAGTGGAGCAGGATGCAGAGGTAGTAACCGTAGGGCGGAAGAAGGGAGGGTACATGCTGAAGGCTGCAGATTCGAGGGTGGGACAGTTACTGACCGGAAAGAAACTTGGTCGGGGTAATAGCAAGGACAGTTAAGGGACACTGTTTCGGGCTGAGTGATTGTGTCCCCCACAGTGCGTGTGTTGAAACCCTGACCCCCAGTGCAATGGTGTTAGAGGTAAGGCCTTTGGAAGGGAATAATAGGTCACGAGAGCAGAGTCCTTATGAATGGGATTACTGCCCTTACAAGAAGAGAA
>NW_006159934.1:98055-127683 GCF_000334495.1 Tupaia belangeri chinensis
TCCTGCCCTTCCAAGAAGAGAAGGGACAGAGCTTGCTTCCTCTCTTCCATGGGAGGGAACTCACCAGGCACAGATCTGCCCCACCTTGATCTTGGGCTTCCCAGCCTCCAAGAACTGTGAGAACTCAGTGCCTGCTGTTCAAGCCATGATCTGAGAGGTGAACCCTAAGGGCAGGGAGTGCGAAGTAGCAGTGACACCAGCTGTGAGTCCCTCTCCAGGGACATTTGGCAGCTGGTCAGAGGTGCAGGGCATGTGACAAGGATCCAGGCACAGTGGGTGTTAGCAGTGATGGAAGGACTGTGACTAGAAAGGCAAGTGAGTGGGAGAGCGAGACCAGGCTGTCACCCTGACATCCAGGTCAGTAAGGAAGTAAGTTTGGCCTAAGGGGCCAAATACCAGCAGAGCACGAAGGTGCTGGACATCCCAGAGACAGAGGAGCAGCAATAGGGGGTGGGCATGTGGGTGGGAAGGGCAGGGTCCTTGAGGTCCCAGCCAGACAGCAAGGTGTTAGGGTGGCAGATGCCATGTAGGGCATTTCTAGGTGATGCAGGATCTAGAGTGGCTGTAATCAGCTGCAGGTGGAGTAGAGGCAAAGGTCAAAGTTGTACTCCTGGAGGCAGGACTAGAAGACTGACCCAGGGACCAGGGCATGGGTGAATGCCAGGTAGTGACCATGGAAATTAGTGAATCAAATGAACCTTCAAGCAAGAGCCATTTTTATGTAGCATGGAGAGACAACAGGACCTGAGAATGCTGACCATACTTCGTAGCTGGTAGTAAGCAGAGTCATGGGATATGGGTGTCCATCACTCCAGAGAGCCACATTGTCCCTTTGGGACAGGTGACAGGTTGAGGCTGGAGGCTTCCCTGAAATTCTAGGAGAGCAGCAGGGTGAGAGACGAAGTGCAGAAAGCACCATGGGGCAGGCAAAAAGGAAAAGCCAGCCATCTGAAGGGCCCTGTACTGGGCACCTGCAACTGAGCATTACAGGGGCCTGGTGGTGCCTTGTAAAACTCTAGCGTCAAGTCCAGGCCCTGTGCAGGCACACAGGGATTAATCAGGATAATTAGTATGTCCGTCATCTTAGCCCTTTATATTGGGAATACTCCAAATCTCTACTTAGCTATCTGAGCTATTGATACACAGTCGGTTGTAGTTAACTATGGTGACACCACTGTGCTTTCTAACACTAGACCATTGGCATGGTTCCTCTTATCTCTGTAATTGTGTGGCCGTTAACCAACATCTCTCTATTTATCCCCCAATCTTTCCCAGCCCCTAGTGGTTGTTCTACATTCTGCTTCTAAGAAACCGTCCCTTTTAGTTTCTACATATGAAGAAGAATGTGTAGTGTTTCTCTTTCTATGCCTGGTTTATTTCACTAAACATCATGTTCTCCAGGCTCGCCCATGTTACCTCAAATAACAGGATCGCATTCTTCCTAAGGTCTGAATAGAATTCCATTGTGTTTATACCACGTTTCCATTCTCCATCCGTGGAGCTGCAGTAAGCTGTGGGGTATGGGTGTCTGTATGGCATACTGATCTTCTTTCCTTTGGATATACGCCTAAAAGGGGGATCGCTGGATTTTGGTCTGTTCTATTTTTAGTTTCTTAAGGAACTTCCAAACTGTTTTCCATCATGGTTGTACTAATTTACATTCAGGGATGGGATTTTATGCAGAATGTGGGTGGAAATGGGAGCCAGAATCCTGAACTCTAAGATCCAGCCTTGTTTTTCCCTTGCCCTGACCTTCCCTGCCCTATGGCAGCTCCCGGCATGGAGAGATCGCAGCCAGACCTGTCAGGCAGGATGGTGGAGAAAGGAAGTGAAGAAGGGCACCCTGAGCACAGAGATGGAAAATTGAATGGAAGGTGTGAGAAAGGCAGGAGGGTACAGAAGACAAATTGTCAAAAGAGTTCAGGGATTTAAGATTAAATGGCATTCAGATGCCATCATATCTCATGTGTGCCTGGCACTGGCAGGTGAGCTCATACCTCAAAATATATTCCATCTTCAGAGCCCACCTGAAGTATTCGCTCTAGAATGAGGAGCCTGCCATTGCGAGGATGGCTCTCTCTCTCTCTCTCTGTGGCCCTTTCCCTCTGCCGTAGGTTTCTTCCTCCCCAGATGAACCACACGGATTAAGAGATCATGCTGGAGATAATCCACGATGATGGATGATACTGAGTAATGTCCCTTGACGGGGGCAGAGATGGCGCGTTATGTAATATTTTCCTGCCATCGAGTTTACTCTATTTGGACAAGCTCATAGGAGACTAGGTTTGCCTGCCTGAACTCACAGCAGCAGCTTTAGGACATGGCGGAGGGCAGCAGAGAGCCTGATGGATTCAGAATGGATCCAGGATAAGTAAACGCTCCGCAACCTCTTGTGTTGCAGGTGATCGTGTGACAACTCTCACACTGTGTCTCATTGCACAGCATCCTTAGAAGAAAGTCCCAGGGCGCAGATTGTAAGGGAGGAGCCCTCTCCTGGCTCTGAAGGATGGGATGGAGCCTTCACCTCTGATGGGCAGTGGGTGTTCTTAGGTGTGAACCGTCCCCCTGAGAAGAGTAGGTACCCAGGGGAGCACAGGCTACACAAGTGAAGTCAGCCTGCTGCTGCCTGAGCTGGGTATGGATGGCTTGCTTGATGTGGGCATAGCTGGACTTGCACAAAGAGCCCTTGACGTGCCCCATTCTGACTTCTTCCGCCTCCCTTCCAGAACCCCAGGTTCCCAGGCAACCTTCAGATGAGTGACCGACAGCTGGACGAGGCTGGAGAGAGTGACGTGAACAACTTGTAAGTGGCTGTCCTCATGCTTGGACCCCATGGGAAAGAAAGCTTTTGTAGGTGTTGTCACTTCCTGGTGGGGACTAAGCCCACTCTGGGTGACTTGGCCTTGGGGCCACTTTATGACTGGTGTCTCCTCTGAAAGCCCTGCCTGGCTTTCCTCCCTGCCTCACCCTCCACCTTCCCATCCTGCACTGTTATTTGTCTTCTCCCTTCCCACTGTCATAGTTGACTCTTAGCCATGTTAGATCTTCACATGGCCTTAATACTCACAGGGGCAGAGGCTCAGAATTGGAGCTGGGGGGTGTGCGTGCGTGTTCATGCATTCATGTGTACACTGGGGATGGAAGCAGCAGTCCAGAGCACGGGGGAGGGCTGGTAAAAGATTGACCTAGGGTCTGTGGAGTATAAGCTCTTTCTTCTTGGGCCCAGCTTCCAGTTAACAGTGGAGATGTTTGACTACCTGGAGTGTGAACTAAACCTCTTCCAAACTGGTGAGTCTCTTCCCTCCCATCTCATCCTAGTTCTCCTGGGAATTGCCTAATTCCCAGCCTGATTCTCTACTTGAACCAGTTGGCCCAGCCCTCACCTCCTTATAAATAGTGCAGCACAATTGCAAGAAAATGAAGAGAGTCCAAGCACAGTTTTATCATAATGCACATTTCCCATGAACTTTTTGAATATCTCTAATATACTGTCATGGATGCCTTTTATTTGTTTAAAGAATTATTTTATTTTATTTTATTTATGTATTTACTTACTTTAATTTGACCAGAGAGGGACACAGTGAGAGAGAGAGAGAAAGTGAGAGGGCAAGCCACCAGGTCCAGGACACAAACCACAGTTGCCCATGTGGGAGTCCAGCGTCCTTAACCACCACGCCACCTGCTGGCCCCTGTAGCTAACTTTTAATTATTTTGCTTTGATTGAGAAGGACCTAGGTAGATAATTCAGAATTCGTTTACATTTAGCTATAGGATAAATGTAGTTCTAGAATTGTCACCCATGGGAAAGTCTGATCTAGAAGTTGCTGCTCAGCCATTCAAAGCCCTCTCCCAGCAGCCCCGGCCACCTCCTTGGAGCTGACTGCCCCTCTGCCAGTGATACAGCAGTGAGGGACCAGCATGAAGAGTTTTACCGCCTTTGCGGGTGTCCTCCAGCTCTGGCCAACAGACAGTGAATAAGCAGAGGTGGTGATAACATCAGAGGACTTGAGCAGGCTGAAAGGCATATGGGGCACAGGTGCTCGGCTCAGCTGTTCTCTTTGTCCAGCATCTCATGATCTGTTCTGGTTTCCTATGCATTGTTCCCTTCTGTTGTTACCACGAGGTGCTGAGTTCTTCCTCCTTGGTATCAGGAACCATGTCCTACTCATCTCTGAATTTCCTCTACTCTTGCTTAGTACCCACTATACAGGGTTCTTAAAAAGGTTTATGGGACCAGCAGGTGGCATAGTGGTTAAGGTGCTGGACCCTCCCACATGGCCTACCACAGTTGGAGTCCTGGACCTGGTGGCTTGCTTTCTCACTTTCCCTCCCTCTCTCTGTGTCTCTGTCTAATCAGATGAAAATAAATGAATGAATAAATTAAATTTAAAAAAAGGTTGGGGAGGCAGGTAGCATAGTGGTTAGGTGCACTGGACTCCCACATGGCTGACCATAGTTCAAGTCCCAGACCTGGTGGCTTGCTTTCTCGCTTTCCTCTCTCTTGCTCTGTCCCTCTCTGGTCAAATAAAATTGATAGATAGATAGATAGATAGATAGATAGATAGATAGATAGATAGATAGATAGATAATAAATAGATAGATAGATAGATGATATAGCTAAATAAAATAATTTTTAATAAAAATTGCCCTTTTAAAAAAAA
This sequence comes from Tupaia belangeri chinensis, assembly GCF_000334495.1. NCBI lineage: Eukaryota > Metazoa > Chordata > Mammalia > Scandentia > Tupaiidae > Tupaia > Tupaia belangeri. Next base: position 102,717 of record NW_006159934.1, read on the forward strand.
AGTTTATGGATTTTAACAATTTTTTGCACCAAAATAAGCTCCTACTTAAATTTCAAACTTTTTGAAATACCTGTGTGTAGCAAAAAGGCAACAAAAAAGGACACTTTTTTTTCTTAAGGCTATAGGGCCTGTGTGCTTGCCAGAGAGACAGAAGGCACAAAATCACCACTCTAGTGGGGGATGACCATGCCATAGTTCCTTTTCCTCCTTTCTCCTCTTGGGATTTTGGGTAGCGTGTACACGCACCTGGCATGAATTTTAAGCCACTGGGTCCAGGACTCAAAGCACTGTCAACTGCATGGCAGCCCAGCAACATAACCATTACATCATCTGCTGATCCCCCCCAAAAAAGACATTTTTTTAAGAGAATTTTTTTATTTAATTGTATTTATCATTATTTTACTTTCATTTGCTACAGGGCACATATGCTCACCAGAGAGAGAAAAAGAGGGGAAAATGACAAAGCAAGCTGCCAGGCCTGGGGCCCAAACTGTACACAGTCATGAGGGAGTCCAGCACCTTAACTACCGTGCCACTTGCTGGCCCCCAAAGGCAGCTTTCGAAAAACAGCAGTGGGGCTGGCAAGTAGTTAAAGGTGCTGGACTCCCACATGGTCAACCACAGTTCGAGTCCCGGCCCTGGTGGCTTGCTTTCTCTCTCCCTCTCTGTCTCTCTCTGGTCAAATTAAAATAAATAAATAAATAAAGTTAAATAAAATAATTATTAAGAAAGAAAGAAAGAAAGAAAGAAAGAAAGAAAGAAAGGAAGAAAGAAAAGAAAAGGAGAAAAAGGCAGTTCACGGCAGTGCAGGGCCAGCAGATGGTTAGGGCGATGGACTCCCACGTGGCCAACTACAGTTTCAGTCCTGGACCCAGTGGCTTGAAATTCATGCGGGGCATGGGTGCGTGCATGCTCAAGATTCCAGGAGAAGAGATTGTGGCATGGCCATCTCCCCAGGGAATGTGTCTCAGTCTCTGTGTGTGTCTCTCTCTCTGGTCCTCAGGCAAAAAAAAAAAAACACGGACCAGCAGATGGAGTAATGGTTACATCGCTGGACTCCCATGTAGTTGACTATGGTTCGAATCCCAGATCTAATTGGGGCCAGCAGATGGCATGGTAGTTAGGTGGCTTGAAACTCACATCAGCACATGTGCGTGCATGCCCAAAATCCTGAGAGGTGAATGGAGGAAAAGGGATCGCAGTATGGCCATCCCTGTAGGGGAGGGCATTCGGTGGCATAGTGGTTAAAGTACCAGACTCCCACATGGTTGGCTGTGGTTTGGGTCCTGGACCTAGGTACTTGAAACTCAAGCCAGGCACATGTGTGTGCATACCCTAAACCCTAAGAGGAGAGTGGGGGAGAGGGGATTGTAGCATGGTCATTCCCCCTGGAGAGTGATGTCTTGCTTTCTGTCTCTGTCTCTCTGGTGTGTGTATGCATCCTATAGCAAAAACCTCTCAAAAGTCAAACAAAAAATCCTCTGACCAGTACCCTTGAAAACACTGGCAAATGACAGTTGTTGTTTACTTTGAGCACTTTGGATTTCAACATGTGGTGCCTAAACAAGCAGCATCAGCATCTCCTGAGCACTTGTTAGAAATGCAAGAACCAGCAGATGGCATAATGGTTACGTCGCTGGACTCCCACACGGCCAGCTGCAGTTTGAGTCCCAGACCCAGAGGCTTGAAACTCATGCCAGGCACATGTGCCTTTATGCCCAAAACCCTAAGAGGAGAATGGAAGAGAAGGGATTATGGTATAGTTATCCCCTCTGAGGGGTAGTTTCTCTCACACGGCCTGTAACAAAAATCTCCATGAAAAAAAAAAGAAGAAGAAGAAAGAAATTAATGGGTCCCACTCAAACCTTCTGAATCAGTATCTCCAGAAGTGAGTCACAGAGCTTGTGTCTTTACACTTCCCCACCTCCAGTATTCACTGTCCAGGAGGTAGCCATTAGCCACATGCGGCTATTTAAATAGCACTTACAATTCAGATCCTGGGGGAACCAGCAGGTAGCTTTTGGTGGTTAAGGCTCTGGACTCCCACATGGTCAACCACAGTTCAAGTGACAGACCTAGTGGCTTTCTTTCTCTTTCTTTGCTTCTCTCTGGCTAAAAAAATAATAATGATTGGGGCCAGCAGGTGGCATGGTAGTTAGGGGTGCTGGGCTTCCACACGGCTGACCGCTCCTTGAGTCCCAGACCTGGCAGCTTGCTTTCTCATTTTCCCTTTCTCTCTCCCTCACGCTGTCCCTCTCTGATCAAATTTAAATAAATAAATAAAATTTTTTTTTAATGATAAATAATTTTTATTTTATTTTTTTATTTTTGAGAGATTTTCACTGTAGGGTGCGTGCGCTCGCCAGACAGACAGAGAGAGACGTAGAGACAGAAAGCGAGAAATCACCCCCCAGGGGGGATGGTCACGCCGCAATCCCTTCTCCTCCATTCTCCTCTCGGGATCTTGGGCACGCACGCACACGTGCCCGGCGTGAGTTTTAAGCCACCGGGTCCGGGACACGAACTGCAGTCGACTACGTGGGAGTCCAGCGACATAGCCATTACGCTAACTGCTGGTTCCCATGATAAATAATTTTTTAAAAAAGATCTTCAGTATTTGTATTTTCAACATCTTTCACATAGCCCCTTGGGGCCAGCATATTGGATGGTGCATGAACATTTCCATCATTTCAGAATTCTTTTGGACAGTGCTACTCTGGGTGATTCTTATGTGTGCTAATGTTTGTAAATCAGTGAGCCAGGAAATAACCATTCTCTTTTCTTTTCCTTTTCCTTTTTTTTTTTTTTTTTTTTTTTTTGAGCATTTTTTTGCTTTGGGGTCCGTGGTTGTCAGAGAAAGACAAAGAGACAGAAAGCAAGAAATCACCTCCCAGGGGGATGGCCATGCCGCGATTCCTTCTTCTCTATTCTCCTCTTGGGATTTTGGGCATGCATGCACACGTACCCGGTGTGAGTTTAAGCCACTGGGTCCAGGACTCGAACCACAGTCAGCTACATGGGAGTTCAGCAACATAACCATTACGCCAACTGCTGGTCCCAAAATAACCATTTTCAACCCTGGCTGCATATTAGAATCACTAGGGTGTCTTTCAAAAGCTACTGATATCCTAACCCTATCCTGGACCAGTTAAAACACTGGGAGATGGTGGAGTGGAAGGCCGACATTAGTTTTCCAGTTTCTCCAGGTGATCCTAAATGGTCTGCAAGCTGAGAACCACTGCGCAGGGCTGTGCACTGTGCACGATCTCCTCACTTAAACCTGAGGCCCTATGAGGGATGTGTTCTTCTACCCATCTGTGCCTTACAGAAGAGCATCTGCAGGCACAGAGAGATGGAGTACCTTGTCCACGGTCACACTGCTAGAGATGTTCCTGGGCGCCTAGGGGCATTCCTGGAAGGCATCAGGAAAGCAGCTGGCAGCTGAGAGATGGAACAGTCTCCAGGTCCTTGGCAGAGAGGAGACTAAGGAGGCCAGTCGACCGGGGATGGCTGCCTTGCAGTGACAGCTGCTTTTAATTTGTCAAGAAGAAAAGCTGCCTTTTAATTAGGACAGTTTGGGATTTTTTTCAGCAATTAGAATAACCCAGTTACCGGGGATTAGTGCCACTGGGAAGCCAAAGCATGTGCAGCTCAGGGCTTCCCTCGGGGGCATTCCCACTCACAGAGGGTCCCCAAGGAGAGTCGGTTTGTTGCCTACCATGTGCAGAGTCTCCAGAGGCAGTGGGCAGCCAGCACAAATGGGAATATCAGCACTGGCCAAGGAAGGAGCCGAGGACTAGGCCAAGCATCCAGTTGCTTGGTTTAGGATCTGGGTCAATGTGGAGGAATCCCTGGAACAAGGACAGAGGAACTTTCTTTCTGGAACTTGGGAACCTGGAGGGCAATGCAGACGGTCCCTGTCTTGCGATGGTTTAACCTAGGATTTATTGACTTGTCAATGGTACAAAGGGATGCCCATTCAGTGGAAACTACTCTGAATTTTCATCTTTTCATCAGCTAGCAGTTTGCAGTGTGATACTCCCGTGTGATGCTGGGCAGCGGCAACAAACCACAGCTTCCGGTCAGCCACTCAGTCAGGAGAGTACACGACTGATACTCTATGGCGTTCTGTGTTCAGTAAAGTACATGAGATAGTCCATGCTTCATTATAAAGTAGGCTTTTTTGAAAGTTTATTTATCTATTCTACCGGCAGAGAACACCCCCAACAGGGTCCTCACACTATGATCAACCTAGTCTCAGATGGCCCAGATCACAGGCACATGTGCGTGTGCATGGTATGCTCAGGGAGGTCCAAGGACACCAACCCAGAGCCTTCCCCTTGTGGGCCCAGTTGTGCTGCCACCGTGCCGCTGTCAGGCTCTAAAACAGGCTTTGCGTTAGATGGTTTTGCCCAGCTGTCAGCTAATGCACGTGAAGTGTTCTGAACATGTTTGAGGTAGACTGGGCTAAACTGAGATGTTCGGCAGGTTAAGTATGTTAAGTGCATTTTTGACTGATGATATTTAGTCAAAAATTAATGATAATTAACAGTGGATTTTTCAGGACATAACCCCATAGTGTAAGTCAAGGAGTGTCTATACTTCTGTTGATCACCTACCCCAGGGAGATTGATCAACCTTTGACCCTTATGGTTCCTTCCACTTCCAGCCCCTCATAGGCTCTCCATCAGTCCACCCAAGGCTGCACATCCCTCTTCTGGTGTTCTAAGGACCCTGTAGGCCGCCACCAGGAAGCTACTCTAATGCTTCCCTCTTCCTTCTCTGATCATTTTTCTGCTGCTACCATCGGATTTGGTGCTTCAGAGGATCAGGGATTATCGTCAGACTGAATTCCTGCCTGAGAGAGAGGGCGGGATTGGCTGTCTCCACAGCCCCTTTCAATTCTGAAACTCTTAATTCTCCATTAAATCAGAAATCCTAAAAGAAGATTTGTTCTGTCTTTCCGATTAGACGGGAGCAGTTAGTATGAAGTTCCTCAGGGACAGGAAAGAGGGGATTCTCCTGTTCTAGAAGCTTTCCCCACTTATAGCAAATTTCGTCTTTCCCAGGCGGGCACAGGGCTCTGCGCCATGTCGAGCCTAGTGCACCTGCTCACAGCACGCCCAGCCTCTCAGCGGGAACAGAGGCACCTAGTCCAGCCATCCTTGGCCATGCGTGCTAGCTGACCATTTGAGCTCACCACCTTTCAGCTAAACCATTTCTTAGCTTTGTGATCACCTTCAAGTTACTCATGCTCCAGTTCTTTACCTGTGTGGCAGGGATACCTTTATCTCATAAGAATGTCGGGAATGGTAAACAAGTGAGACCACAAATGCACAGATTAAGCCCTTAGTGTGTGTTAGACTCCTGCCTCTGAAGAGGGCACCTGTCATTTCCTAGTTCTACTGCCTTTCTTCCTCTTTTATTTCCTAGTGTTCAACTCCCTGGACATGTCCCGCTCTGTGTCAGTGACGACAGCTGGGCAGTGTCGCCTCGCCCCCCTGATCCAGGTCATATTGGATTGCAGCCATCTCTATGATTATACCGTCAAGCTTCTCTTCAAACTGCACTCCTGTGAGTATGCCAGGAGGAGCTTCTCTAAGCTTCGAACCTGAGGATGTCCCTGGAGAAATGCAGCCCTTCTCAGTGCCCTGGGCTTGCTTCTATGCTGAAAGGCTCTGGAGCTCCTGACCATGAGTAGAAAAGCAGGGCCCAGGCTTTGGTATGCCCAGCATGCCAAAGTTGCTTAGGAGCACTAAATATAGATCGGCTTTTCTTTGTCCCTAAAATACACAGTTGTCTAGCAGAACTTCTTATAAAATTAGAAGAGGCAACTAATTAAGTATTGGGTGCAGGGCCTTCTTCACAGCACACTGTGTACTTGCATGCTTCAAGACTCATATTGATGCTTCTGGGCAGGGTAACTGTGGCTAAGGAAAAGGGTAGGAGGGACACACTATAGAGTAAGTACTTTTTGAAAAGTAAATGTTTATTTATTTTTTTTTTTAAGAGTCTTTTGCTATAGGGTGCGTGCGCTCACCAGAGAGACAGTGAGATAGAAAGTGAGAAATCACCCCCCAGAGAGGATGGCCACGCCGCAATCCTTTCTCCTCCATTCTCCTCTCAGGATCTTGGGCACGCACACACACACCCGGCGTGAGTTTTAAGTCACCGGGTCCAGGACTCGAACTGTGGTCGACTACGTGGGAGTCCAGCAACATAGCCATTACGCTAACTACTGGTCCCAATGTTTATTTTTATTCCAAAAGAGAGAGACAAGGGGCCAGCAGATGGCATAGCAGTTACATCACTGGACTCCCATATGGCCAACCACAGTTTGAGTCCTGGACCCAGTGGCTTGAAATTCACGTCAGGCACATGTGCATGCATGGCCATCCCCTCGGGGTGACTTCTCACCCTCTCACTGTCTCTGTTCCTTTCTCTCCAGTGAGTGCATACAGGGAGTACCCCCTGGCAGGGCTGTGTACTTTTCTCCCCCAGAGCCCTGCCGAGTCTTGCCCACCTTCTGGTCCTTCTCTGCCCTCATATTCTTTCCAACGTCTTCCAGGTCTCCCAGCTGACACCCTGCAAGGCCACCGAGACCGCTTCATGGAGCAGTTCACAAAGTAAGTGGCTCAGGTGATAGGATCGAAGGTAAATTGAAAAGTTCTATAAAATCAGTTAATGTATGCAAACACACTTGCTTTAAAATACATGAGTTGTAAGCCAGCAGGCGGCTTGGTAGCTAAAGTGTTGGACCCCCACATGGCTGACCACGTTCAAGTTCTGAATTCTGCGACTTAATGCCAAGCTCATGTGTGTACATGCCCAAAACCACAGGAGGAAAATGGAAGAGATGGGATTGCGGCATGGCCATGCCCCCAGTGAGTGATTTCTTATTTCCCTTCTTACTGTATGTCTGGAATGTGTAGACACTCTGTGGCAGAGACCATAAAAAAAATAAATTGAGGGGCCAGCAGATGGCATGGTGGTTAAAGGTGCTGGATTCCCACATGGCCGGCTATGGCTCAAATCCTGGATTTGGGGCCTTACTTTCTCGCTTTCTCTTTTTCTCTCTCTCCGTGTCTCTGTCTGGTCAAATTAAAAAATAATAATAACAAATGGTATTAAATAAATAAATACTTATTTTTAAAAATTGAAGAGTGAAGGTGTCAGCATTTTAAGTCAATAAAGTAATAAAAAAATAGATAGGATGGGCAAACCTACCAATAGCTGGGGAAGCTATCAGTTGGTTCTATAAGAAACTCCTTAAAAGGTAATAGAAGAAAGGTATTTCATCCATTCATTAATCACCTGCTTATGCCGAAGATTCGTCCGCTTCTCTTTTTCCTCTACCTAAGTTCTCCTGATCTCAGGCCATTTCCACACTGATGGCTCCAAAATGTGTATCTCCAGCGAAATCTTTCTTCTAAATTCCAGTCTCGCATAATTCAATTTGATATCTCAAACTAAATTCTAAGTGTTCCTAAAAAATGTATTTCTCCCCATCCTTTTTATTGCAACAAATACTGCCTCCATTTGTTAGGGCTAGAGATCCGGAACTCGCCATTTTTCCTCGTCCACCTTCTCTGGCCCATTAGCAGATTGAGTTGACGCCCTCCAAGTAGGTCTGGCTCTGCCCACATTCCCCAACTGCCTTCAAGGACCCTCCAACATTGACCAGATTCCTTAGATTCCCACTCCTGCCCCCTACCATTCAGTCCTCACCCAACATATAGAACAAACTTACAAGATGTAAATCCCTTGTTCAAAACCTTGTAATGGCTCTGGTTATGCTTAGAATAAGATCTAAACTCATCTCCATGGTCTTTGAGGCCCAGGATGACCTGGCCCCTGCCTGCCATCTCTGACTGTATCGCCATTGTTCACGGTGCTTCAGCACTTGAGGTCTCCTTTCAGTTCCTCCATCAGGACGTTTGCACTTGTTGTCCCCTAATTGGGTTAGCCTTCTCCCAGCCTGGCCAGTCAAGTCTTCTTCCCCATCTCCTGTTTCTCCAACCCCTACCCCTCTCCACCAGGTTCCTAATACTGCACCCCATTTGTTTCCTTTCTGGGCCTTTTTTTTTTTAGGGTATTTTTGTTTTGTTTTGTTTTTGCATTAGGATGTGTGAGCTTGCCAGGGAGAGAGAAAGAGAGATAGACACAGTAAAAGGGAAAGTGAGAAATCACACCTCAAGGGAGATGGCATGCCACAATCCATTCTCTTCCTGGGATCTAGGACACGCACACACACACACATGCCTGGCGTGATTTTTTTTTGGGGGGGGAGAAGTTTTTGTTATGGGGCAAGTGAGCTCGCCAGGAAGACAGAGAGAGACAGAGAGATAGAAAGCGAGAAATCACCCCCCAGGGGGGATGGCCACACTGCAGTCCCTTCTCTTTCATTCTCCTCTCGGGATCTTGGGGACGCATGCACACGCGCCTGGCCTGAGTTTAAGCCACCGGGTCCTGGACTTGAACCGCAGTCGACTATATGGGAGTCCGACAGCATAGCCATTACGCCAACTGCTGGTTTCCCTGGAATGATTTTGAAGTCACCAGGTCCAGGACTTGAAGCACAGTCAGCCATGTGACTACAGTGACATAATTGCTACGCCATCTGCTGGTCCCTCCTTCATGGTTCTGACACAACTTTATCCTATGACTGTCTTATCCTTGATGATATCCCTGGCACCTGACAGATAGCAGTCAGTCAGTTAAGCACAGAGTACTCAACAAATAATTGAATGAACGAACCCACCAATAAGCCAGCCCTCTAGTCTGGAAGAGAGGAGCTTGTCTAACTGAGGAGTAAATTATCCTGGTGCATTGTGGGTTGGGGGTGGTGACTGGATGAGAAATACAGCTCTTCCTTGAAGTACATGTACCCAGGATGAGGGGAAGGATGGACTAAGAGATAGCAACTAAGGGATCTGAAGGCATTGGGCTTAGCACTGCATTTTGTTTTATAAAAATTTTTCAAGTTTATTTATTTGTTCCATGAGAAAGAGACAGGCATCCCCAACAGGGTCCTAATGCCACAGTCCCACCTCCAGCCTCACCCAGCCAGGATCATAGACATGTGTGTACGGATGTGTGCACATCTGGAAGGCCTTGGGACTCAAATCTAGGACCCTCAATACAGCCTTAGCATCACAGAGCATTGGGTTCACACTGTGCCACTGCAGCTGGCCAGTGCTGCATATTTTGACCCTCTTGTTTTTCCTATTAATTTCTTCATCCTTGACCAGAGCCCCTTAATCCTGAGGTTAGGCTTCCCTTGCTGGCCCCTAGCAGCAATCACAGAACAGGTGCAGGGCTGTACTAACTTCCCAGTTTCCCTACTTCTTGGGAGAAGCCTTGTACATGTTCTATAATAAATGACTTATTAAATCCTAGGAGACAGGCCAGAGGCTGATTTCCTGAAATGTTAAATGCCAGTAGCTTGTGAAAGCGCTAGAACCTATTACTGTTGGCTCCACCCCAGAAAGACAGGGCCATGTGGTCTGGTGATTTCATTTCCTTTCATTTTTCTTAAGCTTATGAAAACATCACTCATGCATAGCCACCTTACATTCTCTTCCACACAGACGTGGCCACCCTCTGAGGCCTCATGTCCTTGCACTCAGGGAAAACCACAGTGACATCATGGGGCCAGACCTAACTCTTGGGACCTGAAAGGCTGTAATGAGATCATAGGGGTTTAGTCTGTTGTGTGGAGCTAGAGAAAAGTCTGTGTTGTAGCCAGAGGGTCTTGAGATCTATTATCTTTTTTTTCGTTTCAGAACATTTAAGGAGATTTCAAAGAGTTCATGGAAAAATGGAATTAACATACAAGTTTGGGTGCAGAAATTTTGAAATCTTTGCATGTGTTTTCCCAGTCTTTTTTCATTTGCTGGAGAGAGACGGAGAGGGAGAGAACACAAGAAAGCACTCCCCAGAGGGAGCATGGTCATTGCGATAATCCCTTCTCCATTTCTCCCTCCTCTTAGGATTTTGGACACCCACTCATATGCACTCGATGTGTATGTTATGCCACTGGGTTTGGGACTTGACTGACTTCTAGACAGCCATGTCAAATTCAGCTACTTATACACCAGGCCACAGGATGGCACAGTTTTTTCATAATATACATTTTCTTTTTTTAAGAGGCTTTTTGTCATAGGGCATGTGCACTCCCCAGAGAGAGAGAGACAGTGAGAAGAAAAGTGAGAAATCACCCCCCAAGGGGGATGGCCATGCCTCAGTCCTTTCTTCTCCTAGGTTCTCGGGCTCGGACACATGCGCCCTGGTATGATTTTCAAGCTACCAGGTCCAGGACTCCAACCATCGTCAGCCATGTGGGAGTCCAGTGACTGTAATCGCTACGCCATCTGCTAGCCCCCGTAATATACATTTTCCATGAACTCTTTTAAGACCCCTCAGATAAATCTGAATTCTCCCCACTTCCTTAGTCTTCAGTGTTCAAATTCAAAGTACAAATTTGGGAATGAGAAATAAATGTTGGTTGCCCATATTTATCCAAGATTAGGGCACGGTATGGATAGATTGTTATTTTCTGACAAGTATTGACTGAGTAACTCCTGCATACCTAGGCCTATGGTAAACATAGACAAGCAGGGCTTAATCCCTGCCCTCTAGAAGCCAATTGGGTAGATAACAAATAGCTCAAAATCAAGGTAAATTAGTTGAAAAGAGATTTACCTTAGTAATTAAGTTCCCATCCCTTTTCTTGTAGTTTGTTTATTTTTCCTCAGAGACAGAAGTTTATTTTAATGTTAACTCTAAGCTAGACATTGCTAGGAAAATAAATCTATTGAACAACAACATATGAGGGGACTCAAAAAAGTTTGTGGAAAAATGAAATATTAGTTTATTTTGATGCACAAAATTTTTGAAATCCATGTATAGTTTTTTTGTTTGTTTGTTTTTTGTTTTTTGTTTTTGTTTTTGTTTTTTTGCTATAGGGCGCGTGCACTCGCCAGACAGACAGAGAGACAGAAAGTGAGAAATCACCCCCCAGGGGGGATGGCCATGCTGCAATCCCTTCTCCTCCATTCTCCTCTCAGGATCTTGGGCACTCACGCACATGTGCCTGGCGTGAGTTTTAAGCCACCAGGTCCAGGACTCGAACCGCAGTCGACTATGTGGGAGTCCAGCGACATAGCCATTACACTAACTGCTGGTCCCACCATGTATAGTTTCTTTTAAAATATGCATTTTTCACAAATTTTGTGAAGACCCTTCCGTGTAGTCTATAGTGATGAATAAATTCAGTCTTGGATTATCTACCGTTCCAAAAGGTTGGTAGCTTGAACTACTCTTTATTCACTACCAGAAAAGCTGAGGAGGCTATAAATGCTCTTCTGTAGCATCATAATTGAATCCTAGCACCATGGAGGCCATCTCCTTGACAGCCTGTGCCTTCAGGCTGGGTAGGGGGTAGGAAAACCAGGTGTTCTGTCCCCCACCAGGGGCAGGGGAAGACATCAGCACCCCTCAGGCTCTGCTCCTCTCCTAGGTTGAAAGATCTGTTCTACCGCTCCAGCAACCTTCAGTACTTCAAGCGGCTCATTCAGATCCCTCAGCTGCCTGAGGTAAGTCAACCCAGCCATGCCCTGAGCACTGCAGGTTCCCAAGGGACTCTATTGGAGACCAGTGGCCTGGCAGGTGAGCACCTTTTGAGGATGTGTCTCCTCTCTTCAGAACCCACCCAACTTCCTGCGTGCCTCTGCCCTGTCTGAACACATCAGTCCAGTGGTGGTCATCCCAGCCGAGGCCTCGTCCCCTGACAGTGAACCAGTCCTAGAGAGGGATGACCTTATGGACATGGATGCCTCCCAGAAGGTAGGACTACTTGAGGGAGAAACTTGGCCCTTCCTATGCCCCCACATACCAGGAGGTTCGGAGGGGGGGGGAATGGGAGAGGTGTTGACCAAGGCTCCTTAGCTCTAACCTGGGCCAGCCTTCTCCTAACCAAGCACTAACCTAGACCAAGCTCCCTGCTCTGTGGGTCCTGGAGGGATCAGAAATAGAATGGGGGCATCCTTATGTCTCACTCATTTGACCCACACGTAGAATTCTCTGGATCTCTAACGTGTTCTCACTCCCTTTTGGTCACGGCAGAGTTTATTTGACAACAAGTTTGATGACATCTTTGGTAGCTCGTTCAGCAGTGATCCCTTCAATTTCAACAGTCAGAACGGTGTGAACAAGGATGAGAAGTGAGTTTGAGCAGACGGTGTAGAAACTGAGTTAAGCCATGATCTGTCTTCTTTTATTTATTTATTTATTCCTTCCATGGACAAGAGAGTTAGCACTCCCAACAGGGTCCCAGTGCCACAGTCCACTCCCAGCCTTCAGCCAGCTAAAGGACCAGGTCATGGACAACTGAATGCCAGTACACTGAAAGAAGTCTCTGGACTTGAACTGGGAATCCCTCATGTGGGATTGCCTTACAGATGACACTTTGCCACTGCACCACTATCTGCCTTGCCAAGAGTAGTTCTTAATTACAGTTAATTAAGGGCCTTCTTAGGTAAAGATTATCTTGACCCTCAAATCCTTGGCCCCTTTAGTCCCTGAGTAAAACCAACAACTGTGGACCTGAGAGTATTAGACTAGTATCTGGGAACACTTAAAGCACCCGCTCTTCACTTCCTCCTATCTCCCACCTCACATTGGAGAGGAGAGGGGTCGGAGCACAGGGTTAGCAAACTCATCGGCTTCTCTTCCCAGGGACCACCTCATTGAGCAACTATACAGGGAGATCAGTGGGCTGAAGGCACAGCTGGAAAACATGAAGACTGAGGTATGTATGGGGATCTGATCAGCTTTTGTGCTTCAAAACATGACAGATTTTAGTATTAAACTCACATCACACAGACACTTGTTGGTGCATCCTAAGTAGAAATGCCGAAGCTAAAGAAGCTAGTCTTCCTGCGGTCTCCATTATAATTCATGTCCCTGAGCCATGGCTTTAGCATGTAAGCCAGGCTTGTGTCCCTGTGATAAGAAGAGTTCTGACTGTAACCCTGATGGCCGACTGCAATGTCTGATGCTATACATGAGAGGTCTTCAAAAAGTTTGGAAAATGTATATCATGAACAAAACAATGCATGGGTTTTAACTTTTTTTTTGTACCAAAATTAACTCAGTTTAATTCTGTTTTCCGTGAACTTTTTGAGGTCCCATCATACATGATGCCCTCCAGAGCTCTGACTGGTCAGAAGACCTTACAGGGACAAGCTAGTATCCTCTTTTTCCTCCTTCCAGCGAGCACATTGATACCCTTGGCCCACTCTGACTAGAACCAGAATTTCCTGCTGTCCTCCCCTATCGTTGGGTGGGCGGCTTATAATGACCAGAAGGCTCAGCACTCATGAGACCTTGGGCTTGGCTTGTCAGAAAAGCCTAGGTATCTGTGGTCAGTACTGGCAACACGGCAGGACTCGCATTTCCTGCCCGGCACTCCCAGCCCACAGCGGTTGAGTACATCAGGATCCTCACCCAGATTCCCCCACAGAGCCAGCGGGCTGTGTTGCAGCTGAAGGGCCGCATCAGTGAGCTGGAGGCCGAGCTGGCTGAGCAGCAGCACCTGCGGCAGCAGGCGGTAGACGACTACGAGTTCCTCCGGGCGGAGCTGGACGAGCTCAAGAAGCAACGAGAAGACACCGAGAAGGCTCAGCGGAGCCTGACAGAGATCGAAAGTGAGAGGCTGTGGGACTGTGCAGGGAGGAGTGGTGGGGAATGCAGGCATAGTTAGATTTAGGGTTAAGGTGAGGGTGGGACGGCAGAGCCAGGCCTTACCTCTTTCTAGAAGTGCCCTCGGAAACACTGGTTGCTGTTGTCAGGGGGCATACTTAAGGTGCTGCTGAGTACATGGAGGTGGTGACGGAAGGAAGGTGATGATGGTGTATCTTTCTAGGGGAGTAGAGAAGAGAGAAGCAAGATATTCTCAGAGCCTGAGAAAAAGTTAATGTATGGGCAGCAGGTGATGCAGAGGTTTCAGCCGCTGGATCTCACCTAGCCAACTGCACAGTTCAAGTCCCAACCTCGTGGTTTGAGGAGCACACTGGGCATGTGTGCATGCATACCCAAAAATCCAGAGAGGAGAGTAGAGAAGAAGAATGGATTGTGGCATGGCCATCCCCCCTTGGGGGGTGATATCTCACTTTCCCTTTTTCTCTCTAGTGAGCTCACACACTATACCAAACTTAAAGTTTTTATAATTAATGTGAAAGTCCAAAACCCTGGTAAAGGTCATGTACATCAGTGCTGAAGAGGCTTGAATCAGTGGACTGATTTTAGTTGGTGAATTGTTTTTGTTAAAGGTAACTTCCCACAGAAGTTTATTTAAGTAGGATTTGGGGTGGAGAAGAAAGCATATATGTTTGTGGGGAGAAAGGAAGATATAAGGACCCTGGCTTCTTGGAGGGAGGTCAGAGGGTTCTCAACCAGATGGACTCCTCACCTTGGTCTTTGACAATCCAGGGAAGGCCCAAGCCAATGAACAGCGGTATAGCAAGCTCAAGGAGAAGTACAGCGAGCTGGTTCAGAACCATGCTGACCTGCTGCGGAAGGTAGGACCCTTAACCCCCTCACCATCCTGTAAACCCATGCCACCGAGGAACTAGCCCCTCAGGCCTCGTAGCTTCTCCAGGTCCTGTACCCTGACCAGTTTCTTGAGAACCCCAGCTTTTCAAGCTCTCATAGCTTGAGCTCTAGCTTGGGTGCTGACCCCACTTAGGTTACTCACCATCTTTTTATTACTTTCATAAATACTTGAAAATAAAACATCTGAAGGTATAGCTTGATTCCAGCTTCCCTCTGAGTAGGAAAGTGATGTGTGTGTCCAGTTCTAGGGCACTCACAATCTGAATGTGATCCTTTGTTCTAGAAGATATCTTTTAAGCCTGAGATAAGTCAGTTCACGACACTGTTCTTCCCTTGCAGAATGCAGAGGTGACCAAACAGGTGTCTGTGGCCAGACAAGCCCAGGCAGACTTAGAACGAGAAAAAAAAGAGCTGGAGGATTCCTTCGACCGCGTAAGTGACCAAGCCCAGCGGAAGGTGAGTGTAGGAGAGGACCCTGGGAAATGAGGGAGCAGTCTGAGTAGAGGCAAGCCTTGACCATTGCACAGACTGAAGGACTTGTCGTCCCTGCTCCAGGGTCAGTTCAGTGAGTGGGTTTGCAGCTCACAGAGCTGGAGAGTACCATTACCACGGTAGGCCAACACAGGACAGCAAGACGGTGCCCATCCAGGCACTGCAGTCCATGGTGTATGGAACTGCAGGGCCAGAAGCCAAATAGCTGATTGTACTTTGGATCCCTGGGTCAGCCTGAAAATGTACTGGGTATACATGGGCCCCCAAGATCCTAAGGAGCTGGAGAGCTGGAGAAAAGGGATTGTACCATAATGAGACCCTATTTAAGGGTGCTTTTTCTATCTTCCCCTGTATGTGCACATACACACTATCGTTTAGAAAAATGGTTGGTTCCCAATGCAGACACAGATTAGGGGCATGGAATAATGAAAGAACCCAAATGGGGTGGAGTTAATCAGCTAAGGCCTTCTGAGGGTGAGGCTCAAGAAGAGTTAGAGAAAAGAAAAATAAAGAAAGCACCTGGTTAGCAAAGAGGGCAGAGAGCATTTGTAAAGTCTTGTAGACAAGAGAATGCCATTGTGTTGGGTGGGGTTGGCAGGCAGATCAGAGACTTAAGAAGTAGGCGTAAGAGATGTTGGACACATTATCTGAATACCTTAGACTTAGAGAAGTGACTCACATTTTTCTGTGACCCAAAGTCAAAAGTATATCTGTCGGGCCAGCTGATGGCGTAGTGATTACATCACTGGACTCCCACATGGTTAACCACGGTTCCAGTCCCGGACCCACTCATGCCAAGCACATATGCGTACATGCCCAAGATCTCAAGAGGAGAAGGGATTGTGGCATGGCCATCCCCCCAGGGGATGATTTCTCACTTTCTCTTTCACTGTCTCTGTCTCTCCCTCTCTCTCCCCAGCCAGCGCACACACCCTCAAGCAAAAACCTCTAAAAAAAAAATTTTTTTAAGTACATTTCTCTAATGGAAGTAAACGTTTCACCAAGCAATATTTGTCCTTACTAAGTGAATGTGTATAGGTAGTTTCTGTCCTACTTAGTCCATTCTGAAGACACGTTACTTGTGGGTTCTTACTAATGGTCATAACTCGCTCGTGGAAAGAAAAGAAGTCAAGGAAAGGGAATCATTTCAAGATGGTGAGATGCTATAGGTCAGCATTGGTCCAGGTGTAGAGATCCCTGAATTTAAGATCCAGTTCAACTTCAATCAGTATTATGGGCTCAAGAATGATATCTGAGAAACATCCCTAAAATTCATTCTTTGGCATTCCATTTACCCAGAAGAAAAATTGGAAGTACACTCTAGGGTCTCAGAGTGTACCTTTCTCCAACCCCTGGCACTTCCGATTTGTGTATAACTTGCACACAGTAGAGTAAGTAGCACTCACACTGACAGCTCAGGAAACTCTTACACTTGTGTATCCCTTGTAACCACCACCTAGATCAGAATCCCCAGTTTTCTTCTCTTTCAGACTCAAGAACAGCTAGAAGTTCTAGAGAACTTGAAGCAAGAACTTACAGCCAGCAAACAAGAGCTCCAGGTCCTCCAAGGTAGCCTGGAAACGTCTGCCCAGGTGAGCTCCTCTCTGCTGTCCTCCTGGCTTCCAAATTGCTGTTACCCAGCGTCCTGCACTTGACCAGGCTGGCCCATCTCATCTGCCACCAGCATGTACTCAGGGGAACGAGAGTGACAGGTTAAAGAGATACTGCCTTCTGATCCTGATGGCCAGGCGTGGTGGGTTTGGATCTCTGTGTGAGAGCCAGCTGGATTCTCCTAGTAACTCCCCCTTCCTGTGTGCTCACTGCTGCAGTCAGAAGCCAAGTGGGCGACTGAGATCACCAGACTAGAGAAGGAGCGGGACAGCTTGGCAGGTGTTGCGGCTCATCAGGAGGAGGAGTTATCTGCTCTTCAGGAACAGCTCAAACATACCCAGGTCAAACTGGCCAGTGCACAGGCAAGTAATGGACCCTGCTTGGACTGACCAGATGTGAATGCACACCAGAGGGTGTGTGTGTAGAGGCCCACGGAGAGGCTGTGAAGGGGCTTGGGGCCTTCAGCCTGGTGGCAAAGGCACAGCTCCTAGTGCCAGCATGCCCCGTGTCAACCACAGAACTGGTAAAGGAAAGCAAAGCACTCTTTTTGGTATGAGAAGAGAAGCACTTGACTTCTCTCCCAGGAGTGGAGACTAGGTTGCAGTAGTCTATCCCACTGGCCTCCTTTGATCAGTAGCACCTGTGAACAAAGTTAATACAGTTTTCTCTGTCTCCAGCTAACTTAGACTTCATCAGTGGCAACTTAAGCTAAGAAGCCAGGAATCCCAGCTCAGGCACAGGGGTGCTGCTCAGGGTTCATTATGGGGTTCTGGCAGAGTCTCAGTCTGGTCTCAGCTCTCTGGACCATTTCTAGGAATCTATGTGCCAGCTCGCAAAGGACCAACGGAAAGTGCTTCTAGCGGGGTCCAGGAAGGCTGCCGAGCGTGTGATACAGGAGGCCCTGAGCCAGCTCGAAGAACCCACTCTCATCAGCTGTGCTGGATCTGCAGGTACCTTCCACCTGCCTGGCTCGTAGGTGCCAGGTTCCTGGGGTGCCAGGGTGCTACCTGGTGGCCTTGAGTCCCATGGGAAACTTAGCTCAGGGGCCCTCAGCCAGGCAAATGTGGGGATCACTGGTGAAGCCGGGCACCACCCTACATCAGTTCATTGGAGGCTCTGCAGTTGAGGACCTCGGCTGTAGTACTTGCTAATGGCCTCCAGCATGACAGCTGGCCAGCATGACAGCTGTGGCTTTAGTCAGTGGGTGGCACTGATGTCTCTCTAAGGAGAAAACTGCTCTAAATCAGGACGGGTGGCTTGCAAACTCCAGGGCTAGGCACGGGGCATTGTAAAGCCACCCTGTGGGGGCTGACCCTATAGCCTGGTGGCTAAGGGAGCGGGGTTCCACATCTTGACCACATAGTTCTAATTCTAGCCTTGTAGCTTGAAAAGTACACTGGATATATGTACATGCATGCCCCAAATCCCAACAGGATGGAGAAATGGAGGAAAGGGGATTGCAGCATGACTGCATTCCACTGGGGTTGCTTCCTCCCTCCCTCTGTCTCTCTCTGGCAGAACAAACAAACCCAGTGTGGCCATGGGATGAGCAGGGCTCACTTACAAGTAGGCGAGGGCATGAAGCATGAGGGTGGGGCAGCAATCCAAGTCAGAGGAGACCTCTTAAGGAAAAGGGGGCTCTGCACTGCTGATGAGAGTGTCCAGGCAGAGGAGATGCATGGGGCCATGAGTGGGTCTCGTTACAACCGAGGGGGCAGGCTGGCAAAATAAGGAGAGGTCCCATTGAAGCAGAAGGGAAGGAGCAGCTGGCAGTTGATTTTTGTTGTATTACATAGAAAGCTCCTGGCTGGATGCGGTACACAGCAAGGGCTGCGATAGCTTAGTCAGCCGGGAACCCTCTTGTAAAGAAACAGCTAGAAATGCAGGCGCACACACTGGGGGCCCCATTTAGGAGGGACTGCCAGGAAACAGGGACGTTTTTGATAGATCCTGAGAAGAGGTGTCATGAGCTCAGTTTGGAGACATGAGCTAGTAGAGAGAAAGAATAATAATAAAAGCAGCAAACTGGCCCTGTCTTGTAGGTGCCCTGCTAAGACACTGTGCCCCACAGCCTGGACCACCTGGGAGGCCTGGGTTCCATTTTCTGTCTAGCCTGAGCCTGGCACAGTGGCACACACCCAGTGACCGAAGAGATGGAGAAATGGAGGAAAGGGGATTGCAGCATGACTGCATTCCACTGGGGTTGCTTCCTCCCTCCCTCTGTCTCTCTCTGGCAGAACAAACAAACCCAGTGTGGCCATGGGATGAGCAGGGCTCACTTACAAGTAGGCGAGGGCATGAAGCATGAGGGTGGGGCAGCAATCCAAGTCAGAGGAGACCTCTTAAGGAAAAGGGGGCTCTGCACTGCTGATGAGAGTGTCCAGGCAGAGGAGATGCATGGGGCCATGAGTGGGTCTCGTTACAACCGAGGGGGCAGGCTGGCAAAATAAGGAGAGGTCCCATTGAAGCAGAAGGGAAGGAGCAGCTGGCAGTTGATTTTTGTTGTATTACATAGAAAGCTCCTGGCTGGATGCGGTACACAGCAAGGGCTGCGATAGCTTAGTCAGCCGGGAACCCTCTTGTAAAGAAACAGCTAGAAATGCAGGCGCACACACTGGGGGCCCCATTTAGGAGGGACTGCCAGGAAACAGGGACGTTTTTGATAGATCCTGAGAAGAGGTGTCATGAGCTCAGTTTGGAGACATGAGCTAGTAGAGAGAAAGAATAATAATAAAAGCAGCAAACTGGCCCTGTCTTGTAGGTGCCCTGCTAAGACACTGTGCCCCACAGCCTGGACCACCTGGGAGGCCTGGGTTCCATTTTCTGTCTAGCCTGAGCCTGGCACAGTGGCACACACCCAGTGACCGAAGAGGCTGAAACAGGAGAATCATGACAGTGAGACCTTGGTCACAATAAAACAAAAGCAGCCAACATTTCCTGAGCACTTCCTACATACAGGCACTATCCTAAGTTTTCTGAGCCTTGGCTCGCCATTTCTCACCATGAGGCCATAAGGTGGGTCCCACTGAGGAAGCCAGCACAGCCAGCCTAACATTGCATAGCGATGGTGAAGCCAGGTGCCACACCTGGGCCCTAGAACTCAGAGCCCTTATGGGATTTCCTACGCTGGACGGTCTCCAAGGATCTGTGCACAGAGGCACACGGTGGGGTGTTGTGTGCAGTGTGTAAGCTAATGTAAATCAGCCAGTCTGGGCTCAAGAGCAATGAGACTCAAAAGGCCTTGAAAGACCTCCCAGGAAAGCCTGGATTTCATGATGGTCGACAAGGAAATATAGGGCAGAACCGAGGCCAGCAGTGTGGTGGCCTGGTTCTTGGCTCAGCGGCACAGCTTGGCTGCTCCAGTAAGAGTCGCATACATCACAGTAGAACCTGTGTAGCCAGCGATCCTTCCTTCCTTTTCCTATCTCGGGCAGCTTCTGGGGCTTGGAGCAGTTGCTAGGTAGGCCCTTCCATCAGGCAGCTTAGCTAATGAAGTGGAAGAGAGCTCCAAGAACTCTTGCTCTGACTTTGCGATGTCTTCCCTCTCACAGATCACCTTCTCTCCAAGGTCAAGTCTGTTTCCAGCTGCATTGAGCAACTGGAAAAAAGCCGAAACCAGTATCTGGCCTGCCCAGAAGGTAAGAAGGGTGAAGGATCAGTTCTGTCATTAGTATTGCCAGGCTGGGTTCAGAAACATTGGAACGTGGGCTTAGGGACAGGAAAGGAGTGTGTATAACTCGTAAAGCAGGGAGGATGGGCATGTGAAAGTGTTACCTTCAGCCAGGCCTGAGCAACTTTCTTTTATCTTTCTGCCAGATATCAGCGGGCTTCTCCATGCAATAACCCTGCTTGCCCACTTGACCAGTGACACCCTCGCTCAGGGTAGCATCACCAGCCTCAGAGCCCCGCCAGAACCTGCTGACTGTGAGTACCAGGGCAAGAGGGGCCCTTCCTGAAAGCAGGGGGAGCAGAGGGCCCTTAGAAGTCTGTTGCCTTGCATCTTTAGCACTGACCGAGGCCTGTAAGGAGTACGGCAGGGAAACCCTTGTCTATCTGGCCTCCCTGGAGGAAGACGGAACCCTGGAGAATGCAGACGGCACAGCCATGAGGAACTGCCTCAGCAAGATCAAGGCCATTGGCGAGGTACAGTTAGGATTATTGTGTTATTGTTCTTGGGTGTGGGTGTCGGTGAGCTGCTGGGGAGGCCATGATGTTCTGAGCCAGTTCTTTGTTCACTTGTAACTTGATTCTAGAAAGAGTTAAAGCTAGACAATCTGACCTCCTGGAGGACTTTCCAACTGTGGTAAACTCACTGATCTCCCAGGATTTGTTGTTGTTGTTGTTGTTGTTTTAATGAGAGAGCAGGAGAGAGAGATTTTTGACAGGGTCATGCCATCTTGCAGTCCTCCCACCCCAGCCAGGACCACAGATGCACACCATTGCACTTGGCCTGTTTGGGTTGGGCTGGGAATCAAACCCAGGCCTCCCATGTAGACTCAGCCACTGTACAGTGGCACCTTTTGCCTCAGAGAACTCACTGGGCTTCTCCAAGAATCTTTATCCAGGTAGGCAGGTACCACCTAAAATGGACAGAGCAGTGAATTCGTTCATCGGGCCAGCAGATGATATAGCAGTTATGTCACTGGACTCCTACATGGACCACCTCAGTTCAAGTCTCAGATCCAGTGGCTTCAAAATCACACCAGGCACATGTGTATACATGCCCAAGATCCTGGGAAGAGAATGGTGGAGAAGGGGTTGAGACATGTCCATCCCCCCGGAGGGTGATTTCTCATTTCCCTCTTACAGTCTCTCTCTCTCAAGCAAGTACATGCACCCTAAGGGAAAAACTCTTTTTTTTTTTTAGAGAAAGATTTTTGCTTTAGAGCATATGCACTTGCCAGAGGGACAAAGAGATAGAAAGTGAGAACCCCCAGGGAGGATGGCCACACCTCAGTCCCTCTCTTCCATTCTCCTCTCAGAATCTTGGGCACACACACATTCACTGGCGTGATTTAAGCCTCTGAGTCTGGGACTCAAACTGTGGCCGACAATGTGGGAGTCCAAATGTAACCGTTAGACCATCTACTGGTCCCAAGGCAAAAACCTCAAAAAAAAAAAAAAAAAAGATACAGTCAATATGTCCTGACATTGGGTTAGGTGTGGTTATATAGGGATAAATAAAACATAGACTCTATGGGAAGGCAAAATAAGAAAATCAACCATATCTATATCACACTACATAGTGTGATAAGATCTGTAATAGAAATCTTTTTTTTTTTTTTAAGAAAGATTTTTTGCTATAGGGCACATGAGAAGCATACAGAAAGTGAGAAATCACCTCTCAGGGTGGATGGCCATGCCTCAATCCTTTCTCCATCCTCCTCTTGGGATTTTGGGCACACATGCACACGTGCCTATAATGAGTTTCAAGCAGCCGGGTCTGGTACTTGAACTGCAGTCAACCACATGGGAGTCCAGCAATATAGCCATTAAACCATCTGTTGATCTGAAATCTGTTTTGTTTTGTTTTGTTTTGTTTTTAAGAGAAATGTGCAAAGTAGCATTTTATTTAATTCCTAAAATGTGTGGTAATAAATTCAGGAAAAGAAGGGATTGAGCCCAGAATTCAGATCCTCCTCATCTCTAATTTGGACTCATATCAGCCTCTGATCAGTGTCTCTGCCTCTGGCCTCTTTTTTCCTTACCCATTAGCTAAAGTCAGAGATCTGGTGTGATAACAACAATCAACTTTGGTAGCTTGGGGCCAGGTGGTGGCACAGTGGTAATACAACTGAACCCACATGAGAAAGGTTCTGGTTCACATCCTGAGATCTCCCTGAGTGTGCTGAGCTCATGTGATCCAGGCTAGCTTGGAGGGATCATGGTGTGATGGCCCTGTTGAGGCTGCATCTCTCTCTCTCTCTCTCTCTCTCTCTCTCTCTCTCTCACACACACACACACACACAGAAAAAATAAATAAACGTTTTTTAAAAAATGTGTAATTTAACAGTACCAGCAGATGGCGTAATGGTTACATTGCTGAATTCCCACATAGCCAATTCGGATTTGAGTCCCCAACCCCAACACAGAGGCTTAAAACTCACACCATGGGGCCAACAGGTGGCATGGTGGTTAAAGGCACTGGATCCCTACATGGCTGACCATGGTTTGAGTCCCAGATCTGGCAGCTTGCTTTCAGACTTTCCCTTTCTCTCTCAGTCTCTCTGGTCAAATTTTTTTTAAATAATAGTAACAGGGGCCAGCAGGTGGCATGGTGGTTAAAGGTGCTGGATTCCCACATGGCCGACCGTGGTTCGAGTCCTGGACCTGGCGGCTTGCTTTTTCACTTTCTCTCTCTCTCTCTCTCTCTCTCTGTCCCTCTCTGGTCAAATGTAAATAAACAAATGAATAAATAATAAATAAAGTTAAATAAAATAATGTTTAAAATAATAATAATAACAAATGGAATTAAATAAATAATTAATTGTTTAAATTTAAAAAAAAAAAAAAAAAAAATCATGCCTGGATGTGTGTATGAATGCCCCACCAAAATTCTGAGAGGAGAATGGAAGAGATTGCTATGTGGTCATCACCTCGGGGAGTGATTTCTTGCCTTCCGTCTCTCTCTATCTCTCTGGCAAGTGCACACACTCTATAGCAAAAATCTCTAAATATATATATGTGTGTGTGTGTGTGTGTGTGTGTATAGCAGGTGGTAAATACCCAGCAAATATTTAATTAATTGGATATGCACACTGAGAGAGCAAAACAGATAAAAAAGATGAATGTGACCGGAGAAGTGGGCAATGGGATGGGGAACCTTGGACATCGGGATGAAGGGAGCCTGGGTAATTGCTCACTTGTCAATCAGATAGCACAGTCGTATTGCTTCTTCAGCATCATTAAGTGGGGTAGCGCTGTCATAGACAGCCTGCCTTTGCTGGAGGTAGAGCATCTACCCAGTGTGTTGCTGAACTGAGTAAACTGAGAACTTAGTACGTGTGTGCATAGAATGCAAGACACGTGAGACACATAATTAAATGAATAAAAAACAAAGCCAAGTGTGGTAGAGAGATCATGGGCAGGCTTACTTTCTGGCAATAGGGCTACAGGATTCAGAGACTCTTCCCAGCACAGGACATGGAAAACACTAGATAGCAAGGTGCTGTACACTCCCACATGACTGACCCCAGTTCGAGTCCCAGACCTGGTCCCCTCCTTTCTTGCTTTATCTCTCTCTCTCTCCCTCTGTGTGTCTGTGTGTGTGTGTGTTTCTCTCTGGCCAAATTAAAGTAAATAAATGAATAAATAAAGTTAAATAGAATTGTTTTTTTTTAAGTGTAATTGAGTAACTGGCTAAAAACAAAACAAAAAAAATATTTCAAAATCAGCAACCAAAAGGATGCGAGAGATAGTTTGTGTCCTAGGAAATTTCTGCTGTCTCTGGCAGCCTAGAGTTTGGATTTTAATGGGCCCCATCTACAGAGGAGAACAAGAAACAAAACCTACTGATAGATGTAAGTAGGAGAGACAACTGACATGGAGATCTTTCCTCCCAAAAAAGGAACCCCAAATGGTCGCATTTTGAGTAAATGGGGAAAAGAAGCCTACTGTACAGAAAATACTTAAGCCTTTGTTCTGGGATGAGAAAAAAAAAAAAAAAAAACACAGTTCTTACGCTAACCCCATGGCCTGGTAGCTAAGGGAACTGGATCCCACACAGCTGACTAAACAGTTTGAGTTCGAGTCCCCAGGGCTTGAAAAACATGCTGGGTATGAGTGTGTGCATGCCCCAAATCCCAGCAGGACAGACATATTGAGAAGAGATTGCAGTGTGACTACACCCCATTGGGGGAGAGCTCTCTTTCTGTCTCTCTCTCTGTCTCTCTCTCTCTCTCTCTCTAGTAAGTGCATACATCCTCTGGCAAAGATAAAAAGGAAAAAGAAAACACAACTCTCTAGAGAATTTCTAACAAGCTACCATCAGGGGCCAAATACACTACCTATATGACCTGAAAAACCTGAAGCAGAAATTAAGTTTGAAGTAGGTTGTTAGAGACCCAGGCACCTGGTAGAAGCAGATTCCGATTATCTCCGGAGGAATATACTTTTTTAAAAAAGAATTATTTTATTTTATGTGTTATTATTTGACCAGAGAGAGGAAGAGTGAGAGAGAGAGATAGCAACCAACCATGTCCGGGACCTGAACCATGGTCAGCCATGTGGAAGTCCAGCGGCTTAACCA
>NW_006159934.1:128646-148709 GCF_000334495.1 Tupaia belangeri chinensis
CGAGTCCTGGACCTGGCGGCTTGCTTTTTCACTTTCTCTCTCTCTCTCTCTCTCTCTCTGTCCCTCTCTGGTCAAATGTAAATAAACAAATGAATAAATAATAAATAAAGTTAAATAAAATAATGTTTAAAATAATAATAATAACAAATGGAATTAAATAAATAATTAATTGTTTAAATTTAAAAAAAAAAAAAAAAAAAACTCATGCCTGGATGTGTGTATGAATGCCCAAAATTCTGAGAGGAGAATGGAAGAGATTGCTATGTGGTCATCACCTCGGGGAGTGATTTCTTGCCTTCCGTCTCTCTCTATCTCTCTGGCAAGTGCACACACTCTATAGCAAAAATCTCTAAATATATATATGTGTGTGTGTGTGTGTGTGTGTGTATAGCAGGTGGTAAATACCCAGCAAATATTTAATTAATTGGATATGCACACTGAGAGAGCAAAACAGATAAAAAAGATGAATGTGACCGGAGAAGTGGGCAATGGGATGGGGAACCTTGGACATCGGGATGAAGGGAGCCTGGGTAATTGCTCACTTGTCAATCAGATAGCACAGTCGTATTGCTTCTTCAGCATCATTAAGTGGGGTAGCGCTGTCATAGACAGCCTGCCTTTGCTGGAGGTAGAGCATCTACCCAGTGTGTTGCTGAACTGAGTAAACTGAGAACTTAGTACGTGTGTGCATAGAATGCAAGACACGTGAGACACATAATTAAATGAATAAAAAACAAAGCCAAGTGTGGTAGAGAGATCATGGGCAGGCTTACTTTCTGGCAATAGGGCTACAGGATTCAGAGACTCTTCCCAGCACAGGACATGGAAAACACTAGATAGCAAGGTGCTGTACACTCCCACATGACTGACCCCAGTTCGAGTCCCAGACCTGGTCCCCTCCTTTCTTGCTTTATCTCTCTCTCTCTCCCTCTGTGTGTCTGTGTGTGTGTGTGTTTCTCTCTGGCCAAATTAAAGTAAATAAATGAATAAATAAAGTTAAATAGAATTGTTTTTTTTTAAGTGTAATTGAGTAACTGGCTAAAAACAAAACAAAAAAAATATTTCAAAATCAGCAACCAAAAGGATGCGAGAGATAGTTTGTGTCCTAGGAAATTTCTGCTGTCTCTGGCAGCCTAGAGTTTGGATTTTAATGGGCCCCATCTACAGAGGAGAACAAGAAACAAAACCTACTGATAGATGTAAGTAGGAGAGACAACTGACATGGAGATCTTTCCTCCCAAAAAAGGAACCCCAAATGGTCGCATTTTGAGTAAATGGGGAAAAGAAGCCTACTGTACAGAAAATACTTAAGCCTTTGTTCTGGGATGAGAAAAAAAAAAAAAAAAAAAAAACAGTTCTTACGCTAACCCCATGGCCTGGTAGCTAAGGGAACTGGATCCCACACAGCTGACTAAACAGTTTGAGTTCGAGTCCCCAGGGCTTGAAAAACATGCTGGGTATGAGTGTGTGCATGCCCCAAATCCCAGCAGGACAGACATATTGAGAAGAGATTGCAGTGTGACTACACCCCATTGGGGGAGAGCTCTCTTTCTGTCTCTCTCTCTGTCTCTCTCTCTCTCTCTCTCTAGTAAGTGCATACATCCTCTGGCAAAGATAAAAAGGAAAAAGAAAACACAACTCTCTAGAGAATTTCTAACAAGCTACCATCAGGGGCCAAATACACTACCTATATGACCTGAAAAACCTGAAGCAGAAATTAAGTTTGAAGTAGGTTGTTAGAGACCCAGGCACCTGGTAGAAGCAGATTCCGATTATCTCCGGAGGAATATACTTTTTTAAAAAAGAATTATTTTATTTTATGTGTTATTATTTGACCAGAGAGAGGAAGAGTGAGAGAGAGAGATAGCAACCAACCATGTCCGGGACCTGAACCATGGTCAGCCATGTGGAAGTCCAGCGGCTTAACCAGCATGCTACCCGCCAGCCCAGAATATACTTTTTTTATTATTATTATTCATTTTTGCCATGAGAACCAGAGAGGCATCCTCATGAGGTCTTCATGCCATGATCCATCCCCATCCTCAGCCCAGCCCAAGATGATATAACTGCCTCATGATTCTTGTGCAAGTAAAGATAAGTAAGGGTCATGGCTCAGCCTCCGTAGCATCCTAGATGGCAGTGCTGGAAGTCACGTGGCCAACCGGAGGTGCAGGCCAGAGTGTGTGTTGGAGCCCAGGATCCTGAGGATGGAAGGCTAGGATAGGAGGGTCACGGCATGGGGAAACCGTGTTCAGGATTCGTTCTCCTTTTCTCTCTCATACACCCATGCTTGCTCTTTATCATAAAAACAGATAGGGGTCTTAGTAGTGGAAGATATCATCTATATTTTGAAAAGTTTTAGAAAGATCTCCCATGTAGCAAACACAATAGACAATGCACAAATACAGGCTTAGGAGCTGAGCTGCTGCCGCTTAGTAGATTCACAGGCTTGGGCAGTGATGCTTCCCTGGGAAGAGGTAGATTTCATGCAGAGCATGAAATTCCAGAGTTCATGTCATAGAGAGTACTAGATAAGCAAGCCTAGGAGCTGTGTTTTCCTCTCCTCCCAAAACCAAGGTTGAGGCAAGGTCTCCTATTTGGCAGCTCTTTTCCCCCACCTACTCAAGGTGTAACTCTTTGGGGTTCTCTCTCTCGTTAGAGGGCATGTGCACTTGCCAGAGAGAGAGGAAGGAAGGAGAAAACACTCCCTATGGGAAGTAGTCACATTGTGATTTCTTCTGTCTCTTCTCCTTCATCTCTTTTTCTTTTTCCTTTTATTAATTTTTTCCAGTTAACTTTATTCATTTATTTATTCATTTGTTTATTTCAATTTAACCAGCGAGAGAGAAAAGGAGAGAGAAAGTGAGAAAACAAGCCGCCAGGTCTGAGACTCGAACCGTGGTCAGCCATGTGGGAATCCAGTGCCCTTAACCACCATGCCACCCGCCAGCACCATCCTTCATCTCTTTCTCCTTTTGGAATTTTGGATACATATGCACCCAAAGTGGTTTTCTTTCTTTTTTTTTTAGAGAGATTTTTACTATAGGGTGCATGCACTTGCTAGAGAGACAAAGAGACAGAAAGTAAGAAGTCACCCCCCCAGGGAGGATGGCCACACCACAGCCCCTTCTCCTCCATTCTTCTCTCATGATTCTGGACATGCATGCACACTCACCCAGCATGAGTGTCAAGCTGCTGGGTCCAGGACTCAAACCACGTTGGCCATGTGGGAGTCCAGTGACATAACTGTTATGCTATCTGCTGGTCCTTCCAGTGTGGTTTTAAACTGCCAGGTCTGAGACTTGAACCATGTGGTTGGCCACATAGAATCAGCTGCCTTAATCACCAGGCCACGGGTTGGCCCTTGGAGCCACCTTTTTTGGGAGGAGGGATCTCCATGACTTGCAGAAGATGTTCCATGTTGGGGCCCTCTGCCATCTCAAGGGTGACAGGTGTGCCAGAGAAGAGAGGAGGGGAAAGAGCCCTTTCAGCCTCTCTGATGCTCTTCACAGGAGCTCCTGCCCAGAGGCCTGGACATCAAACAGGAGGAGTTGGGGGACCTGGTGGACAAGGAGATGGCAGCCACTTCCGCGGCCATTGAAGCTGCCACAGCCAGAATAGAGGTATGGAGGTTTCCGCTGGTCTAAACCTGTGTTTGTGCAGCTGCCCTTTGGCCTCATGACATGTTTTAGTCACTTATTAAAGCTACAGCAGCCCGTTATCAAAGAATCCAAACCCAAACTCACTGGCCTCTCTGAACAGTCAGAAATGGGAAGGTTCTCACTGAGGGAAAGTGAGTAGTTTCCTAGGAGATCAGATACTTTAGTGTCAGATTGTCTTGGGTTCAGTTTCTACACGGACCACTGAGTACGTAAGTCCTACTAAGTCACATTCACCTCGCCAAGACTCAGATTCCATTTCATATGGTATAATAATAATTCCTACCCTAGAGAAACGTTGTAAACATTAAATCACATGTCTCCATGCTGGGCACTCGGTAACTCATTGGCACCCACAACCAGTGGGAATGGCTCTCAGACAAAGCGGAGTGGGCGCTATTGAAACAAGCAGATGTTACCCTTTCAGGGAAAGCATCAAGCCACCCACCATGGTATAAGCACCTGCCCCAGTACAGCTGCTCCTGTTTAGGTGGCACTGTAGCTCCTAGCATCCTGTGGCCGCCAGCTGAGTGCCAGGATGTCAAGATCCTCACTGACTGGAGAGCCAGCCTGCCAGAGCTGTGCTCCACCTGCATGTAGTGGAGGTCGGCTTTCTTTCCTAGCTCTTGCAAAGACGTGGATGGGAACTTCCAGATCCAGATTTCTCAGCCACTGCAAGACATTGAAGCACAACAGAGACTTTAGAGGATTCTTAGTGCTCCTGATGTATTTAGCAGCTGCGCTTCTTTTTTTAACAGGAGATGCTCAGCAAATCCCGAGCTGGAGACACCGGGGTCAAGTTGGAGGTGAATGAGAGGTCAGTCGGACAGCACGGTAGCGCTGAGGCCAGCAGCATGTCGCCTTACAGTGGGTTGTGCTTCACATCCCCATTCGGGATTGAGAGTGGACTATCAGGAGGCACAGGGGAGGGACGAGCCAGTGCTCTTATTGGTAATAGTATTAGGGATGACAGTGATGTCGCTGTCGCAGTTCAGGGGAAAGGAACCCCGAGAATCCCTGACTGCACTCCTCAGGAAGAAGACCCACAGTCAGGTCTTCTCACTCACCGGCCTTTCTTCAGAGCATCCCAGCACCCTCAGCGTCTTCCCTGCCTCTTCCCCATTCCACGTTGGCCTTTGCTTTAGGAGTAGAAACGAGAACAGCCTTTCTCATTGCTCTTAGTCTCTGTGTCCTGACCTTTTTTTCCCCCCTAGGATCCTTGGTTCTTGTACTAGCCTGATGCAAGCCATTCAGGTTCTGATCGTGGCCTCTAAGGACCTCCAGAGAGAGATTGTGGAGAGTGGCAGGGTGAGCATGGGTGTGGCCGTGGACAGAGAACAGATATATGGGTTCCCAGAGCACCGAGGGGCTCCCCACAGTCACTGAGGTCTTTTTATGCCATTGTCTCACAGGGTATAGCTGCCACTCCCATGGATGTTCACAGATGCCATGGGCAGAAGCTGGGGCCTTGCCAGCCCCAGAGGGCAGTCAGCCATAGATTTTCTACTCCAGCTCATTTACCCAGGCGCCATTGTTGGAACTCACTGTGGGAGCGCCATGTACATTGCTAGTCTGGGCCTTCTCGGGAGGAAGTGAAGACTTGGAAACTGGGCACATCCTAAGAGCAAACCTGGGTTGAGCATCTCTTAAGGAAAATACTTGGAACCAGAGGAGTTTCAGATTTGGGATCTTTCCAGATTTGGGAATATTTGCATGTACATAAAGACATATCTTGGGGAAGGGAACCCAAGTCGAAACATGAAACTCCTCTGTGTTTCACATATACTTTCTACATATAGCCTGGAAGTCATTTTTTTGGCAGTATTTTTGTATTCAGCGTTTTGTTTTCATCCTTCCCATGAGATCAGCTGTGAACAATTTTCCATTTGAAGTGTCGTGCTGGCACTCAAAAAGTTTCAGGTTTTAGAGCATTTTCAGATTTGGGAATTGTAGATTAGGGGTATCCAAGCCTGTGTCAGCTTTTCACAGGGAACTCTGCCATGTCTGTTTCTGGTGGCAGAGTCAACTTGTCCCTACTCATAGACAGCCCGTCTTTCATGTCTTTGTGTTCTTACTCCTTTGCTGATGTTAATTGTCACACCCTGTATGCAGCTACAGTTCAGGAGGCTTGAGTCCACAGAAGGGGCTGAGCCTGAAAACAGTCCTGTAAAGCAAGCAGCCATTCTGCCTTTTCTTTTCTCCTTTTTTTAAAAAAAAATTAATTTAATTTATTAATAATAATAATTTGCTACAGGGCATGTATACTCACCAGAGAGAGAGAGGAAGTGAGGAACCCAACCACCAAATCCAGGACTCTAAGCACAGCTGGCCATGTGGGAGTCTAGCACTTTAACCGCCGCACCACCTGCTGATTCCCTTGTTTTGTTTTGTTTTAATGAGCAAGCAAGAAAGAGAAAGATGCTGGGGGCGGGGGTGTGTGTGTGTGGAGAGATGGGTGTTTTTTCTGACCGCGCCTTGCTATGCCACGTTCTTCTTGCCTCAGCCTCCCAATGAGTCAGGACCACACACACATACACACATACCACCAAGGCCAGCCACACAGCCTGCACTCCAGTGCCTTCTGTGCTGGGCCTGGTGGTGCTTTTCACTGGTGTGAGAGGTAATGTATTCTGTCCCTAAAATAGAAAGATGGACTGAGCAAGGAGCTTCTGCACACTCTCAGATGATCAGGCAGATTCCAAAGCATGAAAACATTTTAAAAATCCAAGTAGAGGCCAAGCAGGTGGCATGGAGGTTACGGTGGCTGAATCCCCCAGGGCTGACTCTGTGACTTGGGTCCCGGAACCGGCAACTTGAGAAGCACACCAGATGCATATGTGTGCGTGCCCAAGGTCCAGAGAGGAGAACAGAGAAGAATAGATTGCGGTGTGGCCATCCCCACTGGGGAATGATTTCTCAGTTTCCTTCTCTCTGTCTCTCCAGGGAGCACACACACCCTATACCAAACTAAAAATACTTAAACATCCAAGTAGAAATAAATTTAAACATTTATTCACCAGGTACTCTCCTCTCTGGGAATCACAGAGAGCAGCTAAACTCCTCTCAGATCAGAATCTACTCTTTTTTTTTTTTTTTTTTTTTTTCCTGCATGACCTTGAGAAAAGTATTTTTGCCTCTCTGGGTCTTAGTTTCTTATCTGTGGAATGGAAACGATAATGCTTACCTTTCAGAGTCACTATAAAGACTAGATGGGAT
Source organism: Tupaia belangeri chinensis (assembly GCF_000334495.1). Lineage (NCBI taxonomy): Eukaryota > Metazoa > Chordata > Mammalia > Scandentia > Tupaiidae > Tupaia > Tupaia belangeri. Next base: position 135,522 of record NW_006159934.1, read on the forward strand.
AAAAATATGTAAAAGCTCCTGGGATGCAGTAGGCACTCATAGGAGGTGGCAATTACTATTCTTTACGTCTCTAGGGTACAGCATCCCCCAAAGAGTTTTATGCGAAGAACTCTCGATGGACAGAAGGACTCATCTCAGCCTCCAAAGCCGTGGGCTGGGGAGCCACTGTCATGGTGTAAGTATCTGATGATCCCGAGGCTCCTCCTTTCCCGCTTCCCGTTGATCTCAGAGAATAGCTCAGGCAGGAAAGCCTGCACCCTAGAAGTGCACTGTTGATAGGAGGTCAGCGAGCCTGGATCTCCCAGGGCGACAGGGTAGAGTAGGCAGCTGACTAGCCCGGGCGATGGTGGTGACCCAGAGGTGGGATCATGAGGGGTTGCAGCTGTCACCTCATGCATGTTGTCCTTTCCCGTCAGGGATGCAGCAGATCTGGTGGTCCAAGGCAGAGGGAAATTTGAGGAGCTGATGGTGTGCTCCCGCGAAATCGCTGCCAGCACGGCCCAGCTTGTGGCCGCGTCCAAGGTATGGACCTGTGCAGGACTCCCTGGAACGCCAGCCTGGCTAGGTTAGAGAATACCTGGACGAGGGCTTAGCCCCAGGACAGGTGATTTATGTGGGGTGCAGGAAGGCTGGGCTCTAAATAAAAGTTCTGGCTCTCAGGGGTCTCATACCACCTGTCAGCAAGGAGCCCCTTCACCCAGATTGCCACACGCCCTCCTTGTGGCTCTCCACTTCTGTTACAAGTGGCCTTGGAAGCTCCCACCTGTGCCATCTTCTGATGAGCAGTTCCCAGCATTCAGGGAACACTCAAATAAGGAGCAGGTTGGTGGAGTAAACAGGTCACATGGCTCAGCTCTGAGCATCCACAGCCAATCTCTGCCGTTCTTTGTTAGTTTCCAAATCTGAACCGGTGCCCCGGCAAATTCTCGTGCCAACCTCGCCACCTCTCATGAGTTTGACAGCCTCCCCATGAGTGTTATTTATCCTTACTCCTGGTTGTCCTAATTATTTATAATTGTCCTAATAATTTATCCAGATGAGTGGTAAAACGAGAATTTCTGGCCTCTAAGCAAATAAGCTTTTTAGTGTATTTCACATATACCAGGAGCTGACTCTATTAAGTGGCAGTTTTTGAGAAGTTGATTAGTGACTACGACAGATCATACATATTTGTCAAGAATATCAGAAGGACTGTTTGGTTCAGTCCTTGTGGCCCTGAGTGAGGCATGAGCCAAATCTGCTTTGTCCTGGCAGGTGAAAGCTGATAAGGACAGTCCCAACCTAGCCCAGCTGCAGCAGGCCTCCCGTGGAGTAAACCAGGCCACTGCGGGAGTCGTGGCCTCAACCATTTCCGGCAAATCTCAGATTGAGGAGACAGGTATCTTTTCAGAAGTGAAGATCATCTTACCCACCTTATTTAGCCAATTTCTCTATTCTTCCCCCACGATACCAGTTTCCTACAGTTCTGTTTCTAAATTTCCTCTTTTTTACAATCATGCTTACTTTCTTCATTAGACGGCACCACATAGGCAGGCTGTTTATATTGCTACGATGACAGGCCCTTAAGTAGATTTTCCAGTTAGCCATTTCTCTGAATTCACAGAAATAACTCTCCTAGCCTAGTTGCCCCTGGGGAGGTCAGATCCGGGTTAGCCCATAACCTCTTCATCCTTCCTTCCTCTTCATCACATAATGCATTGCATGCACTAACAAATGGCTAAGTATCACAGCAGAGGGTGGATATGGCCGCCTCTTGGGCGAGAGTCAGCTGGGGTTATAGCCTTTCACAAGACCTTATGATTTCTATCCTTGTAGATAATATGGACTTCTCAAACATGACGTTGACGCAGATCAAACGCCAAGAGATGGATTCCCAGGTGAGAATTCCATCTGTAAGTCTAGACTGTCTTTATTGCCTAGAGAGCAAACCCCAGATATTAGTCCCATGGAGAGAAGTGAGAGAGAGAGAGAGAGATCTGGGAGAAATGAACTACTATCCCAAGACTGAATGTGAGTGGAAAGAAACAGTGGAGGTGAAGAGAGGTAATTAGTAAAGATCAGAATCTTAACTCAGGGGGCCAGCAGATGGTGTAGTGGTTACATTACTGGACTCCCACATGACCTACCATAGTTCGAATCCCAGACTCTATGACTTGAAACTCACACTGGGCGCATGTGCGTGTGTGCCCAAGAGGAGAAGGGATTGTGGCATGACCATCTCCCCTGGGGGTGATTTTTTCACTTTCCCTCTCTCTCTCTGATGAATGCAAATGCCATAAGGCAAAAAAAAAAAAAAACCTAACTCCAGCCCACTAGTCTTAGAGCAATGTTCTAGGCATTGTCAAGGATTTCCTAGAGCCCACAGACTATTACCTAATAGTCTTACTGTGGACAGTTTTTTTAAAAAAACTTTGTGGGAACCAGCAGTTAGCGTAATGGCTATGTCGCTGGACTCCCACGTAGTCGACCGCGGTTCATGTCCCGGACCCGGTGGCTTAAAACTCATGCCGGGCGCGTGTGCGTGCGTGCCCAAGATCCCGAGAGGGGAATGGAGGAGAAGGGATTGCGGCGTGACCATCCCCCCTGGGGGGTGATTTCTCACTTTCTGTCTCTCTGTCTCTCTCTGTCTGGCGAGCGCACGCGCCCTACAGTGAAAATCTCTCCAAAAAAAAAAAAAAACTTTGTGAATTAATTATATATTTAGTAAAAGGTAAGTCAATTAATTGTTAACTCAGCAAAAGTAATGGCATTATTTCTGTTACTCAGTAAAGGTAAGAAAAATAGGAATCAGTGGGATCCTGAGCAAAATCTGATGATAGAATTCTGGGTCATTGGTTGTGGGGTAAAATCTAAATTGGGGTAGAGTTTTACACGTGGTCATTCAACATCTTCAGGAAAAGCCATGTGACCAAATTTCTGCTAGCTACTAAAAGGACTCTCTTTTAGTGGCCTCATCGAGTCCAGTCCTTCTTGACTTTAAATACCACCTGTGCACAGATAATCCCAAATTCTCCTCACCTCGATCTTCTCCTGAGCTCTATGCTTGCCCAGTTGCCTACCTGTTAGCTCCACCCGATGCCTAATAGGTATCTCAAATGAAGCAAGGGTCTTGGTGTCTCTCACACCCAACTCAGACCTTCACCTGTTTTTTCCCAGCTCTGTAAATAGTTAGCACCACCCCTGACCTGTTGCTGAGCCTCAATCCTGGGAGTCCTACTGGGTTCTGTGCAGTTAAAGCTCTGGATCCCATATGGCCAACTTCATGGTTAGTCTTGGACCCAGCGGCTTGGAAGACTTGCCAGGAGTGTGTGCATGTATGTCCAAAATCCCGAGAGGAGAATGGAGGAGAAAGGATTGTGACATGGCCATGCCCACAAGGGGTGCTTTCTCACTTTCCCTCTGTCTCTCTTTTTCTCTCTGTCTCTGTCTCTATCTCTCTCCAGCAAGCACCTGCACCCTTTAGCAAAACCTTAAAAGAGAGGGGGGCAGTAAATGGTGTGGTGATTAGGGTGCTAGACTCTCATTTGGCCAACTGTGGCTCAAGACCCAGACTGGCAGCTTGCTTTCTCACTTTCCCTTTCTCTCTCTGTCTCTGTCTTGTCACATTTTAAAATAATAATAACAAATAAAATGAAACAATTCTTTAAAAAAAAAAAAAGAAAGAAAGAAAAGAAAAGAAGGACAATTGGAATACAGAAAAGGTGGTTAAGTCCAATTAAGACAGGCCTCAGGCCCAACCTCTGTGGTACAGCCAGTAGCATACTAGGCTGTGGAGCTAGAAGCCACTTACCAATTGCAATTTGAGTCCCTGGCCTATTCGGCCTAACAACATGCCTGGAGCCTGTGTATGTGCCTAGGACCCTGAACGGCTGGAAGTCTGGAGGAAGAGGGACATGGTGTGACCAGGTCTTGTGGAGGGTGCTCCTCTCCCCTCTCTATCTGTCTGTCTCTAAGTGTGTGTACATGTATCTATCATGATTTTTTTTTCATTTTAAGAATTATTTAATTTTATTTATTTATTTTAATTTGACCAGAGACAGAGAGGGGGAAAGTGAGAAAGCAAGCCACCAGGTCCAGGACTCAAACCGTGGTCAGCCATGTGGGAGTGTCCAGTGCCTCAACCACCATGCCACCTGCTGGCCCCGAATTAAAAATTTTTAAACACAGGTCTTAGGGCTCACCCACTACTTTCCCCACAGGTCAGGGTGCTGGAGCTAGAAAATGACTTGCAGAAGGAGCGTCAGAAGCTGGGAGAGCTTCGGAAAAAGCACTATGAACTCGCTGGTGTTGCTGAGGGCTGGGAGGAAGGTGAGTGCCTCTGAGGAACAGGGCAAGCCCACTGCAAGGAGAGCTGGCTATGTGTGGGGGGTGTGGCAGGAGGGGGCCCACTGGTCCTGGTCAGCAGCTCCCTCCTTCCCCTCACTCCTCAAAAACCTGTTTCTAATTCAACTGGGAATAACCATTAAACTTAAAACTGGGGCAAACTGGGGGAGGAAATGAAAGCTTTTACTGCCATGTTTTAAGGCCTAACTATTGGTTGATGGAGTTGTCATTCACTTCCTGGCCTGGCCTGCCTGGTTGACTTAGAGTAAATCACAAGGTTCTGACTACCTAGAGCCCGTGATTGGCAATGATGGCCAAGAGATAGATGGGTCATGAGTAGAGTAAACAAGAAAGGAGTAGAGTGAAGTAGCAGTAGGGCCACCTACCCAGACTCGCCACCGCCTAGAGTCTGTATATGCCATTTTGTCACATGTCCCATCCCAGCCGAGATGGTTGATTCTGCTGAACTTGACCAGCTCCGGGAAGCAACTGCAGATATACCTCAGGCATTCCCAGATGTTGCTGTCAGGGAATAGATGCTACGCCGGTTAGGATTATAATGTATTTTAGAGCCCAGCATGGTGACAGCTTTTGTTGGCTAGGTGATTTCATTCAGGTGTTAAGTGCTATGTGACAAAAATTATCATTGTCTTCCAGGAACAGAAACATCTCCAACTGTGCTGCAAGAAGCAGGAACTGAGAAAGACTAGAGCCACACCACTGCCCCATACGTCAGAGTGTAAATCCTTGTTACCCATCTATGTGTTTGTTATTTCCCGACCACAGACCGAGTTCTGGGAGCCCCAGTGGAAGCCACACCTCTCCCATTGACCAGAGCGGAGGACCTGCTTGACCCCAAAGACTTCCTGTCCATAGCAACACCTATTATGTCTGAATCTCAGATCCCTTTCCCCACATCCGAGAGCCAGGCTGGCCTGTGTTGCCTGTGAGCAAGCCCAGGTCCAAAGGGGAGGAGGGACAGGGCCCTTCAGCAGAGGACTGCCATCCGGTCCTACTTACTGTCTTACCCCTGCCACAATCAGTGTCCTTCCTACAGGGGCTTCTTGTTGTGGAGAGCCTGGAGAGGAAAGACCTTATGCATTTTCTTTTCTGTTTTCTTCTCAGTCTTTTCAGTTTCGTCATTTGCACAAACTTGTGAGCATCCGAGGGCTGGTGGATTCCAAACCAGGACACTACCCTGAACCTGCACAGTGGAAGACAGCAGGCGTGTCCTGGCTCAGAATGCCAAGGCAGTTCTCCCTTCTCTGGGCAGTTCCATGGAGTCCCACTGCTGCCGGTGGTGGTTGGTTGGGTGTTTTGGTTTTCTTTTTTTCAAGTGTCACTCATATAGCCAACTCTCCCAAAGGGCACACCCTGGAGCCCTGAGCTATCTGGGGCCTCCCCCCTCCCCCAGTGGTCACAGCGACGGTGCTGCTCAGGCTCCACCCTGGTGCTCCACCTCAGCCTCCACACTGAGCGCCCTGCGGAGCCAGTGCTGGTCAGTGAGGCCACCCTCCAGGGCCAGGGACAGCTTTCCTCAAAAGGCAGAAGCAGAGCGAGTGCCTTTCCTTCCCAAAGCTGGACCCCGCTGAGAGCCTCTGTCCACCCCACAAGTGAGAGAGCAACAAAAAGCAGGAAAGGAGGGGTATACACAGTGCCAGGTCTCCAGGGAACACCTTTCTTAGGAACTCCTGTGGCTGGGCCCAAACACCCGTCGTATGCCTGAGTGGAGCCAGTTCGGAGCAGCAATACTCCTCCCTCCAGGATGAATCGTCCATCCCACGTCACACGGCCACCTCCCTTCATACCCTGGGGAGCCCTGAGAGGGAGTGTGCAAGGGATTTCCAATTCCTTTCTTCAGATGTCTGCTTTAGCATCCTCTTAAATCTGAAGAAGACAATTCCATGTTCCACCTAATTGACAGACCCAGAAGATTAGACATACTTGCTCCCGTTGGGAAAGAACCCTGTGCTTGGTTTGGTACCTTTAATATTTATTACTAACCTTGAAGCAGCAGCGGCCTGGAGAAAGATGCTGAGAGCAGTCAGGAGCTCAGGGGTGACTGGCGAGGTCTGCACGGCTGCCCTGCACCCTCAGTCTTCAAGAGCCAGAGACAAGGCCCAGATGCTGCCCTGGACCGCTAACTGGCTTGGATCCCAAAGCAAGCAGGTTCCTCGGTGCATTTGGGTCGGGCGACAAGAAAGGGAACCACTGGCTTTGGCTCCTGCCAGGCACGCAGTTGCAGGCCCTCGGTGCCCTGTGGACAGGATGACGACAGAGGGCACATTAACAGCCTCTTAGAGACGGGCAACCTGACAGCACTTTTCCACTTCCAAATGGACCCCAGCATTTAAGTGACCTTCCAGTCTTGGAAAAAATGGTGTCTTCCTCCTCCATCTGTAGCAACTTAGGTAGTAGCCGACAAGCATTTCCCAGGACCTGTCCCACAGGAACATTGCAAGTTCTGCTACATGACAGGTTGTGAGACTTCTGTTTGATCACTGTGAATCAACCCTCCTTCTTCCTAACACCCCTCCCCCAACTCCCTCTCTGCATTTTCTAAGTGGGGCACTCAGAGAACTGTCTCCCAGGAACTCAGACACATGACCTCCGTACTGGGCTCAGGAGGTATCAGCAGTAGAAACTGGGTTGTCTTAGTTTAATGCTTCTTGTACTCAGCATTTTTCCATTTCAAGGGTCAACATTTCCAAAAGTGATTAATCCAAAATCACAGCCATTCACATCTTGTACCAAATTACCAATGTGGTAGAAAAGTCTAGTGTATTGAGCCAGATTAAGATCCTCTGAATAACACTCTAAAAAGAAGCCACTGTCATTTAAAACTATTCATGGACTTGGTTTGAGTAATAAAGCAGTTAAGAAAGCTATTCAACAGGAGCACAGGCTAATTCAGTCTCACAGGAAATGAATACCTGTCAGATGTACTGTGATAACTTTCATAATAGCTCCGCTTAGAAACAACGCCATTCTCTAGCCATAACCAAATTATCTACCTTGGCTCTTCTAAAAATGAGTGTGTGATAGTTGGTGTGAAATAGCTTGGATCACATCTTCAAGCTAAAAATGAGCCTCCCAGCCTTCTGATGAGTCACTGAACATCCTGAGACTGAAGTCTTGTGGGTGAGTGTAAATGGGTCAGAAGGAAACAGGACCGCCACAACGTGATGGCTTCGGGTTGATAAGAGGGGGATACAGCTACATTTGTAATTCTGTAATTCCCTGATACCTCTAGAGTAAGGATATTTGTGTACGTGATAAGGGAAAAGTTAGAAGAAAAGACCTACCTTTATGGAGTTGTTTTATATCTAAGCAAGGAGTTTAAATTAGACTAGGATTTAGATTGCTTCTTGGGTCTGCTGCCCACAGTATCCCTGGGATCCCACCTGAATATGAATCCTTTCCCCCTTGCTTGGGGGAACCAAATGCTGTTCAGAACATTCTTTCTTGGGGTTGTTCCAGCTACTGAATCAGACACAGGTTTACATCGGGTACCACAGGCATCACAAGCACTTGTCATTTTGGTCAGGTTAGTTTGCTTTGGCCTCTCCTCCTGAGATGCTGGTTCTCAGCTTGCACCTGGGAGTTTCTTACTTCTTGGTCAGCTCATGGTCTAGAGAGATCTCCTGGCTCTGCTTTATTCCGGTCTTTAATAACTGGTCAGTGTCCTGCTACCTTCTGCCAGCTCTCCAATCTCTGGGAGCCCTTACTGCCAATGAAAGCCTTCAGTCCCAACATTGGCCTTCCAGCCAGACCGGCTGTACCATCCTTGGACCTCCAGAGACGGCATCACCTGTAGCATAGAACACCACCACCACGAGCCTGCCAGCCATGAACACAGCAAACTGGGCCCGCCGTTTGCTGCTCAAGTCCCCTGTCGCCCAGGTCCAGACCACATGCAGGATCACCAACAGCAGTGGTAGCCCTGCCTCTTCTCGTACCCCAGGAACCAAAGCAACATGAAACAATTGGTTTAGATGCTATTGGGTCCGATTCTGAGAGTAGATTTTTTTTCCAGACACATCTTTCAGGTGACCCTCAACTACCTCAGGTTTGAAGGCCCTAAGTTAAGCTGAGTACCATTCATAGGGGCAAACCGAGGGGGTTTGGTGAAATCTTGGTAATAATGCTGTTGTTTCAAACTTAGAACACACTCTTCCACATTTAGATCTGCAGGGATAAGGTTGGGTTCGTTTTTTCTTCTGTTTTTAATCTTGGCCCCAGTTCACCATTAGAATAGTTCCTATAAATAAATTTCATTTCTCACTGAGTGCCTACCTTCCCAGGGCAGGTAGCCACTGGCTTTTGTTTCCTCCAACCAGACTTTTATTATGGTATTAAGACCTTTCTTTGTATAATACATTGCATCTGTGTTTTCAATTTTTCAAATAAATACTTCAGCCTGGCTGTTGAGACTGGTGGTGATAACATACTGACCAAAGTGGCTCTGAGGTTTTGGTGCCAATGAAAAGCCTGCTTTTATATCCCGAGGTTCATGGAATCCACTGAGCTCTGCACGTCGGGGAATATATCTTAGAAACATTAGTTTGTGCTTTATAGACATGTTCTATTTGTACACTTTCCTGTCTACGGGAACAATAAAACAGAAAGTACCAAAGTAGTTAGTACTGTAATTTAGCTATTAGGTTGTCTGGAAAGTCATGACGTATTTTTCTATGCAAAAAAAATGCATCATAACTGGGACCACGGTTCAAATCCCAGACCCAGCAGGTTAGAAATCACACCAGGTGTGTTTGTATGTGTGTGTACATGCATGTCCAAAATCCTAAGAGACTGGAGGAGAAGGAATTGCGGCACAGCCATACCCCTTGGGGGCTGATTTCTTGCTTTCTGTCTCTGCCCAGTGATCGCACCTCACACACCCTATACCAAAAATCTATCTTTAAAAAGCAAAATGCATCCCCAAAAAAAGGGACCAGCAGTTAGTGTAGTGGCTATGTTGCTAGATTCCCACGTAGTCGACCACGGTTCGCATCCTGCACCCGGTGGCTTAAAACTCGCCGGGCGTGTGTGCGTGCATGCCCAAGATCCCAGAGTTGTGGAGAAGGGATTGCGGCATGGCCATCCCCCCTGGGGGGGGGGTGATTTCTCCCTTTCTGTCTCTGTCTCTGCTCTGTCTGGTGAGCGCATGCGCCCTACATTGAAAACCTCTCAAAAAAAAAATGCATCATGACTTTCTCACAGCCAGTAGAAGGCCCAGTCTGCCTGAAACCTGAGAGCTCAGGCTGTGACTGCTCCATCTCCACTTTTTTTATGCAAAATATAACCTACCTTAAAATCGAGTACAACTGATTCTGCTGAGGGACTGAACCTATTAATCACAAAGGGATTCCGAACAAGCAGGTCACAGCAACCAGAGGATTTGCAGAGGGAGCAGCAAAATGGGGCTGGTCTTCATGGTCTTTCCTTGGTGGGATTAGCTACCACTTAAAGCTGCCAGTGTGTGCAACTGAGGGGACCTTCAGGGGAGAAACGGATAGGAGCTGGGGCAGCAGGACTGCCATGGAGGCCCATGCTTTTGTAAAGCCTTCATTGAAGTTTTCTAAGTTCCCTTTCAGAGCCCAGGTCCAGCCTAAGCCAATGCCACCGTCCAGGCAGCTTTTTCCCTCCCAGGCATGCTTGACTCAATACTTGGGTCACCCACACATGACCTTGACCAGCTCCCGCAGAAGGTCTTCCTGGGGACTCATAGGCCCCAACTCTAGGAGAGAGGACAGTCTGGCTAGCTGGTCACTGGCCAGCAGAGTATTAGGAATTGTGAATGCTGTTTGCATATCATTAAAAAGGAAGGGGCAGGGGCCAGCTGGTGGTTATAGCAGCTGGATCGCACATGGCTAATTGCCAAAATCACAAAAGGCCAGAGAAATGGAGAAGGGATTGCTACGTACCATCCACCATGGGGCACTTCCCTTCTTTTCTGTTTCTCTACAGCAAGTGCACACAACCTCTTGTAATTTTTCTTTCTTTTTTTTTTCTAAGAGGTATTTTTGCTATAGGGCACAGACGCTGGAGAGACAGAAAGCGGCAAATCAACCCCTCCCCCCAGGGGGGATGGCCACACTACATCCCCTTCTCTGTTCTCTTCTGGAGATGATTGGGGGTATGTGTGCGCAAATTACATCCAACGTGAGTTTCAAGCTGCTAGGTCTGGGACTCGAAACACACCCAGCCTCATGGAAGTCCATCATTTTAACCGTTATGCTACCTGCTGACCTCAAACTCTGGCAAATTAAAAAAAAAAAAAAAAAAGTGGAGGAATTAGGGTTTAAATTTGGTGCACACATGGACCAAATTTGCCTAGGGCTTTACAGAGAGGACTGCCAGAGTGGAGGAACAAAGCTTTGAGAAAGGCAAGAGGAAAGACAAGCTAGGTGAAGTCTAAGCCGACATAGCTGGAGTTTATTATGTGAGCAAGCTTTACTCTTGGCTCATCTTGGTAATCCCGTCTCTAACCCCTTATCCCATATATGGGAGACCTTTAAACATTACTTTGGAGTGAATAAATGAATCCTTTTGCACTGCACTCTTAATTACTCACACTTTTTTTAAGCCTATAAGGGGCTACCAGGTGGCATAGTGGTTAAGGCACTGCATCTCTATATGGTTGACCGAAATACAAGTCCTGGACCTGACAGTTTGAAAATCATGCTGGGGAGGGAGGGCAGGGACTGTCAGATGGCATAATGCTTAGGTCACTGGACTCCCACATGGCCACCTGCAGTTCGAGTCCTAGAACTAGGAGCTTGAAACTCACTCTGGGTGCATGTGAGTTTGTTCCCAAAATCCCAAGAGGAGAATGGAGAAGGGATTGCAACGTGGCCATCCCCACCAGGGGGTAGTTTCTTGTTTCCTCTTTGTTTCTCCAGCAATCACATGCATTCTATAACAAAAATCTCTCTTAAAAAAAAAAAATCACACAAGGCATGTGTGCTGCATGCGTCCCCAAAATCTAGAAAGGAGAATGGAAGAGAAGAGATTGTGGCATGGCCATCACCCCAAGGGATGATTTCTCATTTTTCCTCTCACTGTCTCTCTTTGTCTCTCACTTTGCCAAGCATACGCACCCTATGACTAAATAAATAAATAAATAAATAAAGCCTGTTAGGTCCAGCCTCCGTGGCTTGATGGGAAGCATGTTGGGATGCAAAAAAAAAAAAAAAAAAATTCACAAACACATGGAAACAAACAACCTACTCCTTTTTTTTAAAATTTTTTTAAGAGGTTTATTTTGCTATAGGGCGTGTGCACTCGCCAGACAGAGAGAGACAGAAGAAAAGATATAATAAAGATCTTAGTAGAAATAAATGAAATAGAGAATAAAAGTACTATACAGAAAAGAAATGAAACCAAAAGCTGGTTCTTTTTTTTTTTTTTTTTTAGAGGTTTCTGCTATAGGGTGCATGCGCTCACCAGAGAGACAGAGGGACAGAAAGCGAGGAATCACCCCCCAGGGGAGATGGCCACATCACAATCCCTCCTTCTCCATTCTCCTCCTGGGATCTTGGGCATGCACACACATGCGCATGGAGTGAGTTTAAGCCACTGGGCCCAGGATCCTAATCATGGTCGACTGCGTGGTAGTCCAGCAACATAGCCATTACGCTAACTGCTGGTGGCATGATGGTTGAGGTACTGGACTCCTACCTGGCCAACTGTGGGTTGAGCCCAGACCTGATGGCTTGCTTTCTCACTTCCCTCTCTCTTTTTCTCTTTGTGTCTCTCTCTGGTCAAATTAAAAATAAATGAATAAATAAGTAAAAATTAGAATAAAAATAAATAAACTTTTGATTTTTTTTTTCCCCAAAGCACTTAGGGTCTCAAAATTTCATCCGGGACTCGAACCACCGTCAGCCATGTGGGAATTCAGCGCCCTTACCACCATGCCACCTGCTGGTCCTAATAAGCATTTTTTATAAAGAAAGGAAAGACTCTGTATGTCTCAGTATATACCAATTGTCTGCACTTTATAGCAGAAACTGCAAGTTTGGAAGGTGTAGTAGCAGGGAGGGCATGATAGATACTAGAGATAGTAAGGATAGGGGTAATATGGGGGTGGATCATGGAGGGAGGGAGGGGAACAGGAGAAGGAAATAAAAGTATGTTTAATTGACAAAAAAAGAAAAGCTATTTGCTAATGATACTGTATATAGTAATCTCTTTGTCTTAACTGATATGCATGGTATTTGTGCTAAAAAAAAAAAAAAGCAATGTTGTACAGTATAAAGATGTATGAGATTAAATGGGGCCAGCAGGTGGTGTGGTGGCCCAGTTTCGTTCTTCGACTGCGAGGATTCCTCTCCCTCTCTCTCTCTCTCTCTCTCTCTCTCTCTCTCTCTCTCTCCATGCCTCTCTAGTCAAATTAAAATAAATTAATTAAGTTAAACAAAATAATTATAAAAAAGATATATATATATATTTTAAATGACTACTATTACAACAGTTATGTCCTCTCAGTTCCTGTCAGTTCGGCAAACATGTTTGTTTGTTTTTAATTTGCTATGGGGCATTTTCACTCTCCAGAGAGAAACAGAAACAGAGAAGGGAGGAGTGAGAAGTCTCCCTCACCAAACCCTTCCCAGAAGGAATGACCATGCCGCAATTCCTTCTCCTCCATTTTCCTCTGGGGATGTTGGTGCATGTGCATATGCCTGACATGTTTTCTCAAGCCACCCGGTCATAGACTTGAACTGCTCAGTTGGCTGTAAGGAATCCTGCCACTTTAACCACCATGCCATCAGCTGGCAACATTGCTGGGTTCCTTTTTTTTTTTTTTTTTTTTAGAATTATTTTATTTAACTTTATTTATTTATTTTAATTTGACCAGAG
>NW_006159934.1:148752-149217 GCF_000334495.1 Tupaia belangeri chinensis
GGGTTGAAAAAACAAGCCACCAGTCCAGGACTTGAACCGCGGTTGACCATGTGGGAGTCCAGTGCCCTTAACCACCATGCCATCTCCTGGTCCCATTGCTAGATTCTTACTATCCAAAAGAGAATATACAAAATAGAGAAATAAACAAGATATAGTTCCTTCTTTTAGAACCTTCCCAACTTGGAAGACAGACATGGATTAGAAACTGAAGTATAATCCTGAAAGAGATGAGACACTATTTCAAGAAATCTGCAGAATTCGGGACCAGCAGTTAGCATAATGGCTATGTCGCTGGACTACCACGTAGTCCACCACGGTTCGTGTCCTGGATCCGGTGACTTAAAACTCACGCTGGGCGCGTGTGCATGCGTGCCCAAGATCCCGAGAGGAGAATGGAGGAGAAGGGATTGCAGCGTGGCCATCCTCCGGGGGGTGATTTCTCGCTTTCTGTCTCTCTGTCTCTCT
>NW_006159934.1:149229-155621 GCF_000334495.1 Tupaia belangeri chinensis
GCCACAGCCCCTAAAAAAAAAAAAAAAAACCCCAAAAAAAAAAAAAAAAAAAAAGAAAGAAAGAAATCTGCAGAATTTAAAGGAGAAAGAAAGAAGTCAACAATTGTAGGCATTACCAGAACACATCACAGTAAGTGCTTTTATTGTTTGGGATCGTTTTTCAGTTTTTTCCTTTAGAGACGGTCACTACATTGTGCAGGCTAGCCTTGACCTCACAATCCTCACTCAGTCTTCACGGTCTCTGGGATTGTAGGCACACACCACAGCACCCTACAAGGGAAGTGTGTTTTTTCGTCGTTTGTTTTAATTTGCCAGAGGACGCATAAGCTTGCCAGAGGGAGAAGAGAGAGGAGAAAGCATTGCTCTCTTCACCCAGGAGGAACGATCACACCGCAGTCCTTCTCCATCTCTCCTCCTTTCAGGATTTGGGCACACACACACGCTGACGCGTTTCTCATCTGCCACTCTGGACTCAACCGCAGTCAGCTGTGTGGAATCTGGCTTCCTTAACCATCAGGCCACGCAGCCACCCGTGGGTTTGTTTTTGCTCTCTCAGTGATAGCATGTGAACGCACACAATAGGTCCACGGAAGGAAGCACCCTCAGCCGGGTCTCACCATGCCACAGCTCTGTTTCCCAGCCCTCCAGGACTCTGGGTGTCTGCACACGAGTCTGGAGTGTTTTCTTAAAGAATTATTTTATTTATTCATTTATTTCACATGAGTTTTGCCTGAGAGGGAGAGTTGGAAAGCAAGCCGCCAGATCTGGGACTTGAACAATGGTACCCCATGTGGAAATTTCAGCACCTTAACCACTAAGCCACTTGCTGGCCCCGAGTCTGGACTGTTTTCAAGCATACCCAGAAATCTTAACCTGGGCACTTGCATTGAGTCTGTGAAGGGTCTTTTTTTTTAAGGTGAAACGAGGACACGTTTAAAGGCAGAGACGCGGGCTTTGGCTACTTGGGACTGAGTTACATCTCCGTAGAAAGTGTAATCTATCGGATTGCCCTAGAGTGCAGGTGAAGGAGGAGGGCAGAGCCAAACCACGTGCCCTTTCCCGCCTTGAATTAAGATCCTGGGATCCACAAGGAGCACAGTCTGTAGCCTCGTTACCTAGCAACCAGCAGCCTCCAGCCCCTCTTGTGGGAGTCTCATGGCAGTGACGCAAAACGTGGGCAGTGCACGTCGGGACCACGAGGTTTCCCCCTCCTACGGCACTTGCGCCAGATGGAGCTGTGGCCGGGTGGAGCTGGTCGGGGAGGCTGGGGTCTGGCGCCAGTTGGGGTCTGGCAGGCCGCAGTCGCCTAGGCTGGACAGTTGCTGCTGTGCTCTGCGGTCCTGCCTGGATGTGTCGTGGTTGGGTAAGTCCCTTCCACGCCCTCAGGCCTTCTAGGCCTCTGGTGTCTCCCCAGGTTCGGCTCCGAGCCTGCCACCAGCAGCAGGTGCGGTAGTGGACCCCCGTTGTGCCACTTGGTTTTGTCAAACACGTCACAGTTAGTAGGTGCGTAGGGCTTGTTGCTCAGCTTACACTCCAGCAGTTGGTAGGCCCTGGTGCGGGTGTCCCCGCTCCCATGGGAGCCTGGATGCCACTCGTTTAATGGAATTAGGTCTGTCATCTCTGCCTGGTGCTCCTTCCCTGGTTTCTGCCTCTCAGCACATCTGTTCTTCACGGTTCTGTTTCCGCTCTTGGCGCACTTGGAGCAGACGTTGCGCTTTACGCCGCCTCTTCAGTTACCAAGGTGGTTCAGATAGCTCCGAAACGCTGTTTTCGGACGGAACGTGTCTTCTAAGTGCAGACGCTGCATTTCTTCATTTCCTAGGGCAGCCTTGTCTACCTTTTTTTCATACTCTCAACACAGTCTAAATCCAAAGCCATGGTTTTCACTGACTTTCTCAACCTTTCATCACCTGGGTGTTCACTTACTAAAATCACTAAGGCATGAAACCGACTGATCTGACTTTTTTTAATATATTTTTTTAATTTGCTACAGGGTGCATGTATTCGCTGAAAAGAGACAGAAAGAGAAAGTGGGAAAGCATCCCCCATTTGGAGATGTCCACTGCTCCAGTCTCTTACCATCCATTCTCCTTTTGGGATTTTTGGGCACCCACACACAGGCCCCCAGCATGCTTCTCAAGCCAAGGAAGAACTCAAAAGGCTGAGTCAGCCATGTGGAATCTAGCTTCCTTAAACCACCACACCACTGGGTGGCCCCAGTGTGTTTCTTTTAAACCATATAGGAAACAAAAGTATAAGCAAAAAAAGCAATAATAGTGAATTTATAAAAAATTTTTTCCTGGGGGAACCAGCAGTTAGCGTAATGGCTATGTCGCTGGACTCCCTTGTAGTCGACCGCGGTTCGCATCCCGGACCCAGTGGCTTAAAACTCACGCTGGGCGCATGTGCGTGTGTGCCCAAGATCCCGAGAGGAGAATGGAGGAGAAGGGATTGTGGCGTGGCCATCCCCCCTGGGGGGTGATTTCTTGCTTTCTGTCTCTATGTCTCTCTCTCTCTGTCTGGCGAGTGCACATGCCCTATAGTGAAAATCTCTCCAAAAAAAAAAAATTTTTTTCCTGGGACCAGCAGTTAGCGTAATGGCTATGTCGCTGAACTCCCACGTAGTTGGAGTTCAAGTCCCAGACCCAGTGGCTTAAACTCATTCTGAGCGCATGTGCGTGTGTGCCCAAGATCCCGGGAGGAGAATGGAGGAGAAGGGATTGTGGTGTGGCCATCCCCCCTGGGGGGTGATTTCTTGCTTTCTGTCTCTCTGTCTCTCTCTGTCTGGTGAGCGCACGCCCTATAGCAAAAACCTCTCAAAAAACATTTCTTTTTGTCCTGAGGACCAGCAGTTAGCGCAATGGCTATGTCGCTCAACTCCCACGTAGTCAACCACGATTCGAGTCCTGGGCCCGGCACGGCTTAAACTCACGCCAGGCGCATGTGCGTGCATGCCCAAAATCCTGAGAGGAGAATGGAGGAGAAGAGATAGGGGCATGGCCATCCCCCCAGGGAGTGATTTCTAGCTTTCTGTCTCTCTATCTCTCTCTGTCTTTCTGGCAAGTGCACGCGCCCTATAGCAAAAACCTCTCAAAAAAAAAAAAAAAAAAAAGAAAGAAAAGGCTATCTCCCATCCCACATGCTTAATTTTTTTTTTTCAAGTCCTGGGCCCAGTGACTTGATTAAAGCATGCCTGGTGTGTCTTCATGTGTACCCAAAATCTCAAGAGGAAATGGAAAAGGGATTGTGACATGGCCATCCACCCTGGGAAGGCAGTGTTCTCTCTCTCTCTCTCTCTCTCTGTCTCATGAGTATACATGCCCTTTAGTAACTTTTTAAGGATTTTTTTAAGAATTGTTTTATTTAACTTTATTTATTTATTTATGCATTTTAATTTGACCAGAGAGGGACAGAGAGAGAAAGAGAGAAGAGAGAGAGAGAGATAGAAAGCAAGCTGCCAGGTCCAGGACTCAAACTGTGGTCGGCCATATGGGAGTCCCCTGCCTTTAACCACCATGCCACCTGCCAGCCTGCCCAATAGCAAATTAATAAAAAAAAAAAATGTTGACAGCAGTTGGCATGGTGATTAAGGTGCTGGAATCCCACAGGGCCAACTATGGTTTGAGTCCCGGACTTGGCGGCTTGCTTTCTCACTGTCCCTGTCTCTCTCTCTCTCTTTCTCTGTCTTCCTCTGGTGAGTTCATGTGCTCTAGAGAAAATTTTTTAAAATAACAATAAAAAATAATTTTTTAAAAAAGGTGGTATATGCTGTTTCTTTTCATGTAGATGACATACAGTGAGTGTCTATGTGCAAGCACACGTACACCTGTTTCTGTTTTCCGAATTGCTTCTGGCCTGGAATTCTGTGCTTACCAGTTTGCTCTATCCCCATCTAGGAAGCTCTTCTCCCTCCCTCCCCTGACCCATCTGTCCATGAGTATTTCAACCGATTGTTTGTGCCACCTTTTCGGTACCTGCAGGTGGTGCCTGTAAAGTTAACTCTTCCTCTATATAGAAAAGAGTAGAGAGCGGGAGTAAATAAGAGTTCCAAACACAAATTGGACCTATCTTAAAATTTTGTTTACAATTTTGATAGAATAAATACAGATCCTAAAAAAACTTGGCATTTTGTCCTTCTGGACAGTTCTTCACGAGCAGTACACTTGTATGTCACTTAACATCGGGACCGCATCCTGAGAAGTGCATCATCAGGCCATTTCATCTTTGTGTAGACATCACAGGATGTTCTTACACTAACCTAGATGGCATAGCCTACCACCCGGCTTGGCTCCACGGTGCTGGCCATTTCTCATACCACCATCGTATAAGCATTCCCTCTGTTGCCTGATGTCTTATGTACACTGCCTGCCTGTATCAGATTGCTGGGGTTAACAGCTGTTACTGTGTCGCTATAGACAGTCTTCAGACTGCCCTCTGGTGAGAGGCAGTACGATAAAGTCCTACTGTGTTACATCCTGAGGCAACTAGGATCCCAAATCAAACAGAAAATTCTAGCCCTGTCTCACTGACTACATGTAATCAGTGGCTACCATAATTACCTGGCATTTATTAAGAGCTCAATATTTATTGCACAAACCAACCAATACAAACTGTTTATGAACACTAGCAGATTTCTTGAGAGCCTGCTATACTTTTTTTTTTTTTAAGAATTATTTATTATCATTATTTTTCAGTTTTGACCAGAGAGAGGGGAGAGAGAGAGAGAGAGAGAGAGAGAGAGCGAGCTGCCAGGGCCAGGACTTGACCCACACTCGCAGGTCCAGGACTTGAACCACACTCGACCATGTGGGAGTCCAGCTCCTTAAGCCCACACCATCTGCTGGCCCCACTTTGTTTCTTTTTAAGGGTGATTTTCGCTTTAGGATGCATGTGGTCTATAGAGAGACAGAAAGTGAGAAATCACCCTCAAGGGGGAGTAGCTACGCCACAATCCCTTCTCCTCCAATTTCCCCTTGGGATTTTGGGCATGCATGCAGGCATACATGCCAGCGTGAGTTGTGTTTTTTTGTTTTTTTTTTTGTTTGTTTGTTTGTTTTTAAGCCCCTGGTTCTAGGACTCAAACTGCAGTTAACTACATGAGAGTCCAGCAATGTAGCCATTACGCCATCTGCTGGTCCTGTGAGAGTCTGCTATGTGTAAGGTATTAAGCCAACAACTGCAGATGATATAAATTAGGGCTTGTCAAACTTTTCCTTAAAGGGTCAGATAGCAAATATTTTAGGCTTGGAAGCCTTGTGGTCTCTGTCCCAGCTACTCAGCTCTGCTGTTGTAGTGGAAAAGCAGCCCCCGACCATAGGTAATGTAATGAATGTTTCTGGGTTCCAGTGACTTTACTTACGGAAATAGGAGGCCAATTTGCAGGACATTTGACTCCTGATATAACTTATAATGGGTACTTTTCTACTCAGGTTCACCAATGAACTCTCACTGCCAAATCTACTGGGTCCCCTAAAAATATTTGTTATTGTTATGAAGTATTTAAAACCTCACAAGTATATAGAGTCTAATATAATGAATAACACCATGTTATCTATCACTCAGATTTACCAAATGTTTATATTTTGCCATGTTTGCTATATGATGTGTGTGTAGCATATTTTGCTGGACAGAGAGGAAGTGAGAAATCACCTCCTGGGGGGATGGCCAAGCCAGAGCCCCTTCTCCTCTAGCATGGTTTTCAAGCCGCCATGTCTAGAACTCAAACCACACAGTCAGCCGTGTGGGGTCTAGCCACCTCAAACTCTGCACCATCTGCAGTCCCTGTTTCAGATATTTTAAAATAATTTTTAGAGGTTCAATTGAAAATCCAAGTATACCACTTGGATGTCATCTCCCAATTTCTCTTCCTCTCCAGAGGTAAACCCAATATTAAATATTAAAGTTGTGTGTTTTCTTCCCATGCATGCACATTTCCTAACTAAATTACAGTGGCGCTATCATACTGAAACCGTTGACCCCATATATGTTAGTCTTTTTCTGTACTTTGTGTTCTGTTCCATTGTTATGCTACCTTTTTTTCACTCAATTTTGTTTTTGAGAGTTACTATTATTAATAATGTGTACAACCCTGAATTTTTTCAAATGGTTAGTGCTTTTCATGTACTATCAAAGAAACCTTTGCCTGTGCCAACGTCACAAAGATTATTTCCTATAGTATCTTCTGGAATTTTACAGTTTCAGCTTTCTAAAAATTATGTTATTTAGATTATTTATTTACTCATTCATTCATTAATTCATTTGACCAGAGAGGGACAGAGTGAGAGAGAAAAGTGATTAAGCAAGCCACCAGGTCCCTAAAGTTCTTTTCACTTTTTCCTGGTGGTTTTCTTTTCTTTTCTTTTCTTTTTTTTTTTTTTTTTTTTTTTTTTTTT
>NW_006159934.1:155707-168729 GCF_000334495.1 Tupaia belangeri chinensis
CCACACACACACACACACACCCACGGGGGATGGCCACACCGCAATCCCTTCTCCTCCATTCTCCTCTTGGGACCTTGGACACGCGCACACATGCTCCCGGCATGAGTTTAAGCCACCGGGTCCAGGACTTGAACCACTGTCGACTACTTAGGAGTCCAGCGACATAGCCATTACGCTAACTGCTGGTCCCTTTCCTGGTGGTTTTCTTTCTGCCTCTCAGACTAGATCATTTCAGTGGCCCTGTCATCAAGTTCACTGATTTTTCTTCCTGCGCAAATCTGCTATTGAGACTTCTGTTGAATGTTTTGTTTTAGTTCATGTACATTTTAGCTCTAGAACTTCTCTGGTTCCTTTTATAAAGTATCTTCTTTATCAATGTTCTCATTTTTTCATATATAATTTTCCTGATTTCCTTTCATTCTTTACTTGCCAGAGAGAGACAGCGAGAAAGAGAGGGAAAGTGAGCGAGCACCCTCTGGGGGGATGGCCATACTGCAATCCCTTCTCCTTCATCTCCTCAGGGGATTTTGCGTACACAAGCACATACACCTAAAGTGTTTGTTTGTTTGTTTTTTCTAAGAGAGATTTTTGCTATAGGGCACACGCAATCGCTGGAGAGACGGAGAGAGACAGATAGAAAGTGAGAAATCATCCCCGCAGGGGGGATGGCTACAGCTGCAGTCCCTTCTCCTCCATTCTCCTCTCGGGATTTTGGGCACACACTAAACTGCTGGGACCAGGGCTCAAACCGCACAGGTGAGATCGCTGCCTTAATCTCTATTCCACTGGTTGGCCCAATTTCCTTTAATTCTTTGTCCATTTTTTTCCTTTCACCACTTGAGCATGTTTACAACAGTTGTATTAAAGTCTGTCTATTCCTCAAGGGTAATTTCTTTCCATTTATTTTTGTTACTTTGAATGAGCCTTACTTACTATTTCGTTTGTGTTATTTGTGATTGTAATTAAAACCTAGACATTTGAATATTATAGTAACTTAAGTTTAGCTTCTCTTCCTTCCTATGTTTGCTGTGTGTTTTCCTTTGTTTTTGTTGTTATTGTTGTTTGTTTTGTTGTTTTTGTTTTTGTCACTGATGGCTATAGTAGTCCGTTTGTTTAGTGACTTTTCTGAACGATTTTTGCAGACATTCTTTCCTCTGTGGTCACTAAGTCTTTAATTCTTTGAACTTGTAGTCAGCTAGTGCTCTGACACAGATTTCCTTGAATACTAGGACCTAAAAATAGAAGGAAAAAACACTTCTTTCAGTCTTTGAAGATGACCTTTGTCCTGCAACTTTTTCTCAACACTTAGCTAGGCCTGTCCCGATCCTAGTGATCAGCCTAAGGCGA
Organism: Tupaia belangeri chinensis; assembly: GCF_000334495.1. NCBI lineage: Eukaryota > Metazoa > Chordata > Mammalia > Scandentia > Tupaiidae > Tupaia > Tupaia belangeri. Next base: position 157,055 of record NW_006159934.1, read on the forward strand.
AAGCTTAGGGGCTCACCAAGTCTTCTCTGATCTTGTCCTGGGTATTTGTGAGGCCTTCTATTAATAAATTACCTTTCATATGTGAATGATTTGATTTCTCAGAGAAACTCTCCCCAGCATTTCTTCCCAGGCTTTAGGAAGTCTGTATTAGTCTCCGAGGGCTACAATAGCAAAATAGCACACAGACTAGGTGCCTAAACAATAGAAATGTATTTTCTCTCAGTTCTACACGTTAGAAATCCAAGATGAAGATGCCAGTGGGGCTGATCTCTCCATGTCTGTTTCCTTGGCTTTCAGATGGCTGCCTTCTTGCTATGTCCTCATATGACCTTTTTCTTTTCTCTCTGTGTCTGTAATCCTCGAGTTTCACTCTTTCTCATTTTGTTTTGTTTTGTTTTGTTTTGTTTTAAGAGATTTTTGTTATAGGGCACATGCGCTTACTACAGAGACAGAGAGAGACAGAGAGTCAGAAAGTGAGAAATCACCCCCCAGGAGGCATGGCCACATCACAATTTCTTCTCCTTTCTCCTCTTGGGATTTTGGACATATATGCACACATACCCAACATGCGTTTTAAGCTGCTGGGTCCGGAACTCAAACCACAGTTGACTACATGGGAGTCCAGCAATATAACCATTATGCCTACTGCTGGTCCCCCTCTCTCCTCTTATAAAGACATCAGTCATGTTGGATTGGGGTCCCATCCTTATGACCGCATTTAACTTTAATAACCTTTTTAAAGACCTTATCTTCAAATAGGATCACATTGGGTTAAGGTTCAGCATAGAAATTTGGGTAAACATAATCTGGTCCTTTATAGCAGACTCAACTGTAATCTTTTGCCTCAGGTTAGACCTAGAGTAGGTCTTACTTTGGCCATGGTCCTTACCCCAAGTTGTAACCTTTCTGCTGTCTTGATTGGATGCACAGGATGGTAAAGATGTAAGGATGGTAGGCACTCAAAGATTCAGTCCCAGGAAATACAGAGGACCCCAAATAGAATCAACCCAAGAAGATCTTCTCCAAGACACATTATAGCCAGATTGACCAAAACCACAGACAAAGACAAGATACTAAGATTGGCAAGAGAAAAAAGGCAAGTTACCTACAAAGGGTATCCCATCAGACTAACGGCAGACCTCTCATCGGAAACAATGCGAGCGAGGAGAGAATGGGAAAATGTATTCAAAGTATTAAGGGAAAAGCAATTTCAACCGAGAATTCTGTACCCAGCAAGGTTATCGTTCATTTGGGAAGAAAAGACACGAACTTTCCCAGATAAACAAAACCTGAAAGAATTTACCAGCACCAGACCGGATCTCCAAGAAGTTCTTAAGGGAGTGCTATGTCAGTAAAATTAAATGCAGACACACAGAAATAAGAGTTCAGAAACTAAGAAAATGGGCAACTTAATTGTAGGGCCAAAAGCTGGAGTTGAGTATTACATCCCAGATTTCAATCTGGAACATCGAACCTCAACAGATACAGAAGAAAGATTAAGTACATGAGACTGAACTGATGAAACAGTATTCTACGACTTGACTAAAATATTGCTGCTTTTCTTCTAAGCTTTGTTGTCTGGTTTTAAGGACTTTTGTCCTGTCTTCAGCTATCAATAGATTCATGTTCCGACTATTTGAACAGAATACTAACCTGTTTCTAGGCTTTAAGTTTCAAAGAAATATCCTTACCAGTTCAAAACTGCTTTTCTTGAAACCATCGGCTGATCTTGCTATTGAAAGTAGTTAGATTACTTATGATATTGTGTGACCAACGAAATGTTGGGGGAAAAGGGATTGAAAACAACTGTAGACAGCAGAGATAGTGTAATAAGAGAGTGGAATAGGGCAGAGGGCTAGACATGGGGTAAAAAAACATATATATGAAAGTAGAAATGGAATATTATGGATGATAACATGCATTATTAAGCCACTATATAGTATATTCTAGATGGGAAACCACATTTAGAATGTTGTGATGATGCTCAGGGAATGAATGTAAATTAATAAAAAAAAAAAATTTTCAGAAGAAAAAAAAAAAAGGCATTAGAAATACCTATTTGATGACTGCAGTTAAGCTATATAGCCCTAGTTAGGTGCTACGTTATAGTATGTTCATTCTATTCACTGAGGTTTATGCCTAAAGTCAGTCTTGTGTTCATGGATATGTACATATCAGCTGTGCTTGCTATTGAAAATATTTAGATTTATTAAGATATTTAGTGAAACAATAAAATGGGGGAGGCATAGAAAGCAACAATAGATACCAGACACAGTGTGGGAGGAGGGTGGGAGATGGCAGAGGGTGAGATAGGGAATCAAGGATGGGAAAAAAGGCAAAATATACAGAAAACAAGAAATGGAAAATGATTTGTTGACAATAACACATATGTTGATGTGCTTGATTGAGCCAATATACAGTGTATTCTCAATGGAAAAAATCTCATTTTGTATGCTATAATGATGTACAGTGAATGAATGTAAATAAATAAAGAAAAGAATGTAAAAAAAAAAAAAGATGTAAGGATGGTAAAGATGTGTTTACAGGGTCTTTCCACTTTGGCAGTGCTAGAGCTTCTCTGGCAATGTTCTAACTCTTAGTGTCTCTATTCTTTTTTTTTTCTTTTTTTGGAGAGGTTTTTGCTATGGGTCGCATGCACTCGCCAGAAAGACAGACAGAAAACGAGAAATTACTCCCCAGGGGGATGGCCATGCTCCAATCCCTTCTCCTCCATTCTCCTCTCGGGATCTTGGGCACACGTGCACATGCGCCCGGCGTGAGTTTAAGCCGGGACTTAAACCTCAGTCAACTATGTGGGAGTCCAACGACATAGCCATTATGCCAACTGCTGGTCCCTGTTAGTGTCTCTATTCTGATCTTAACTCTGAGGTACCTACTTTCTAATAAACTTCAGATGGTCTCACCCTGTACACATGCAGTTTAGCTGTATTTTTCAGTCAGGGTTCTCCAGTGAGACAGAACCAGGACATATATACTGAAAGAGAGAGAGATTACTGTTAGAAATTGGGGGACCGCAGTTTGCATCCTGGACCCGGTGGCTTAAAACTCACGCCAGGCACGTGTGCGTGCGTGCGTGCCCAAGATCCTGAGAGGAGTGTGAAGGAGAAAGGATTGCAGCGTGGCCATCCCCCCTGGGGGGTGATTTCTCGCTTTCTGTCTCTCTGTCTCTCTCTCTCTGTCTGGCGAGCGCACACGCCCTATAGCAAGAACCTCTCCAAAAAAAAAAAAAATTGGTTCACTTGATCATGGAAGCTGAGAATCCCCAAACCTGTAGTTGGCAAGCTGGAGATCCAGGAGAGTCAGTGGTGTAGCTCCAGTTTGAGTCCAGAGGCCAAGAAACAGGAGAACAAATGATGTGAGTTCTAGTCCAAGTCTAAGTCCAAAGGCAGGAGAAAACTAATGTCCCAGCTTAAAGACATTCAGGTAGAAAGAGAAAATATACTCAATCAGCCTGTTTGTTCTATTCAGGCTATTAGTGGATTGGGTGAGATTCACCCACTTTGGGAAGGTAATCTGTTTTCCTTAATCTACTGACTCAAATCCGAACATCTCATCCAGAAATAGCTTCACAAATGTACCCAGCAATAGCATTCAACAAATACCTAGGCACTTCATAGCCCAGTCAGGTTGACACATAAAATTAACTGTCACACCAGCTTTCAGCCATGGACTCATGCACACATAGAATTCTGGAATTCCCTGTCTGTATGGAACTCTCCTTCCCCTTTGCCCTATGGTCTGGCCATTTCAGCTGACTTGACATTTGATTTTCTTTTTCTTTTCTTCTCTTCTCTTCTCTTTTCCTTTCTTTCTTTCTTTCTTTCTTTCTTTCTTTCTTTCTTTTTATTTTTTTTTAAGTTTTACTATAGAGTATTTTTTTCCCAAGTACCCTGTTTTCTGCCAAAGTATAAACAGCTAAAGCCCCCCCCCTCCCTTAACTTTAACAGCAACAATGAAAAGCAAAACCAGACCACTACTCTTGTTAGATATGGGTCTAGTTCAAATAAATTGTCCATCCAAGAGACAGAGAGAGAGAGAGAGAGAGAGAGAGAGAGAAAATGAGAAATAACTCCCCCTGGAGGGATGGCCACGCTACAGTCTTTTCTCTTCATTCTTCTCTTGGGATCTTGTGTATGCACACACATGCTCCTGGCATGTTTCTCAAGCTATCAGATATGGGACTTAAACCACATAATCAGCCATGTGGGATCCAGCCGCCTTAACCACCATACCACTGACTGGCCCACATCCATTCTTGTGTTGCTAGGCATTAGATGCTTAGGTGTGATCAAGCTGTCCATACTACAAATGATGTCTTTTGCTTGTTTTAGAGAGATTTTTGCTATAGGGTATGTACGCTCGCTTGCTGGAGAGACAGAGAACCAGAAAGCAAGAAATCACCCCCTGGGGGGGATGGCCATGCCACAATCCCTTCTCTTCCATTCTTCTCTCGGAATTTTGGGCACAGACACACATACATCCAGTGTGAGTTTTAAGTCACTGGGTCCAGAAATAGAACTGTAGTCAACTATGTAGGAGTCCAGCATGTAACCATTATGCCATCTGCTGGTCCCTACAAATGATATTTTGATGCCTGTATTTGTCCCTAAAAATAGAATTACAAGGTTCTATGTATTTTGGGGCTGGCAGGTGATGTGGTGATTAAGGGTGTTGGACTTCCACATGGCTGACTGCGGTTCAAGTTTCGGACCTGGAGACTTGCTTTCTCACTCTCTCTCTCTCTCCTCTTCTTGTCCTCTGTCCCTCTCTGGTATGTATGTATGTACGTACGTACATATGTATGTATAAATAAATAAATAAATTTAAATTAAATAATTCTAAAAAGAAAAATACATTTTTCTTCAAACTTAACTTTATTTTGCCAAGTTGCCTTCCAAATTACACCATTTTATATAATCATAAACTGTTTATGAATTCCATTTGTTCTACATCCTTGCCAAAATTTGATCTTGTTTAATTATTAAACTTTAATACAGGGGCCAGTAGGTGACGTGGTGGTTAAGGTGCTGAATTCTCACATGGTCAACCACGGTTTGAGTCCTGGACCTGGAGGCTTGTTTTCTCATTTTCTCTCTTTATTTCTCTCTCCCTCTTTCTCTCTCTGGTCAAATTTTTAAAAATAATAAATAAATAAATAAATAAATAAAAATAATTTAAATAATAATAAAATCATTTAAAAAAAAAAAACCCAGTACATATACAAATAAATTCAAAATGGTATTTTGTTAACCTTAATAAGTCTTTCCTAGATTACTAGTAAGGTTAAACATATGTGTGTGTGTGTGTAAATATCTATATATGCATACATTTATTACTGAACATTTGGGTTTCTTATTCAATAAACTGCTTTTTTATTTAAGAGATTTTTGCTATAGGGTGCTCACGCTCACCGAAAAGACAAAGAGACAGAGAGACAGAAAGCGAGAAATCACCCCCCGGGGGATGGCCATGTCACAGTCCTTTCTCCTCTATTCTCCCCTCAGGATCATGGGCACATGTACATATTTCCCTAGTGTGAGTTTTAAGTCGTCAGTTCCAGGACTCAAACAGTGGTTGACTATGTGGGAGTCCAGCGATGTAACTGTTAAGCCATCTGCTGGTCCCAATAAACTGCTCTTTTATGCCAACTGTCTTTTTTGAAAATTGGGTCATCTTTTTGCTTCTGATTCTTTGGCATTCCCCATAAATTCTAGTTACTAATCTTCTTTTGTTATATGTATTAGAGTTGTTTTTGCCAGCCTCAGCTTGTCTTTTAGATGTGTATTTTGTCTTTTCGGATACAGAAGTGTTATTTTAATGTAATCATATTTATTTATATTTACTAAACGATTTATGACTTAAAAAAAAAGTTTATTCATGAATCTTTTCCAAGAGCAACACAGAGAGAGACAGCATCTTCAACAGGGTCCTGATTATGTGATCCAGCCTTCAGCCAGATCCAGATCATGCGCAGGCATGTGCCTGCATACTGAGGGAGGTCTCTGGACTTGAACCGGGAACCTTCCCAAGTGGGATTGCCTTGCAGAGTATTGCATTTTATTGCTGTGCTACTGTCTGGCCTCTGATTTTTGCTTTCTGTATGTCTCTCTCTTCAATCTGAAAACACAGGGCCCAAGGTCTAGGCCTTGGACTTATTTACACTAATTTCCAATCATCTTAGTCTCACGGCATCTGTTCACTGATGGCTTTTGTATAGCTCCTACATTGGACCCCAGTCAAATATGATAATTTAAAGGGCCCTTACTCAGCTCGGCACCATACTATGTTTCTTCTTTCATTATCCTAGTTTCTTGAATAGGGAGTCTGCAGTCACTGCCTCCCTTCCTTCACCTTCCATTCACTGTTCAACCCACTACAGCTGACTTGTCCCACTATTCCACTGATGCTGATGAGACTTAAGCAACAAAGCTCACCTCTCTTCTTTTCAAATGAAGTCTGAACTGTGCAATCACGGTTTATTAAACAGATAGAAGCAGAGTTGCTTTGAGAAAAGGATTTGGGAAGAGATGGAATCCAAACTGCTTTCTTCTCAACTGAATTGCTGCACAGACATCTAAACTGAGCTCTTCCTACCTTTCTAACTCCCCATTCATCCACACGCCCTAATCTTCAGCCATACTGTGTATTTGAAGATTCTGCCACGGTTCTCCTTTCCATCTGTGTGTGTGCACAGTGCTCCTTCACCTGCTTTAGCTAGTTGTCTCAGTCTGATAGGACTTCCTAAGCTACCTTCTCCTTTATCATTCTTTCTTCTTTTGTATGTCTATTATCACACTGAATTGTAACTTTCTATTTACACATCTTTCTTTGCTACTAAATGGAGAGCTTCTAAAGATCAGAAACCCTGGGCCAGCAGGTGGTATGGAGGTTAAGACGTCTGGATCCCACATGGCCAGTGGCACAGTTCGTGTCCCAGTCCTTGGTGGCTTGAAAATGACACCAGGCGCTTCATGTTCAAAATCCCAGGAAGAGAATGGAGAAGGGATTGTGGCATGGCCATCTCTCCTGGGGGCTGATTTCTTACTTTCTCACTTTCTTCCTGTCTCTCTTTGGTGAGCACACACACCCTGGAGTGAGCAAACAAACAAAAACATGGAAAAATTAAAAGATCAGAAAGCTTTTCTCCATTAACCTCTTTATTTGCTAGAAGGGTGAGTGTGCTTATCGGGTGGGGGGCTGGTGTAGGATGGTGAGGGGAGGCGAGAGAGCGCACACAAGTACTTCTCCCAAGGATGGCTACATCACTGCTATCCCTTCCCCTACATTCTCTCAGGATTTTGGTCACATAAGCTCACGTGCCCAGCATATTTTCATGCTGCAGGGTTTGGGACTGGAACCACATGTGGAATCTGGCCATAACACCATGCCACTCGCAAGCCCTTAACTTCTTTTTTTTTCTTTTAAATTTTGTTCTTAATTACTGTATGTCTTTTTTTATATAATTATTTTATTTTATTCATTCTTTTTTTTTATTATTATTATTTTTTTTTTAGTTTGATCAGAGAGGGACAGAGGGTGAGAAAGAGAGAGGGAGGAAGTGAGAAAGCAAGCCACCAGATTCAGGACTTAAACCCTGGTCGGCCATGTGGGAGTGTCCAGCGCATTAACCACCACGTGACCTGCTGGTCCCCAGCCCTTAACTTCTTTAATGAATATAAAAAATAAGATTAATAGGTAAATTAATGAATAGCTAAGAAAAGTGAATTAAGCCAAAGTCTGGAGTTGTAGGCGACCATTATTATTTATTTTTAATTTATTTATAGAGGTTTTTGTCTTAGGGCATATGTACCCTGGAGAGAGATAGAGACATTGAGAGGGAAAATGAGACATCACTTCCATGGGGGCATGGCCATGCTATAATCCCTTCTCCATTCTCCTCCTGGGATCTTGGGCACACATACCTCGGGTGATTTTCAAGTCACCAGGTCCAGGACTCAGACTGCAGTTGGCTGTGTAGGAGCCCAGCAACATAACCACTACACCATCTGCTGGCCCCAGTAGGCTACCATTTTTACAAACGGCTTTATTGAGATACAATCTGTACACTATACAATCTACAGGGTTGTATAACCATCGCCACCATCTATTTTAAAAACATTTTTGTCCTCTCCAAAAAGAAAACACGTAACATTAAGCAGTCACTATTCACCCCACAACCCCAATCAATCACAAATCTTCAAAATCTGCTGCTGATATCTGGACCATGATGTTAAGTTTGGTAGGTAGTTGTCCCATGTACTCAACTTGTAGAAACTCAAAATTGGGGCCTACACAGCAGCTTCAGGTCTGATTGGCAGGTTATTAGGACTAGATGCTTATTTAACAGGAGTGGTTGGTTTGGTCTTGCTTCTCGCAGTTGTTGAAGCTGGTGGCAAGGGGTAACTGTTTATACTTTGGCAGAAAACAGGGTAGCTGGTGGCGGCTGTGTGAAGCGCCTAATATCAGGATGTGTTGGAGGGAGTTGGGCCTCTAGAAAATATGGATTAATAGTTGTGTCTGTTAAAAAAAAAACTACATGAGTAGTAGCTATTCGATACTTTTATTTATTTTTTAAAGAATTATTTAATTTGTTTATTTTAATTTGACCAGAGAGGGACAGGGTAAGAGACAGGGAAAGCAAGAAAGCAAGCTGCCAGGTCCGGGGCTCGAACCATGGTTAGCCATGTGGTCCGGAACTCGCACCGCGTCCTTAACCACCACGCCACCTGCTGGCCCCCGGTATTTTTATTTTTAATACGATTTTTCCAAAGGATCTCCGGATGGGTGCCGGGCGGATGGCCAGGAGGAGGACTTAAACTATGGCAACCGGGTGCCGGAGGCAAGCAGCATCTAACGAACGAGCGTTGCCAGGCAGTAGCGTTTCTCCAGGCGGTCGCCGCGTGCGCGTCGCGCGCGCAGTGACGCACCCGGCGCACGGTGACGCGGCGCGCGGCGCGGTGCACGCTGGGATATTTAAGTCTTCTCCGCGGCGCGGAGCCGCGATGTCTCCGGCGGCTTCGGCGGCTGGAGGAGGCGAGCGGCGGCGGCCCATAGCGAGTGTCAGGGACGGCCGGGGCCGCAGCTGGGAAAGCGGCCTGGTGGGGGCTGAGCCGTGAGCCCCGAGGTTCGCGCGCCTTGTCCTCGCTCGTTCGGAACGCGCGGCGTCAGCGAACACTGCTCGCCTCGCCTCCGGCCAAGCCGGCGGTAAACGGAAATCTCCTAGAGCCGCGGACCCCGCTTGAAGGACCCGACCGCGCCGAGCTGCTCCTCATGGGAAGTTACCTGGGCAAGCCTGGACCGCCGCAGCCTACCTCCGCTCCGGAGGGCAGGGATCTGCGGGAGAGGTCTGGCCGCCGCCCGCTGGCTCCGCCGTCTCCCCGGACCCATCGCGTTCACCACGTTTATCCCGCTCTCCCCACTCCTCTTCTCAGACCCTCTAGGAGGCCTCCCCACCGGTAAGATACATTGACCTTCTCAGATCCTCCCCTGGGTAGACTGGCTTTAAATTGAGGACTTGACTTTTAAATCCGATTATCATTTGCATCAAGACCTTTAAGTGATGGTTTTGTCTTAAAACCGTGGTGTGTGTCAGCCATCTCCTGCCCTCCTCTGACTCGGGGTGAATGAAATGTGTTACCAAAGCTATTCCTTCTAGTTCTTTAAACTGCCTGGACTTCAGTGGAGTCTAGATTTAGCAGAATACTTAGACCACCAAAATATCTCTGCTTTTGGAGAAACTATCTTTCTCTCAGGTTAACCATGTGGTATGTTTGATTTTATTTTTTATCTTTGGACCAGTAAGAGAAATAATAGCAGAACTCAAAGAGATGTTCCCAGGGACCATCTCTCTGATTGATAATAAAGCTGATCAAGTTAAAGAGATTTTCTTTTAGTTCCAGTGGCTGAGTGTTACAAATACAAAAATTGAATTCTTCAAAAATGCCTCCCTGTGCACCCCAATGGCACATACTTTTCTTTCACTGTGGTTTTTACTTGTGTAAAGCTCAGATGGTTAAAGTGTAGAGACAGCTGTCCAGCAGCTGCCACTTTCTGTCCTTAGAACAGAGGAAAGTTGTCATAAAATACTGTTCCGTGTTGCCTCAGAGGAAATTTAAGTGCTTTGGAAAACGTCTGAAGTCATATTTAGCTGTTCAACTTTTAAACTTTGGTTTCATAACATCTCTCTCATTTTCTGCAGGGATTGTGGGACTTTTTCAAATCGGTTTGTGATAACACCTCGAAGGCGCTATCCGATCCAGCAGGCCCAATATTCTGTTCTTGGGGTGCTTCCCACAGTGTGCTGGAATGGTTATCACAAGAAGACTGTGCTATCACCTCGTAATTCAAAAATGGTGTGTAGCCCAGTGACTGTAAGGATCGCTCCTCCTGATAGCAAATGGATTCGTTCTCCAGTGTGAGTATTATTGTTGGAAGAATGCACTCCTTTCGTGTCTTTATTATTCTATAGTTGTTCCTCTGACAAAACATCTATAAAGCAAAAAAAAAAAAAAAAAAAAAAGAAAAAAGGAAGTAGCTGTTTATTGGAAGGAGAAATGCCAAATTCTAATAAATCTTTCTCTTTCTTGCTCTTAATAGTAGCTTTAATTGCTAAGGGCACTTTCTATGAGTATATAACTTACACTTTGCTTGTTGGTTAGCTTCCAATTTCCAGTGACTTAAGTCTGCTATGACATGGTAATTAAAACATCTTACAGATCGCTGGACTCCCATGTAGTCGACCGTGGTTCGAGTCCCGGACCCAGTAGATTAAACTCACACCGGGTGCGTGCCCAAGATCCTGAAGAGAGAATGGAGGAGAAGGGATTGTGGTGTGGCCATCCCCCCTGGGGAGTAATTTCTTGCTTTCTATCTCTCTCTCTTCCTCTGTCTTTGGTGAGTGTACACGCCCAATAGCAAAAACCTCTCCCCCCCAAAAAAAATCTTACTGCTAGGACCTTGCCTTTCATTGCAGACCAGAGCAGATAATCAGCTCAACATTGTCCTCACCATCAAGTAATGCCCCAGACCCATGTGCGAAGGAGACCGTACTGAGTGCCCTCAAAGAGAGGAAGAAAAGAACCGTGGAGGAAGAAGACCAAGTATTTGTTGATGGCCAGGAAAACAAAAGAAGGTAACAGGTCCAGTAGAACTAAACAGGCCTTCCATGTGGATTCCTGAGTTGTTGTTGAAATAATTGATCATTCCCGTAAAGACAAGCTGACCATATCTTTTGTGTGTGTGTGTGTGTGTGTGTGTGTGAGCTTTAGTATAGATACCCTTTGGCGTTCATAGAAGAGCCTGGTAATGAGGGCTTTAATGCTGTTCTTTCATCTTTTTCATAAGTGCTAGAAATGAGCTGAGAACTGTTAGCCTTGTTAGCCTCATATTTTCGATACAAAAGTGTTCCATTTTATTTTCCAGAGAGAAGTGGCAAGCCTTCCTCTCACATTATTGTGTTCAGTTATTTTGTAACTACCAGTTTACATGTTATAATTGTGCTGAAGGAAATGCTTCTCAAATAAATGTGAAAATTAGAATGTGGTTGGTTTAGGGACCAGAAGATGGCATGATGGTTATGTTGCTGGACTCTTATGTAGTGGATTGTGTCTGGTCAAGTCTCAGACCAGATACTTTAAAAAAAAAAAAAAACAACA
>NW_006159934.1:168834-170264 GCF_000334495.1 Tupaia belangeri chinensis
TTCTGTTTCTGTCTTTGGCAAGCGCATATTCCCTATAGCAAAAATCTCTCTTAAAAAAATGTTTTAGGGGGACCAGCAGTTAGTGTAATGGCTATGTCGCTGGACTCCCACGTAGTCGACCGTGGTTCAAGTCCCAGACCTGGTGGCTTAAACTCACGCTGGGCGCGTGTGCGTGCGTGCCCAAGATCCCGAGAGGAGAATGAAGGAGAAGAGATTGCGGTGTGGCCATCCCCCATGGGGGGTGATTTTTCGCTTTCTGTCTCTCTGTCTCTCTCTGTCTGTCTGGCGAGCGCAAAAACCTCTTCAAAAAAAAAGAAAAGAAAAAAGTTTTAGGTTTATCAGTAATGAGAGTAAAATCAGTTTCCTTGTTTGGTTTATGTGGTAATTTGATGAAAATGAAGTACACGGTTTCCTAAGTATGGAGAGGGAGGAGGTTGAAGTGGCTAGTTAGGATATAGAATTATTTGTGGTTCTCCAAAGTGCCAGTTAAGGATTCTACCCAATATGTATATATTGTTTTAATTTGCTAAAGGGTACATGTATTCACCAGAGAGACCGAGAAAGTGAGAAAGTACCCCTCAGGAGGGATGACTGTACTGCAGTCCCTTTTCCTTAATTCTTCTCAAGATTTCGGGCACACATGCATATACATACACCTGGTTTGTTTTTTTAAGCTGCCAAGGCTGGGACTCAAACCTCACAGTGGGCCATGTGGGATCCAGCATGCCACCTGGCAGGCCTGGATTCCACCCAATTTTTAATTCAACAAATGTTTGTTGAGAACTTGCTTTGTGCCAGACCCTGTGTTAGGTACCCTGTGGATATAAGGCAGTGAACAAGACAAATCCCTGTTCTTATAGTACTTTTTTGAGACAAGACACTTTTGTTGCCTTTTTTTTTTTTTTTCAAAGAATTATTTATTTGTCCACTTATTTATTTTAATTTGAGAGAGACAGAGTTAGAGAGAGAGAAAGTGAAAAAGCAAGCTGTCAGGTCCAGGACTCAAACTGCTGTCAGTCATATGGGAGTCCATTGCCCTTATCCACCATGCCACCTGCTGACACCTTAGTTTTGTTTTGTTTTTCCTTAGTTTTGTTTTTAATTTGCGGATGTTGGGGTATTAAATTGAGAAGGTCTTTGAAGTATTTTCATATTGTCTTTTTTATCAGGACAGTCTTGAAATTACCTTTTAGAAATTTAGAGATTTGAAGCAACCTTTTTTCTTGTGAGCATGGAACCTAGACTCCACAGAGATAGTATAAGATCCCCGGAATATGAGAATATGCCTTAAAGGGGAAAAGAGTTGCGTCATTTCATTGGTATTTTTTTCTACTTATTACAGGCGCCATGATAGTAGTGGGAGTGGACATTCAGCTTTTGAGCCCTTAGTGGCCAATGGAATTCCTGCTGCTTTTTTGTCTAAGTAAGTA
>NW_006159934.1:171771-173303 GCF_000334495.1 Tupaia belangeri chinensis
TAAAAAAAAAAAAAAAAACTCACACCGGGCATGTGTGCATGTGTGCCCAAGATCCTAAGAGGAGAATGGAGAAGGGACTATGGCATGGCCATCCCCGGGGGCGGGGGGGGGTGATTTCTCGCTTTCTGTTTCTGTCTTTGGCAAGCGCATATACCCTATAGCAAAAATCTCTCTTAAAAAAATGTTTTAGGGGGACCAGCAGTTAGTGTAATGGCTATGTCGCTGGACTCCCACGTAGTCGACCGTGGTTCAAGTCCCAGACCTGGTGGCTTAAACTCACGCTGGGCGCGTGTGCGTGCGTGCCCAAGATCCCGAGAGGAGAATGAAGGAGAAGAGATTGCGGTGTGGCCATCCCCCATGGGGGGTGATTTTTCGCTTTCTGTCTCTCTGTCTCTCTCTGTCTGTCTGGCGAGCGCAAAAACCTCTTCAAAAAAAAAGAAAAGAAAAAAGTTTTAGGTTTATCAGTAATGAGAGTAAAATCAGTTTCCTTGTTTGGTTTATGTGGTAATTTGATGAAAATGAAGTACACGGTTTCCTAAGTATGGAGAGGGAGGAGGTTGAAGTGGCTAGTTAGGATATAGAATTATTTGTGGTTCTCCAAAGTGCCAGTTAAGGATTCTACCCAATATGTATATATTGTTTTAATTTGCTAAAGGGTACATGTATTCACCAGAGAGACCGAGAAAGTGAGAAAGTACCCCTCAGGAGGGATGACTGTACTGCAGTCCCTTTTCCTTAATTCTTCTCAAGATTTCGGGCACACATGCATATACATACACCTGGTTTGTTTTTTTAAGCTGCCAAGGCTGGGACTCAAACCTCACAGTGGGCCATGTGGGATCCAGCATGCCACCTGGCAGGCCTGGATTCCACCCAATTTTTAATTCAACAAATGTTTGTTGAGAACTTGCTTTGTGCCAGACCCTGTGTTAGGTACCCTGTGGATATAAGGCAGTGAACAAGACAAATCCCTGTTCTTATAGTACTTTTTTGAGACAAGACACTTTTGTTGCCTTTTTTTTTTTTTTTCAAAGAATTATTTATTTGTCCACTTCATTCTTTTAATTTGCCAGAGACAGAGTTAGAGAGAGAGAAAGTGAAAAAGCAAGCTGTCAGGTCCAGGACTCAAACTGCTGTCTGTCATATGGGAGTCCATTGCCCTTATCCACCATGCCACCTGCTGACACCTTAGTTTTGTTTTGTTTTTCCTTAGTTTTGTTTTTAATTTGCGGATGTTGGGGTATTAAATTGAGAAGGTCTTTGAAGTATTTTCATATTGTCTTTTTTATCAGGACAGTCTTGAAATTACCTTTTAGAAATTTAGAGATTTGAAGCAACCTTTTTTCTTGTGAGCATGGAACCTAGACTCCACAGAGATAGTATAAGATCCCCGGAATATGAGAATATGCCTTAAAGGGGAAAAGAGTTGCGTCATTTCATTGGTATTTTTTTCTACTTATTACAGGCGCCATGATAGTAGTGGGAGTGGACATTCAGCTTTTGAGCCCTTAGTGGCCAATGGAATTCCTGCT
>NW_006159934.1:173408-194675 GCF_000334495.1 Tupaia belangeri chinensis
CCTGCTGCTTTTGTGCCTAAGTAAGTATAAGTGAGTGTCCACATGGGTGAGATAGCAACTATTTGGGAAAGGGGCATTATCAGAATTGTTTCTTTATAGATTATCTTCTTAGATTTTTGCCTTACTTAATTAGTTCATATTCACATCTTTGAAATCAGGGAGGAACATTTTCAGTAACTAGCTACAATGTTCTGTTCAATTATTTTTAATGTTTATGTATTAATATGGGTGAAATATACTAAGACTAAGAAAGTTTGTAAATACATTTGATGACCAAGTATACGTGCAGACGGAAGGATCACAGGGTTTATACGATGGATAAAGTACAACAATATGAAATTGAATATAAATGTTAAGTGTCAACACTTAAGTTTAAAAATACATTGGAGGCGGGTCAACTCCGTGGCCTAGTGATAAAGAGAGCTGGATCCCACATGGTCACCCATGTGATTTGAATCCTGGACCTGGGACCTTCAAAAACACAGCAGGCAAATTTATGTGTTTGCCCATAATTCCAGCAGAATGGTGGTAAAGGAACTGTGGTGTGACTACACCCTGTTGGGGAGAGCTTTCTCCCTCTTTCTGTCTCTAGCACACACACGTGCCCTCTGGCAAATGAAAAAATACCTTGGAGGGAATGGAAAGTGGCTCAGAAAAAATATGTGGAAAGTCTTAGGGTAACATATACTTTGAGTCAGCTATATGATTAAAAAAAAAAATTATGTGCTCCTAGTTCGTGTTATTAGAAGAAAATCTAAATGGGACAGATAAGCAGAAATCCTTCCTTTCCTTAGTTCTTTGCAGACCGTCCATGGAGCACTATGCACAGTTCAGCATCCTGCACTACAAGAGCAGTGTATACAAATGGAAATTCATTCCAGCAAAGAAACTAAGATATTAAGAGATTTAAAAAAGCCAAAAGAGTGTGGTGGCGGGTGAGGGGCTATTGAAGGTATAGAATACTAGCTCAGAGGAGAAGAATCTCAAGGGGAATAAGGAAATAAGGGCAGGAAGAAGGATAGTCCCTGAAGGACTATCACTTGAAAGAAGTCACTTGCTCAGTTTGGCTCCAAATAGGAGCCATGCGTGAAAGTTAGAGGAATTACTTTTTAATCCAGTGTAAGAGTAAATGGAATCACGGTTGACTGGATCACTCTAGGAAGATAGACAGCTTTATCAAGGTGTAACTTGCAGTAAACCGTACCTGTTTGAAGTGTTCAGGTTGATAAGTTTTGACATGTAGAATACCCCGTGAAACCCATCACTACAGTCAGGATGGCAAGCAAGTCCATCACCTACAAAAGTCCCCTTGTGTCACTTCTTCCAGGCCCTCCTCCATCCCCAGGCATCCACTGATCCACTTTCTTTTTTTTTTTTTCTTTCAAATATTTTTATTTTATTTTTTAATCATCATCATAATCTTCTTTATATTACATTGGATTACATATAACTTTACAGTGTATTACATTGTTTTTTCAAAAGGGAATGCCATGCATGTCCGTCAGTACAGAGACATTAATCTCCCCACTTCAACATTCAATATCTTTTCTTTGTTTTCCCCAATCATTATTTTTATTATTCTAATTATTTTTTAAAACAGTCAATTGCTATTTCTCATTTTTGCTTGTAAAAATACTTTGCCCATCATGAAATACTTCTCAGACCAATCCAGTTGAGAATACTATACATGTCATCATCAACAGATAATAAGCCATATCTGTTTATCACTAACGTCCTGCCTCTCTATTGTTCACTTGCTATCTTTCTCTATCCTCTTCTCTTCACTTACCCCATTCCACACTGTCCTATTCTCATTAAGTACCTTCACTGCTTTTATGTCCTCCGATTTTTTGCTCTCTATCATAGAGTGCGGATAGTCGGTATATATTGATTGGATACATACAATATCTTTCTTTCATAGCCTGGCTTACTTCACTCAGCAATAGATCCTCCATATCTGACCACTTTCTATCAAATTCCAGGGTCTTGTTATTTTTTATGGCTGAGTAGTATTCCATAGAGTATATATACCACACTTTTCCAATCCATTCATCAGTTTGTGGACATTTAGGTTGGTTCCATGTCTTGGCAATTGTGAATAATGCTGCAATAAACATGGATGTGCAAGCACTTTTCTGACTGAGCGTTCTCCTGTCTTTTGGGTAAATACCCAGAAGTGGGATTGCTGGATCAAATGGTAGTTCTATTTGTAGATCTTTGAGGAACCTCCATATTGTTCTCCACAGTGGTTGAACTAGTTTACCTTCCCACCAACAGTGTAGGAGGGTTCCCTTTTCACCACATCCCCGCCAACACTTATCACTTTTTATATTCTTAATCTTTGCCATTCTGACAGGGGTTAGGTGGTACACTGATCCACTTTCAATCACTCTAGATGAGTGTATTTTTTCAAGACTATTATATAAATAGAGTCATGTTAAGTTTTAAATATTTGGGACCAGCAGATGACGTAGCTGTTACGTCACTGGACTCCCACATGGTCAACTGCAGTTTGAGTCTCAGACCCAGTGGCTTGAAAATCTCTCCAGAGAGACCAGTGGATGGCGTAATGGTTACATTGCTGGACTCTCACTTGGTCAACTGTTGTTTAAGTTCCAGACCAGGTGGCCTGAAATTCACACTGGGAGCATGTGGCTGCATCCCCAAAATCCCAAGAGGAGAATGAAAGAGAAGGGATTGCAGCATGGCCATCCCCCCCCACACCGGGGGGGAGTAATTTCTTGCTTTCTGACTCTGTCTCCAGTGAGCGCACGTGCCCTATAGCAAAAATCTCTCTGGAAAAAAAAGAGAAAATCACACCAAGTGTGCATACGTTCATGCCCAAGATCCTGGGAGGAGAAGGGATTGTGGCATGGCTATCCCCCTAGGGAGTGATTTCTCACTTTCCTTTTCACTGTGTGTGTCTGTCTCTCTGCAGTGAGCATACATGCCCTAAGGCAAAAAACCGCTTAAAAAAATTTTTTTTTAATATGTGGCTTTTCCTATGAATTGTCTGACACATTTAACCAAATTGTTAACAATAAATTAAGAGCATTATCCTCTTCCCTTCAGGTTTACTTATTTTGCGGGGGAGAGATTTTTGCTACAGGGTGTGTGTGCTTGCCAGACAAAGTGAGAAATCACCCCTCATTGGAGTGGCCATGCTGCAGTCCCTTCTCTATTCTCCTCCTGAGATCTTGGGCGCACACACACATCCGCCTGACGTGAGTTTGAATCCCACTAGGTCTGAGACTTGAACCGTAGTTGACCATGTGAGAGTCCAGTGATGGAGCCACTACGCCCTCTGCTGGCCCATTCCCTTCAGGTGTATTAAATAAGGAGTCATGTCAATAGATGAAACCATAAAAGAATGTTACCTTCAACGGTACATGTAACTGGGACCAGCAGGTGGCATGGTGGTTAAGGCACTGGACACTCCCACATAGCCTATCATGGTTTGAGTCCCAGACATGGCTTTCTTTCTCACTCTCTCTCTCTGTGTCTCTCTCTGGTCAAATTAAAATAAATGAATGAATAAATAAAATAATTATTTTTAAAAAATAGTACATGTAACTATCTTTTTCCTTTTTATTAGGCCTGGGTCTCTGAAGAGAGGTCTCAATTCCCAGAGCTCAGATGACCACTTGAATAAGCGATCCCGCACCTCTTCCATGAGCTCCCTGACAAGCACATACACAGGTGGCATCCCCAGCTCCAGCCGCAATGCCATTACCAGTTCTTATAGTTCTACTCGAGGCTTCTCACAGGTACAGTGGCAACTCTTGGGTTCCCAGCATTAATTCATCGATTAACAAGTGTTTACTAACCACCTTTTTACCTGTCAGATGTTGGGATTGTGCCTAAGCTAGCAAAATACACAAACCCTTGAATAATAACGGTAGACCAATGGGACAGAATAGAAAGCCCAGAAAATAAGCCAGTAGATTTGTGGAAACTTGTTACAAAACAGAGCTGTTATTGCAGACAAATGGAAGAATTTGATTAAAAAGGTTAGAGTGAGTTTGGATTGCGTTGGGTCATAAAAGATGTATCCTGTAGGCACGTAGAGTTCAGTGGAAGTTTTTTAAGTAGAAAGTGGTCTTGATTGATTTTTAGAAAAGTATGTCATGGTATAGTATAATGTTGGCAACAGAGCAAACTTTACCAGATAGACTTGGGTTCAAATGGTAACTCTGACACTTAGTAGCTTGGTAAGTCACTTAAACTTTTTCTCATAGCTGAAGGATTGTTGTAAATATCAAAGTAGTGTTTGAAAAGCACCTGTTATAGTGCCTGTCGATAAGTGGATACCAGATATATGAGGGGTCTTCAAAAGGTTCTTAGAAAATGCATGTTACGGGAACCAGCAGTTAGCGTAATGGCTATGTCGCTGGACTCCCGCGTAGTCGACCACAGTTCGCATCCCGGACCCCATGGCTTAAAACTCACGCCGGGCGCGTGTGCGTGCGTGCCCAAGATCCCAAGAGGAGAATGGAGGAGAAGGGATTGCGGCGTGACCATCCCCCCAGGGGGTGATTTCTCGCTTTCTGTCTCTGTGTGTCTCTCTGTCTGTCTGGCAAGCGCACGCGCCCTATAGCAAAAAAAAACTCTCAAAAAAAAAAAAAAGAAAATACATGTTACAAAAAATCTATGCATGGATTTCCTAATTGTTTTGCATCAAAATAAACTTTAATTCTGTGGGTTTTTTTTTGTTTTGTTTTGTTTTGTTTTGTTTTGTTTCCATATAGCAGGTAGAAAAAAAGATAAAGCATTTGTATAGAAAGATGTTTCAGGAACCAGCAGATGGTAAAATGGTTACGTCACTGGAGTCACATGTATTCGACTGTGGTTCAAGGCTTAAACGCCAGGCACATGTATGTGCATGCCCAAAATCCTGAGAGGAAAATGGAGGAGAAGGGATTGCACAATGCATGGCCTGGGGGGGATGATTTCTCACTTTGTCTCTCCAGTGAGTGCATGCATCCTATACCAAAAATCTCTCTTAAAGAAATTTTTTTTCTGAGACAAGTTCATCATCCTGGAAGGCTCTTACATTAATATAAATGAACAATGAATGCCCTAGCCAGAGCAGTTGAGAGAATGAAGAAGTAAAAGAATATCTTTACCTCAAACACTCTCTGCTAGGCCTTATGCACTTTACTTGCATTTCTTCATTTAATCATCACAACAGTCCTCCTAAATACGTAATTATTCTTGTCTTAATCTTTTTTTTTTTTTTTTTTAATTTGTGTTGCTATAGGGTGGGTGTTCTTGCCAGAAACACAGAGAAAGACAAAGAGACAGAAAGCGAGAAATCCCACATTGCAGTCCCTTCTCCTCCATTCTCCTCTTGTGATTTTGGGCATGCACACACATCTACCAGGCATGAGTTTAAGCCGCCAGGTCCAGGACTCGAACTGTGGTCAATACATAGTAGTCCAGCGATGTAGCTGTTACACCATCTGCTGGTCCCAACATGTACTCCTTTTTTTTGGAAAGGTTTTTGCTATAGGGTGTGTGTGCTCACCAGAAACACAGAGAAAGACAGGCAGAAAACAACTCATCACCCCCTCCCAGGAGGGATGGCCGCTCCTCAATCCCTTCTCCATTCCCTCTTGGGATCTTGGGCATGCATGTACACATGCCTGGTGTGAGTTTAAGCCACTGGTTCCAGGACTCGAACCGTGGCTGACTTCATGGGAGTCCAACAACAGCCATTATGCCAACTGCTGGTCCCCCAACATGTACTCTTAATGCCTATTTTTCATGTAAATGGGTAGTTGGATCCTGAGGTTTGTTTAGATTCAGGTTCAGTTATTTTGGCAGAATACTTGATAGGTGGCACTGTTTCTTTTTTTCTTTTTTTTCTTTTGCTATAGGGCACGTGCGCTCACCAGAAAGAGAAAGACAGAGAGACAGAAAGCGAGAAATCACCCCCCAGGGGGATGGCCACACCACAATCCCTTCTCCATTCTCTTCCCGGGATCTTGGGCACACATAAACACGTGCTCGGCGTGAATTTAAGCCACCGGGTCCGGGGCTCAAACCGTGGTCGCCTACGTGGGAGTTCAGTGACATAGCCAATACGCTAACTGACACTGTGTTTCTTATTGCATCACAACAGGAGGCCCGTTATGTCTGGTTTTCCCAGTTTCAGAGTTGTGAATGTTGTTCACTTTCAGTAATGTGAATACTGAAAACTGGATTCAGGTGTTGCCCATCTGATCCATTAAGTTTTTTTCTATGAACTTTTTTTTTCTTGGATTTTTTGCTAATAAGGTGTGTGTCTTGCTGGAAAGACAGAGACAGAGAGAAATCACCCTCCAGGGCGAAAGGCCATGCCCCAGTCCCTTCTCTCAGGGTTTTGGGCATTCGTGTACACATACCTGGCGTGAATTTTAAGCTGCCACTTCTGGGACTGGACTCGTGGTCAACTACAAGGGAGTCCAGTGACATAACCATTATGCCATCTTCTGGTCCCTCTGTGAACTTTTTAAAAATACTTCTTCCCTTATTTAAATTTGACCAGAGAGAGAAAGGGAGAGCGAGAAAGCAAGCTGGGACTCAAACCACAGTCAACCATGTGGTGCAATCACAACCACCATGCCACCTGTGACTTTTTATCTGATGATTTTTCAGTCATTTATCATCTTTACCTATATTCATTGTTATATTAGGTTATGAAATGTTTGTTATTGAATTCTGTACTCTCTTATGTAATGATTTAACTGAACTTCTATACAGAACTTGTCCTGCCTAGAGGAATGACAGATTAATAAGGCATTGATTTCATAGCTCACTCCAAAAGTGGCCAGTGTGATTTTTAATGTACCTATTGATTATTTCTATGAACTTCTGAATTTTTCTAAACACTTACTGTTTTTCAGTGTACTGTAGTTTTTTTATTTTTAATGTGCGAACTTTTTCTCACTTTGGCCTATAGGAGCCCTTTGAAACTAGCTCCTGTATTTTTCTGTTTTGCCCTAGCAGTCTTTGACCAGCAGCTTCCTTGTTTTTTGACCTCCCAAAAAGTCTACTTTGTATATCTCCAGCCTTGACTGATGTTGTTTTTTTAAATAGGTTTGGTTTCTTCTAGTCTAAAGACAACAATCTTAGGTTCTAGAAAAGATAAGATATATAGATCCTCTAGAAAGAAACCTAAATTACTAGTTTATGATGATTTATGATGATGTTTTTAAAATCACATAGTCAAAGAATTAAACATTTTCAACAATGACAAATCTCCCTCATTCCTACTCCATCAGTCCTACTTTTCTTCTTTCTTCCTGTCTTATATAGTTTTAACATTTCGTATAAATGGAAATAGGATACTTTTTTTTTTTTTAGACTTTTGCCATAGGGCACATACACTCATTGGAGAGAGAGAGACAGTCAGAGGGAAAGTGAGAAATCATCCCCCAGGGGCAATGGCCACATTATAATCCCTTCTCTGTTGTTCTCCCAGAATCTTTATTTTTTTTTAGAGGTTTTTGCTATAGGGCGCGTGCACTTGTCAGACAGACAGAGACAGAGAGATAGAAAGCAAGGATTCACCCCCACAAAGGGGATGGCCACACCGCAATCCCTTCTCCATTCTCCTCTCGGGATCTTGGACACACACGCACACGTGCCCGGCGTGAGTTTAAGCCACCCAGTCCAGGACTCGAACCGCGGTCGACTACGTGGGAGTCCAGCGACATAGCCATTACGCTAACTGCTGGTCCCTTCTCCCAGAATCTTAAGTATGCATGCACATGCACCGGGCATGAGTTTCAGGCCACCAGATCCAGACTCAAACTGTGGTCGGCCATGTGGGAATCCAGTGATGTAACTGCTACTCCATCTGCCAGCCCAAGGATGCATTCTTTTGTGTTTGATTTCCTTTACTCAATTCTTACTTGTGAGAATTACACGTTATTGCATGTAGCAGTTCACTCATTTTCATTTCTCTTTACTGTCCAGTAATATGAGTACACCACATTTGATTTTCTTTGCTACCATCAGACACTTGAGTTTCCAGTGTGAGACCACTGTGAATGATGCTGCTGTGGACCAAGTCCTGGCGCACATAAAGTTATGTGTATGTTCACTTTTAGTAAATGTTGATAAACAAGTTTTTTTCCCAAGAGATTTTTCCTGTGGGCATGTGTGCTCACCAGACAAAAAGTGAGAAATCACCCCTCGGGGAGCTAGCCATGTCGTAATCCTTTCTCATCCATTCTCCTCTCAGGATTTTGGACACGCACATTCACGTGCCCAGTGTGAGTTTTCAGCTGCCAGGTCTGGGATTTGAACCACAGTCGGCCACGTGGGAATCTGGCAATGTAACCATTATGCCATCTGCTGGTCCCACTAAACAGTTTTTTTTTTTTAATGACTTATTTAATTGTATTCATTTATTTTAATTTGACCAGAGAAAAACAGAGAAAGTGAGAAAGCAAGCCACCAGGTTTGGGACTCGGACCATGGTCAACCATCTAGATATGTCCAGTGCTTTAACCATCATGCCATCTGCTGGCCCCTAAATAGTTTTTTAAAGTGGGTGTTTAAGTTTGTATTTCTTCCAGCAGAATATGAGATTTTGTTCTTGTTGTTCCATAGCCTAACACTTGATATTGCCAGTCTTTTTAGCCATTCAAGTATGTGTGTGAAGTAGTGTTCATTGTAGTTTTAATCTGCATTGCCCTGATTACTAATGAGATAGAGGTATGGACTGTTTATTAGCCATTTGTTTATCTTCTTTTCTCAAATGTCTTGTCAAGTATCTTGGTTTTTTCTATTAGGTTGTGTTTTTCTTACTGATTTAAATAAATTCTTTTTTTTTTTTTCCTTTTTCTTTTTCTTTTATTTTAATTTTTTTTTTTTTTTTTGAGGGGTTTTTGATATAAGGCGTTGCGGTTTCCCAGGAATGTTGTTCACTTTCAGTAATGTGAATACTGAAAACTGGATTCAGGTGTTGCCCATCTGATCCATTAAGTTTTTTTCTATGAACTTTTTTTTTCTTGGATTTTTTGCTAATAAGGTGTGTGTCTTGCTGGAAAGACAGAGACAGAGAGAAATCACCCTCCAGGGCGAAAGGCCATGCCCCAGTCCCTTCTCTCAGGGTTTTGGGCATTCGTGTACACATACCTGGCGTGAATTTTAAGCTGCCACTTCTGGGACTGGACTCGTGGTCAACTACAAGGGAGTCCAGTGACATAACCATTATGCCATCTTCTGGTCCCTCTGTGAACTTTTTAAAAATACTTCTTCCCTTATTTAAATTTGACCAGAGAGAGAAAGGGAGAGCGAGAAAGCAAGCTGGGACTCAAACCACAGTCAACCATGTGGTGCAATCACAACCACCATGCCACCTGTGACTTTTTATCTGATGATTTTTCAGTCATTTATCATCTTTACCTATATTCATTGTTATATTAGGTTATGAAATGTTTGTTATTGAATTCTGTACTCTCTTATGTAATGATTTAACTGAACTTCTATACAGAACTTGTCCTGCCTAGAGGAATGACAGATTAATAAGGCATTGATTTCATAGCTCACTCCAAAAGTGGCCAGTGTGATTTTTAATGTACCTATTGATTATTTCTATGAACTTCTGAATTTTTCTAAACACTTACTGTTTTTCAGTGTACTGTAGTTTTTTTATTTTTAATGTGCGAACTTTTTCTCACTTTGGCCTATAGGAGCCCTTTGAAACTAGCTCCTGTATTTTTCTGTTTTGCCCTAGCAGTCTTTGACCAGCAGCTTCCTTGTTTTTTGACCTCCCAAAAAGTCTACTTTGTATATCTCCAGCCTTGACTGATGTTGTTTTTTTAAATAGGTTTGGTTTCTTCTAGTCTAAAGACAACAATCTTAGGTTCTAGAAAAGATAAGATATATAGATCCTCTAGAAAGAAACCTAAATTACTAGTTTATGATGATTTATGATGATGTTTTTAAAATCACATAGTCAAAGAATTAAACATTTTCAACAATGACAAATCTCCCTCATTCCTACTCCCCCATCAGTCCTACTTTTCTTCTTTCTTCCTGTCTTATATAGTTTTAACATTTCGTATAACTGGAAATAGGATAGTTTTTTTTTTTTTATCTTTTGCAGAATGACGTCTTATATAGTTTTAACATTTCGTATAAATGGAAATAGGATACTTTTTTTTTTTTTAGACTTTTGCCATAGGGCACATACACTCATTGGAGAGAGAGAGACAGTCAGAGGGAAAGTGAGAAATCATCCCCCAGGGGCAATGGCCACATTATAATCCCTTCTCTGTTGTTCTCCCAGAATCTTTATTTTTTTTTTAGAGGTTTTTGCTATAGGGCGCGTGCACTTGTCAGACAGACAGAGACAGAGAGATAGAAAGCAAGGATTCACCCCCACAAAGGGGATGGCCACACCGCAATCCCTTCTCCATTCTCCTCTCGGGATCTTGGACACACACGCACACGTGCCCGGCGTGAGTTTAAGCCACCCAGTCCAGGACTCGAACCGCGGTCGACTACGTGGGAGTCCAGCGACATAGCCATTACGCTAACTGCTGGTCCCTTCTCCCAGAATCTTAAGTATGCATGCACATGCACCGGGCATGAGTTTCAGGCCACCAGATCCAGACTCAAACTGTGGTCGGCCATGTGGGAATCCAGTGATGTAACTGCTACTCCATCTGCCAGCCCAAGGATGCATTCTTTTGTGTTTGATTTCCTTTACTCAATTCTTACTTGTGAGAATTACACGTTATTGCATGTAGCAGTTCACTCATTTTCATTTCTCTTTACTGTCCAGTAATATGAGTACACCACATTTGATTTTCTTTGCTACCATCAGACACTTGAGTTTCCAGTGTGAGACCACTGTGAATGATGCTGCTGTGGACCAAGTCCTGGCGCACATAAAGTTATGTGTATGTTCACTTTTAGTAAATGTTGATAAACAAGTTTTTTTCCCAAGAGATTTTTCCTGTGGGCATGTGTGCTCACCAGACAAAAAGTGAGAAATCACCCCTCGGGGAGCTAGCCATGTCGTAATCCTTTCTCATCCATTCTCCTCTCAGGATTTTGGACACGCACATTCACGTGCCCAGTGTGAGTTTTCAGCTGCCAGGTCTGGGATTTGAACCACAGTCGGCCACGTGGGAATCTGGCAATGTAACCATTATGCCATCTGCTGGTCCCACTACAGTTTTTTTTTTTTTTAATGACTTATTTAATTGTATTCATTTATTTTAATTTGACCAGAGAAAAACAGAGAAAGTGAGAAAGCAAGCCACCAGGTTTGGGACTCGGACCATGGTCAACCATCTAGATATGTCCAGTGCTTTAACCATCATGCCATCTGCTGGCCCCTAAATAGTTTTTTAAAGTGGGTGTTTAAGTTTGTATTTCTTCCAGCAGAATATGAGATTTTGTTCTTGTTGTTCCATAGCCTAACACTTGATATTGCCAGTCTTTTTAGCCATTCAAGTATGTGTGTGAAGTAGTGTTCATTGTAGTTTTAATCTGCATTGCCCTGATTACTAATGAGATAGAGGTATGGACTGTTTATTAGCCATTTGTTTATCTTCTTTTCTCAAATGTCTTGTCAAGTATCTTGGTTTTTTCTATTAGGTTGTGTTTTTCTTACTGATTTAAATAAATTCTTTTTTTTTTTTTCCTTTTTCTTTTTCTTTTATTTTAATTTTTTTTTTTTGAGGGGTGTTTGCTATAAGGCGCGTGCGCTCGCCAGACAGAGACATAGAGACAGAAAGCGAGAAATCACCTCCCAGGGGGATGGTCACGCCGCAATCCCTTCTCCTCCATTCTCCTCTCGGGATCTTGGGCACGCATGCACACGCGCCTGGCGTGAGATTTAAGCCACCGGGTCCAGGACGCGAACCGTGGTCAACTACGTGGGAGTTCAGCGACATAGCCATTACGCTAACTGCTCGTTCCCTAAATAAATTCTTTATATATCCTAGATACAAGCTCTCTTCCAGTTATGTGTTATAACAAATAAATATCCTCTCTATGGCTTGCCATTTCATTCTCTTTTCTTTTTTTTCTTTTTTTTTTCTTTTTTTTTGCCATTTCATTCTCTTAATGATTAGTCTACTTTGAATTCAGGAATTCTTTGTCTACCTAAAGCTATGATGATTTTATCTTGGAGAGGTTTTTGTTTTTATTTTGTTTTTGGTTTTTTTTTGCTATAGGGCGCATGTGCTCGCCAGACAGACAGAGACAGAAAGTGAGAAATCACCCCCCAGGGGGGATGGTCACGCCGCAATCCCTTCTCCTCCATTCTCCTCTCGGGATCTTGGGTACGCACACACATGCGCCCGGCGTGAGTTTTAAGCCACTGGGTCCGGGACGCGAACCACGGTCGACTACATGGGAGTCCAGCAACATAGCCATTACGCTAACTGCTGGTCCCTGATGATTTTATCTTATGCTACCTTCTAGAGGCTTTGTTATTTTATCTTTCATATTTAGATCTATAATAAGGCTGCAGTGGATTTTTGTGTGTGTTGTAAGGCAAGGGTCAAAAGCTTTGGGTTTTTCCCTCCACAGAAATAGCAGTTTCTTTCTGTGGGTTTTATTGAAAGGACAAGCCCTTTCCCTAGTGTTCTGCAGTGCCCCGTTTGTCATACTTTCAGTGTCCATCTGTATCTGGGTCCATTTCTAAATTGGATTCTATCCTGTTTTTTTTTTTTCCCTGTCATGACACAGTCTTAAAAACTCTTGATATCCAGGACCAGCAGTTAGGGTAATGGCTATGTCGCTGGACTCCAATGTAGTTGACCACGGTTCGCATCCCGGACCCGGTCGCTTAAAACTCACGCCAGGTGCGTGTGTGTGCGTGCCCAAGATCCCAAGAGGAGAACGGAGGAGAAGGGGTTGCGGCATAGCCATCCCCCCTGGGGGGTGATTTCTCTCTGTCTCTGTCTGTCTGGCGAGCGCACGTACCCTATAGCAGAAACCTCTCCCCCCCCAAAAAAAAAAAACTTGATATCCAGTAGAATAAATCATTTCACTTTCTCATTTGTCTTAATTTTGTCTTAGATATTGACTTTTTCCATTTTCATAAACCTTCTAGAATCAACTCATCAATTTCTAAAACATATGCTTGCTGAGATACTGATTCAGATTCTTTAACCAGGGCCAGCAGGTGGCGCAGTAGTTAAAAAGGTACTGGACTCCTGCATTGCTGACCACAGTTTGATTCCTGGACCTGGCAGCTTGCTTTCTCACTTTCTCTTTCTCTCTGTCTGTCTCTGGTCAAATTAATAATAATAATAACAACAACAACAACAACAAATAAATAATTCGTTAAAAAATCGTCTTTAACCTACTGATTGTTTGGGATAGAAATGATGTTTTTACAATAGTGAGTCTTCCAATCTGAGCACAGTACATCCTTCATTTATTTACATCATTTCCTATTTCTTACAGAGGGTTTAGTTCTCTCTTGTTAGATTTATTCATAGGTATGTGGTTTTGATGCTATTATAAGTAGTGTTTTTAAAACTTGGTTATTGCTCGGAACTGGCAGATGGCATAATGTTTAAATCATTGGACTCCCACATAGTTGACCGCAGTTTGAGTCTCAGACCCGGCAGTTTAAAACTCACACTGAGAGTGTGTGCATACTTACCCAAGATTCTGAGAGGAGAATGGAGAAGGGATTGTGACGTGGCCATCCCACGGGAGGTGGGGGGATGTGAATTCCTGCTTTCTGTCTCTCTGGCAAGCACGCACACTCTTTATCTCAAAAAAAAAAAAAAAGTTGATTATTGCTTATGTACAGAATACAACTGCCATGGGAAGGCTTAAGGGAATAAAATGCTTAGTGTACCTCGCAAGTGTCCCATACAGGGTCAGTCTTAGGAGGAAAAATTCAATACATACGTTTGGAAAGAGGAAAAATCCACTTTTCTTATAGTCATTTCTTTTTCAATCAGAATGGTCCCTTGCCTCCACAGCCCAGGGAACGTTACAGTATTTTTTGGCAACAAAACAAAACAAGCAAACAAACAAACCCAACAGCCAGAAAAAAAAGAAAAAAATAAAAGAAATACAATTGATTGTGTTTTTGGAAAAGCTGCACAATTTTTAATATTCATCTGCATGTTATTTAGGATTTTTTTCTACAATGCAGTGGTTTTTTTCTTTCTGATTTTTTTTTTTCCATAAAGCATGTGTGTTCACCAGAGAGAGGAAAAATGAGAAATCACCCTCCAAGAGGGGTGACCACACTTCAATCCCTTCTTCCATTTTCTCAGAATTTGGGGCATGCTCACACATATGTGCACCCATGTGGCATGATTTTCAAGCCGCTGGATCTGGGACTTTAACTGCAGTCAGCCAAATGGGAATCCAACACCTTAACCACCATGTCACCTGCCGGCCCGCCTTTGGCATTTCTGGGCCTTCATTGTTGAAGGATGTGTAGTCTTGAGTGTTTAGGGCACTTTGTTTTAAAAATGCAAGGTGATGGGACCAGCAGATAGCATAATAGTTATGTTGCTAGACTTCCACATAGTCAACTGCAGTTCAAGTCCCAGACCTGGCAACTTAAAACTCATGCCAGGTATGTGTGCGTGCATGCCCAAGATCCCAAGAGGAGAGGGATTGCAGTGTGGCCATCTGCCCTGGGGGGTGATTTTTCATTTATTTTTTATTTTTTTATATTACATTTAATCGCATTTATCTTTACAGTGTATTACATATCTTTTTCTAGCACAGTTACCATGCATTTCAGTCAAGACAAAGACATTACTATACACAGCAGCAGCAGCAAATAGCTGTTCGTGATTTCTCACATTTTGTCTCTCTGACTCTTTCCAGTGAGTGCACATACCCTATTGCAAAAATCTCTCAAAAAAACCAAAAACTTGAAACATAAATGAAAGCCAGACTAAGTTAGTTCACTGGCTTATCATCAGTGGAATAGTTTCTTGATTTACTTTTGTGGGTTTTATAGATTAAATCTAAATGTATGTATTATAGCTGTGTACCATTACTAAATCTGACATTCTGCTCTTTATTTGGGCCTGACAGCTTGTGTGCTCACCAGAAACAGAAGGAGAGAGCACCCCCCCAAGTTGGGCATGGTCATGCTGCAATCCCTTTTCTTACATTTTTCCATCTTGTTGGGATTTGGGGCACAGGTGCCTAGCATGTTTTTAACATGCAAGGATCAGGATTCAAACTACACAGCTGACTGTGTGGGATCTAGGTCTCTTAATAACTAGGCCACAGGGCCAGCCCCATTCTGCTTTTTCATATGTACAAAAAATGCATTAATTCCTTCTATATTTATTACTTAGCAATCCATTACTTTTCTAGACTCTTCTTTTTTTCTATAGTTTAATATTAGTAATTGACTTTGTTTTCAAGAGTCTTTCTTCATAAAGAAATTGTTTTTGGTTTTAGACAGAGATTTTTGTTATAGGGTGTGTGCTCTTGCCAGAGAGACAGAAAGTGAGAAATCACCCCCAGGGGATGGCCATGCTGCAATCCCTTCTCCATTCTCCTCTCAGGATTTTGGGCATGCACACATGCATCTGTTGTTAGTTTTAAGCTGCTGAGTCTAGGCCTCAAACTGCAGTTGACTGTGTCATGAAGAAATTGTTTTTAGTCCCTTGAGAGTCTTTATATGCAGTGATGAATAGACACAACATTACGTTGCAGGTTGGATGCTCCAGTATCAGCAAGGCTCAGTAGTGTAACTCTCTATTTGACTTGTAGCTCTGGAAGAGAAGTGGCCCCAGCTCATCACCCTTCTCTAGCCCAGCCTCATCCCGCTCGCAGACACCAGAGAGGCCAGCGAAGAAAACAAGGTAAGCAGCATTCTCCAGTTACTGTTAGCTGTGTGCACAAATGACAAATGAGAGAAGGAAGGACATTCACTTGGCTTTTAGGCTTTCTGCAGCTCTGGCTGCAAAATCAGAGTCCAAGCTTTAAGCAAGATAGTGAAGGACCCATTCATTGCTCTTGTCTCCTCCTGGTCCTACTGTCTCACTGACTATGAAGACCTCTGGCTCTCTACCTTCCACTCCAGCATAGGTGATCAGGGTATGAGAGTAGAGGCCACTTGGAGTGGAGTACAGAGAGTCATGTCCATGGGCAGGAGCCTTCATATTCTGGACTCCAGCTGACCCTCTAGGTACTTAGTCGCTGGAACCCCACTTTCTCAGGCCTCACATCTGCATCTGTTGGGTTGTCAGAAAAGTGACAATATTTTTCCATTTTTCTCTGCAAAAATGTGTCATGATTTTTCCAACGACCCAATAGAATTCTCAGGAACTTGACAGGATATAGGCAAGGTTTCATAGTTTATTGTTTTATAGTTATAAAGCAGATTTTTCCATGAGCTGTGTCTTTTATTTCTGAAGGAATTTTCTTTGGACTTTTTTATTCTGGTATACTGAGATCTTAAGTCATGATTTTTCCAGGCTTTGGTCACTTGGGGGTTATAAGGATATAAAAAATAATCTAGCAGCATGTCTAAGAAGTCTTTCTGAATTCAACTCTGCCTTTTCTCCCTACAGAGAAGAGGAGCCATGTCATCATTCCAGTTCTTCAACTCCGTTGGTGACAGATAAGGAGTCCCAGGGAGAAAGGGGTAAGTAGATATGTGAGCAGGCATGGCTGTTGGTGGTAGTGGAAGTGTTTATGGAGGATACACAGATGGATACCTATTGAAAACCATTTGTTGATCTGGCCCAGTGGCCTGGTTGTTAAAGGAGCCAGATCCCACGTGGCTAACCACTGTTCAAATTCCAGCAAAAAGAAAATAATAATCCCTGTTGCCTCAAAAATTATGCCAGGCACATGTGTGTGTGTGTGCGTGCGTGCATGCTGGAAATCCCGACAGGATGAGAGTGGAGAAGGGACTGTGACAGAACTGAACCCAATTGCCTTCTCCCTCTCACTGTTTCTTCTGTCTCCCTAGTGAGTGCATGTGCCCTCTGGCAATTAAAAAAGTAAAAAAAGACAAACCATGTCTTGAGTGTTGTTATTTCTGGGGCTTGGTAGATAAAAGTCCCTATCCTTCAGAGACTTTTAATTTGATAAGGGTGAGTAGTAACATAGATGACAGTGTAACACATGATAACTGGTGGATAGAGCTACACCCAGCTTGAGACACCCAGGAGCCATCAAGCTGTCTAGTAAGCAGTGGTATGCATGCACTTGGAGTACTTACCTCTTTGTATCCTCTTTATTCTTAGAGATAATCTTGCAAACATATCCAAGGATCTGAACCTTGGAAGATAGATTCTTTTCAGATACCCAGTGAAAACTCAGTATTAAAAAAACAAGTGTTTAGACAGAAGTATCCACTTCTGGAAGAGGGAAGGAAACAAGTCTGTATTTCTTCTTTAGATGCAGATACAACTACAGGGAAGAAACAGAATTCGTGGAACTCTCCTTCTACCCCTGGCAGCTCTGGGCAGCGTAAAAGGAAGATTCAGCTACTGCCCTCCAGGCGAGGGGACCAGCTGACCTTGGTATGGTCTTGTCTGTCTGCTCTGCACACCCTACTCGGCTCTTCCAAGTCTTAGGAAGCCTGAATATAAGTTCCTTCTGGTTGACTTGACTTTTCTTTCTCTTTGGTAGCCTCCAGCTCCTCAGCTTGGTTATTCAATCACGGCAGAAGACCTTGATATGGAAAAGAAAGCTTCCTTCCAGTGGTTTAACAAGGTCTTGGAGGACAAGACTGGTAAGGACTGTAGATCACAGAGGTTACAAGTGTATGTTTCCTTTGGGTTTTTTGTTTGTTTGTTTGTTTCTTATCTTAAAAGAATTTCTTTAGAAACATCCCAGAAAGAGTTCCATGTTTCCCTTTGGTCTCTCTCATCTGAAGACTCACTTGAGTTTTCATTGAAACCTGGAGAACGATGGCCACCTCTACAATAGAGGTGTTATCCATGCCCTCTGATATGCCACGTGGAAAGAATTCCCAAAGACAGCCACATCTTTTCCTCCTTCTTTAGATGCTGCCTTGAACATTGTCACTGAGAAGCCACCTGCTACTCAGCCACCTTTTACGTTTGCCCTGCCTGCTGCTGGGACTACTTCCTCACCAACCTCCCTCCCAGCCCCAAGCACTAACCCACTGCTAGAGAGCCTGAAGAAGATGCAGAATTCCCCAGGACTCCCACTTTTCCCAGGTGAGTGGGAGAGGTTCCTTTGCAGCATACGGTGACTTTTGAGCTTCAGCCTGTGTTTAGGTTGAAGTAAAAACATCATACCTGTCAGTCGTTGAACATTGTTCTTAAGATTAAATCTACTCAGACTGACCAAACCTGAAGCTGGCACAGACTTCAAAGTGTCAGAACTCTATAATCAGGACATTGTAGGGAAGGTGTGATACAGAAGGTGTATTAATCTGAGGGAGGCAGCTTAGTTTTGGCTCTTGATTTGAAAGACAGTTGCTTGGTTGCTCTGAGCCTGGCTGTTGTTATATCTTCTGTAAAATGGGAATAATGTTCTCCCTGGTGAGACATCAGTGTGATGATATGGCTAAGATGGTACATGCTTATTAATTAGACCACAGGCCCAGAATAATACTAATTCCGAGGGGGCATGCCTAGAACAGTTCAGATGGTTCAGCTGTCTGTAGTTCCACACATTTAACCCCCAGTTAGACCACAGTTTATCCCCCTCTGTCTTTCTTAGGACCTGAGGAGTAGAAATAACTTTATCACTATGGTATATTTCGTTATATTTATTGATTGCTAGATCCCTAGTATTTTGTGTGTGGCAATCACAGGGAGAATACAGAAATGTTGAATACCATAATATTTGAAGTATTCAGAATGCACTTATCTTACTCTTCCCAGAATCATCTGGAGCCCCAGCCACTGTGGCCCCTTCGCCTCCAAAGACACCCAGCCTCCTGGCCCCTGTTGGCTCTTCCCAGTCAGAGCCCCTTCTGGGCACTGCTTCAGACTCGAAACCCCCAGCTATTTTCATGGGACTGACCCCTGCTTCTTCCACAGTACCAGTCACTGACACCACTTCGCCACCTCCAGCCCTGCAGGCTGAGATACCTGCCAAATCCCAAGACCCACCTGCCCCATCCCCCACTCCCAAGCCAAGTATTCTGCTTGGAATGCTGAGCCCCCCATCTTCTAACCCTGCTCCCCCTGCTGCTCCTGCTGCATCTACAGCATCTCCCACATTCAAGCCCATTTTCCCCATCCCACCTAAAAGTGAGAAGGAAGGCCCCTTGCCAACCAGCCCTGCAACCACGGCCACTGCATCTTCCAGCTCCACCGTCCCCACAACCACCAGCACCTCTGCCCCCCTGACTTTCGAGCCTGTCTTTGGCAGCATGGGGCCCCCTACATCAGTACCCTTGCCATCACCCTTCTCCTTTAGTCAGACAGTGACTGCACCCACTACTTCAGCCACAACTGCCCCTGTCTTCACTGGCCTAGCCACTGCCACCTCGACAGTGGCTTTCCTCACCACAGCCAGCACATCCACAGACAGACTCTGCTTCGAAACCCGCCTTTGGCTTTGCTGTGAGCACTGTCACCAGCACCATGAGCAGCGTGACTAGCACCACCTCTTCCACTTCACAGCCTTTCCTCTTTGGGGCTCCCCCAGCCTCTGGTGCCAGTTTCACCCCACCCATGGGCTCCATATTCCAGTTTGGCAAGCCTCCTGCCCTCCCTGCATCAACCACAGTCACCAGCTTTGGCCAGTCCCTTCCCAGTGCTGCTCAGACAGCTGCCAGCAGCAGCACCACTGGCTTTGGTGGTTTTGGCAGCACCCTCACAACCTCAGCCCCAGTCACCACCAGCCAGCCTGTGCTGACATTCAGTAACACGACCACCCCCACATTCAACATTCCCTTTGGCTCCAGCACCAAGCCCCCTCTCCCATCATATCCCGGGACAGGAGCCAGTTCTCAGCCCACATTTGGGGCCACTGACGGGCAGCAGCAGGGGGCCACCGAGCCAGCTATTCCCAGCTTTGGCAGCTCCTTCACATTTGGAAGCTCTGCAGCCCCAGCCCTGACGGCCACTCCAGCGCCAACCCCAGCTCAGCCCACCTTTGGCAGCACCACGCAGTCAGCTTTTGGTGGTTTGAAAAC
Organism: Tupaia belangeri chinensis; assembly: GCF_000334495.1. Lineage (NCBI taxonomy): Eukaryota > Metazoa > Chordata > Mammalia > Scandentia > Tupaiidae > Tupaia > Tupaia belangeri. The sequence goes on from NW_006159934.1 coordinate 193,492, forward strand.
CACAGCCTCTGCCTTCGGCGCCCCTGCCAGCACCCAGCCAGCCTTTGGCAGCACCACAGCGATCTTCTCCTTCGGTGCAGCCACCACCTCTGGCTTTGGAGCTACAACCCAGACCTCCAGCAGTGGGACTAGTAGCACAGTGTTTGGCAGCACAGCTCCGTCGCCTTTCACGTTTGGGGGCTCGGCCGCTCCTGCTAGCAGCGGGGGCTTTGGAATCAATGTGGCTACCCCAGGCACCAGCTCCACGTCTGGAGCCTTCAGCTTTGGAGCAGGACAGAGTGGGACCACCGGCACCACCACCCCCTTTGGGGGGGGCTTGAGTCAGAACAGCCTGGGCACCCCCAATCAGAGCACACCCTTTGCCTTCAACGTGGCCAGCACACCTGAGAGCAAACCTGTGTTTGGAGGTAAGATGAGGAATGGGCTTGGTCAGCTGGACCAGGCAGGGCTGTGAGTGCCGGCATGTGCTCTCTTCTCAGGGAGCCTACACTGTGGTGGTGGAGAGGCAAACGTTAAGTAGAGAAACAAATGTCAGGTAGTGGTAAATATTTCGGTAGAATACATAATGACTTTGAAGAAGCCATCATGGACTTAAGTGGTCAGGGAAGGTCTGTGGAACCAACATATTTAAGGGGAGAGTATATTTTGTGACAAGAAGGGGTTGCCAGTATGGGGTCGGGGGGGAAATGTGTGTGTGAGGGAGAGCGTGCCCACTGCAGGCGCAAGGTAACTGGTGCCATGGGGCAGAGGAAAGTCAAGTGTGGCTAGAGATTTTAAAACAGGAAATTGCGTAGAGGAGCTTGAGAGGCAGGCAGAGGTTCTGAAAGTCACTTACGGTCAGGGTTTGGCGTTTGGATTTTAAATTGTTGAGGGCACCCTTAACAAGGTCACGGTCCTCTTACCTCAGCCCTCCAGCTCCTTAGGATCTTGGGCACATATGTACCTAGTGTTTTCAGGTTAATTCGAGATCTGAACCCGTTGGTGGCCGTGTGACTGCCAGCCCTGCTGATCAGTATGCCTCTGTGGCCCAGGTGGAATGGTGCTGCTCTGTGGTGCCTGAGGCCGTGTGAGAGGCCCAGGTTCAGTTTCTGGCCCAGTAAAGCAAGTCTGGCATACCTGTGGTCCTGGCTAGTTAGGAGGCTGGGGCCAGATGGCTGAAACCTGGAAAACCCTGTCAGGAATGC
>NW_006159934.1:194694-210713 GCF_000334495.1 Tupaia belangeri chinensis
GGAATGCCTTGCTCCCACTCCTTCGTAGGTCTGAGCTCAGTTGCTCTCACTATTAAAAAAAAAATTGAAGGAAGTCATTGTAGAATTTCAAGCAGAAGAAAGTGCTTTTCCATGTGGAAGATGAATTCTGATCCTAATAGCTTCTGCTTCCTTCATTAACTGTGAGAGCCTTGAGGAATGGGTTAGGGTAAAGTGTATAAATGGAGGGCCTCTTGGAATAGTCATTTTGGGCAGTGGCAAAAGGAATGTAGTATAAGTCAGATTTGGGCTAACAGGTGGTGTGGAGGTTAAGTCTGGTGGGTCCCACAGAAAGTACACTGGGCATGTGTATGTGCCCAAAATCCAGAGAGGAAAATAGAATAGAAGGGATTGTGGTATGGCCACCCCCCTGGGGGGGGGAATTTCTCGCTTTCTCTCCTCTCCAGCAAATGCACACACCCTACAGTGCCGGGGGTAGGGAGGAGTAGTGTTTTGTTTTGTTTTTTGTTTTTTTTTGAAAGGTTCTTTTGCCATAGGGCGCGTGCGCTCACCAGAAAGACAGACAGCCAGAGAGACAGAAAGCGAGGAGTCACCCCCCAGGGGGGATGACCACATCGCAATCCCTTCTCTATTCTCCTTTTGGGATCTTGGGCATGCACACACATGTGCCCCGCGTGAGTTTAAGTCACTGGGTCCGGGACGTGATTTTAAGTCACTGGGTCCGGGACTCAAATCATGATCGACTACATGGGAGTCCAGCGACATTGCCATAATGCTAACTGCTGGTCCCAGGGGGAGAGGAGTAGTTCTGTGGGCTGGAAGATTGAATATATTTATTCATTTTTTAGAGAGGTTTTTGCCATAGGCCACTTGCACTTACTGGAGAGATGGAAAGCGAGAAATCACTCCCTGGGGGGATGGCCATGCCATAATCTGTTCTCCTCTTGGGATTTTGGGCATGCATGTATATGGTGCCTGGTGTGAGTTTTAAGCAGCTGCATCCAGGACTCAAACCATGGTCAACTACATGGGAGTCTAGCAGTGTAACCATTATACTATCTGCTGGTCCCCAGAAAACTGAATTTAAGGCAAGGCCAGTTGGCATTATGTGTGTTTCAACAGCAGTATTCAGCTTTTGAAGTTTAGACCTAAAATAAACAGAGCTGGTGAACCAGCCTGTTCAGTGGAGTCTTTGTAGCCAGAGGGCAGTGGATTTGTGAGGCTGAGAGGTTGCAGAAGGGGAGTCCTGCAAGAAAGGAGCTGAAGGAAGACTGCACTGCTCATGTGGGATTTGGGAGCAGGAGCTCCTGTGGATGACAAGGTGTGACCGTAGGAATGTGTGGCAGAGGTAGAATAGAGGAAAAGATCACTGCAGCAGCAGGGCCAAGGGACTGAGTAGAAGTCATACTCAGAGTGAAGTCACCAAGAATGGTGATGGGTGGACTTGGGGAGATGGCAGCCAGGTGTCCTCAACAGATGGCACTAACAAGGCCAGGGCTGGTGCTGATTAAGTCAGATGATCCCAACTTCAGATGAGTTTGAGGTATTTGGAGGAAGAGGGAAGTGATTTGGAAATACCATCAGCAAGCAAAGAGGGTACCTAACCATTTCCGAGGCCCCGAGACAGGTGCAGGTGAAAGAGAGGGCTGAAAAGCAGCGTTGTGTAGGAGGGCCAGGATTCACCTGGGGCAAAGTGAGGGGAAGGGAAAGATGCCTGGGAAGATGAGAGGACTGACAGTGTGGAGTGGTGGTGAGTCTGATGGAAGAATCAGGCTTCTCTGGAGAGGAGAAAATACAAAACAGGGAGATCAGTCACCTTCTTTTTTAATTGCTGGAGGACATTGTGCATTTCCCAGAGAGAAAGAAAACACTGCCTAGTGGAGCATGGTCTCACTGTAGCCCCTTCTTGGGCTTTTGGGTATATACACACACCTGCATGTTCAATCCACTGGAGCCTGGGCTCAGACCCAGCCATTTGGGATCTGGCTACCTAACCACTAGGCTACAGGGCTGGCCCCAAGGAGATTTAGTTTGATGGAATAAGGCAAGTGACCTGGTCAAGCTGAGAGGAGCCGGGCACCAAGTGCTTCCCTCAGCGTGGTGTAGTGATCAAGGGGATGCAGAGGCCTGACTCCTTAAATGACCAGAAGACATCACTGAGAGGCTTTTTCTCTGCTACAGCACAGCACTTCATGGGCTGGGAGGGCAGGCTCACCTGGAGCACCAGATATTGAGACTAATTTTCTGTAGCTCCCTTGGGTGGCATGAACCAGCAGAGTAGCCCAGGGCTTGGGTGTCCTGTGGAATGCCCCTTAGGGAGCAGGCTTCTTTCCTAAGTTCATTGAATGCTGTCCGTCCCCTGGCCGCCTTTACAGATCTGCCCTCCCTTCCAGGCACGTCGACGCCCACCTTTGGTCAGAACACCACTGCCACTGGTGTGGGTACATCAGGCAGCAACCTCTCCTTTGGGGCATCCTCAACACCCAGTCAAGGCTTTGTTGGAGTTGGACCTTTCGGTAAGCAGCAAGTCTCTGCCATTATGGCCTGCTCAGTCCTTCCTGAGGAGGGGTAGCATTGGGTGGTAGGTTCTGGCTCACCGAGAAACCCTGGCTCATGGCATGAGAAAGATGCAGTTGGCCAGGAGTCCAGCACAACCCAGGGGGTGGAGTTGGGTGGCAGATTAAGAGGGGTTGCTAGGAGATCCCAGATTACTCACGGGGCCAGGTCAAAATGCATTTGTGGGCTTCACCCTCACTTTCTTGGACAGGTTTGCATCTTAATAGGCTCTGCCCATGCAGTGCTTCTGCTTCTGATGCAGATTAGGAAGCCCTTTTCAAACACCCAGTATTCTATTAAGGACCTAGCTTTCCCAAGTTTAGGGACCCAGAGAATATTTTCACTGGTAGTAGCTGCCCTGATGAAATCCTGTTCAATCTCTCCAGGATCAGCGGCCCCTTCGTTTTCCATTGGTGCAGGATCCAAGACCCCAGGGGCTCGACAGAGACTGCAGGCCCGAAGGCAGCACACTCGCAAGAAATAGCCTGTCCCTTGTCCCGTTTCCTCCACCCCTTACCCAAATCTGGACCTCAGCACCTGCTAGGAAGAGCCTGACACCCTTCGAGTTCCATAGAGCAAACCTACCCCAGATCTCTGGCTTCAGCCTCCTGTGGGGAGTGGCAGCCCTGGGGACATTCCCTCCTCCTGGAGAAAGCCTGGGGGTGGGTGGCTGTGGCAGGGCAGAAGCCTGATGCCTCCACTTGGAACGTTCCCCTGGTGAGGCTGGAGAACTAAAGAAACATCTGTACATATTGTCCACTTCTTCTGACTCTTATTTAGTGTATGACCTTAGTCAAGTGGCCTCCCAGCCTCCCTTCCCGCCTTCTCCGAGAGCCATCTTTGCTGGAGGGTATAAGGCTCGGCCCACTTTCTCTGGTGTGCATTCAATGGGGTTGGGGTAATAGGTCATCCCTGAAGCTTTCCTTGCTTGGCTTGGCTATAAGAAGTGGTTCTCTTCCTCTGGTCCCATTAGGGGACTCTCCCCATTTCTTGCTGCTTTGTTCCTCACTGGTTCTTTGTAGGATTGATTTCCTTTCAAAATGACCTGAATCTAGCTTTGCCTTGGAGACCCCAGTGGGTGCTGCTCCTGCTGTTCCATTTCCTCCTGCCAAGTCTGAATCAGTTTCATCTCCAACCTTCTCTGCCAGTTTGGCCCCTAAGAGCTTGGTGGCTCAAGACTGTTAGCCTGGCAGACCCAGGGGTGAGATACCTCGCTCTAGGAGGGAGAAACTCTTGGAGCAGGCAGGATGCCCACCACTGCTTTCAGCTGCCTCCTCAACCCACTTACCCTGTTGGCCTCACAGGGCCCTCGTCTGCCTCTCCAGGATTGTATGTTTCAAGCCTTGTCCTGTGTTACTGTGTCTGACGCTCATGTCTATTGCTCTTTGAATCGAGTTTGGAGGAAGAATTGAATTGTATGAGTGGCGGCATGTTGGTAGTGCCGGACTTGTTTCAAGTTTTCTGAGGCCTAGCTAATTGAATGTGGAAAGTAGCACCACTTTATGCTACAAGTGCTGACTCCTGAATTTTCAAATGGTGTTTTGACTTTAAGGGCTGGCAGCCCAGGAGGATGGGGCCCAGGGGAAGCAAAGACCTCTCTCCTCTGCTCCCTTCCCCCCCTTACCCGACCTCACTATAGGATAGATTCCCCTAGCATACATTAGGAAACCTAAATTAATGGGCCTTACTTTAAAAACGTATTTTACTTTCCCCAAACAGGGCCTTCACCAACCCTTCCCCTTTTCTTTGTTACCAGACCACATATCCCAGGCCCAAGAGCCTTGCTGCCATGCCCATCCTCTTTGGGAGAAGTATGAATGCGTGTGTCTAAATTAAAAGAAAAAAAATATTTAAACATTTTTTAACAAAATAAAAATTTATTTTTGTATTTAAGCTAAATTGCCTTTTAAATTCCTTCAAGCTTGGTTCATTGAGGTGGTTAAGTATAAATGCTATCAACTAGGAATTAGCTGTATAGTTAAGTTATGCCTGTGTGAAGAAGAGGCTCAGATGCTGTCTAGGCAGCTTTCCTGAGGGACTAGAGCTCCTTCTGGACATGTTATATAAACTGTAATTCTTATTTTATAAATAATGTGACGTAGCTGTAACTAGTCTCCCTCCCTCCTCTGTGACTGAGGCTGAATGTTGTGTGCAGGGGACTGCTCCTCCCCACCCCCAAGAGCCCTGAGCCTGACTCACGTTAATACTTAGCTGTGCACAGAGCTGAAGAAGGAGCCTGAACCTCAAGTCCCAAGTACCTATTAGGATTGGAGGGGTGGGGGTGGGGTGTGGATAGTATAGAGTCAAGCTTCTACCTATACCTTATGTAAGGTAGATCCTCGTTTTAGAACTCTGGGCTAGTTTACCTCAGTTCACAGGCAGGACAGTGGGTCCAGGAACCCTCTGAAAGGGGGGTCCTCCTGTAGCCTGTGTGAGTGAGTGAGTGTGGATGTGTACACGTATGTGCACTAGACATACGGAGGAACGGGAGGCTGGGACTTTCCATACAGATAAGACTTCATTCCTGTTGAGTCTAGTTGGGATTTTTAGTATGAATGTGGGAGTTTTCTCCTTGCTTATGTCATTAAGAATAAAACAACAACAACAACTGTGATCTATCATAGACACTGTCTTCCTTTTATTTTGGTGGGCAGCACTTCATTCATCAGCAAGAAAACAGCCCAGGGAATGAACCCAGGGACTGGGAAATCTGCTCTTTCTAGCTGGAGAAACTGGGTTACCAGTTAACTTTCTAGCAATAAAAGCTACCTGAAAACCCAAATTGCCCCCCAAACCCAAATTGCCCCCCAGGTGTGAGGGGCCAAGTGGTCTAGCCAAGGAGAGAACTCCAGGAAGAAGTAGGAGCCTTGAGCACAGCTATGTGCAAGACTGTAGGCTAGGACCAGCTGCTGCTGTTCGCCGTCTCTTCTTTTTCTTTCGGGCTGGGCTGGGTGTAGGTTCTGGTGCCAGTGCTCCGGCCTGTGGGGCTGAACTAGAAGAAAAGTATAGAAGTTAGACGTGCCCAGTCATCCAGCATCTTCCAGTCGGGTTCCTACTCACTCACCTTGGCACCTCCACCCGCTCAATGACAGCAACAAAGAAGCCTCCAGTAAGTGTGGTCTCAGGGGAGGCCCGGAGGCAGTGTTCGGCACCTGGGAAAGTGCTAAGGCCTCGGTGGGGCCAGGAGGGCAGAGCGGGAGCTAGCCTGCAGGAGAAACAACACAGGATAGGTAAGAGCACTCAGCCCCTGTCCTTGGGACCCTGTTAGACACCCACTACCTGAAGGTGCCTGGGCTCTGCTGTAGGGCCTCCCGCACCACATCTTCATTTTCCTCTTGGCAAAGGGAACACGTAGAGTAGACAAGGCGCTGGAGGGAGGGGAAAGTGAGTGCGTGGCATAGAGCTCGCTGCTGGAACCCTGCCAGGGCATGTAAGCGTTCCTTGCTAGGTGTACCTGCTCCAGGCTCTTCCAACTGTCTGGTCAGCATACCTAAGGAAGAGTGTTTCAATTATATATTAAGCAGCCAGGGAATTCATGACGTATTGTCTGTTTTTCTAAGCAAAAATGCATCCTGACTTTCCCTATGAACCAACAGTACCAAGCACCTGGTTTCATACTGAAACCCTCACTATACAGATGAAAACATTTGCCCACAGTCCCAAGACCATTAAAAAGTCAACTGGGCTGCCCCATAATGCAGTGGTTAAGCAATGAACAGAGGGAGCCAAGTCCCACATGTTCGACTATAGTTTGAATCCTGGTCCCAGCCACTTGAAAACCACTGGGCATGCATGCATTAGTGCCCAAGATCCTGACAGGATGAAGAGGGACTGAGGCGTTAACTGCACCCAACTGTGGGGGTGCTTTCTCTACCAAGTACATATGCCTTCTGGTGACCAAAAAAAAAGTACACACATACACAATAAGGAGTTACAGCTAAGACCAAAGCTAAAAACCAAGCTTTATGCTGCTGCTCTGAGAGTCCCTGAGCCACATTTTCTCCTCAGCTCACCAGAACCACTGCAAGAAGGATCCAGCAAGATGTACTGGACCTGACGATAACGCTCATCTGAAGGTGAGACCGCCAGGAAGTCCTCCTCAGCTAACTCACAGCAAGAGACTCCAGCCCGGGCCAGCAGGGTAGCCATAGACGCCAACCGCTTGGCGTCCAGGTCGAAGGCAAAGATCTTCCTAGGGAAGAGTGTGCACAGAGCTGAAGAAGGAGCCTGAACCTCAAGTCCCAAGTACCTATTAGGATTGGAGGGGTGGGGGTGGGGTGTGGGTATAGAGTCAAGCTTCTACCTATACCTTATGTAAGGTAGATCCTCGTTTTAGAACTCTGGGCTAGTTTACCTCAGTTCACAGGCAGGACAGTGGGTCCAGGAACCCTCTGAAAGGGGGGTCCTCCTGTAGCCTGTGTGAGTGAGTGAGTGTGGATGTGTACACGTATGTGCACTAGACATACGGAGGAACGGGAGGCTGGGACTTTCCATACAGATAAGACTTCATTCCTGTTGAGTCTAGTTGGGATTTTTAGTATGAATGTGGGAGTTTTCTCCTTGCTTATGTCATTAAGAATAAAACAACAACAACAACTGTGATCTATCATAGACCATGTCTTCCTTTTATTTTGGTGGGCAGCACTTCATTCATCAGCAAGAAAACAGCCCAGGGAATGAACCCAGGGACTGGGAAATCTGCTCTTTCTAGCTGGAGAAACTGGGTTACCAGTTAACTTTCTAGCAATAAAAGCTACCTGAAAACCCAAATTGCCCCCCAAACCCAAATTGCCCCCCAGGTGTGAGGGGCCAAGTGGTCTAGCCAAGGAGAGAACTCCAGGAAGAAGTAGGAGCCTTGAGCACAGCTATGTGCAAGACTGTAGGCTAGGACCAGCTGCTGCTGTTCGCCGTCTCTTCTTTTTCTTTCGGGCTGGGCTGGGTGTAGGTTCTGGTGCCAGTGCTCCGGCCTGTGGGGCTGAACTAGAAGAAAAGTATAGAAGTTAGACGTGCCCAGTCATCCAGCATCTTCCAGTCGGGTTCCTACTCACTCACCTTGGCACCTCCACCCGCTCAATGACAGCAACAAAGAAGCCTCCAGTAAGTGTGGTCTCAGGGGAGGCCCGGAGGCAGTGTTCGGCACCTGGGAAAGTGCTAAGGCCTCGGTGGGGCCAGGAGGGCAGAGCGGGAGCTAGCCTGCAGGAGAAACAACACAGGATAGGTAAGAGCACTCAGCCCCTGTCCTTGGGACCCTGTTAGACACCCACTACCTGAAGGTGCCTGGGCTCTGCTGTAGGGCCTCCCGCACCACATCTTCATTTTCCTCTTGGCAAAGGGAACACGTAGAGTAGACAAGGCGCTGGAGGGAGGGGAAAGTGAGTGCGTGGCATAGAGCTCGCTGCTGGAACCCTGCCAGGGCATGTAAGCGTTCCTTGCTAGGTGTACCTGCTCCAGGCTCTTCCAACTGTCTGGTCAGCATACCTAAGGAAGAGTGTTTCAATTATATATTAAGCAGCCAGGGAATTCATGACGTATTGTCTGTTTTTCTAAGCAAAAATGCATCCTGACTTTCCCTATGAACCAACAGTACCAAGCACCTGGTTTCATACTGAAACCCTCACTATACAGATGAAAACATTTGCCCACAGTCCCAAGACCATTAAAAAGTCAACTGGGCTGCCCCATAATGCAGTGGTTAAGCAATGAACAGAGGGAGCCAAGTCCCACATGTTCGACTATAGTTTGAATCCTGGTCCCAGCCACTTGAAAACCACTGGGCATGCATGCATTAGTGCCCAAGATCCTGACAGGATGAAGAGGGACTGAGGCGTTAACTGCACCCAACTGTGGGGGTGCTTTCTCTACCAAGTACATATGCCTTCTGGTGACCAAAAAAAAAGTACACACATACACAATAAGGAGTTACAGCTAAGACCAAAGCTAAAAACCAAGCTTTATGCTGCTGCTCTGAGAGTCCCTGAGCCACATTTTCTCCTCAGCTCACCAGAACCACTGCAAGAAGGATCCAGCAAGATGTACTGGACCTGACGATAACGCTCATCTGAAGGTGAGACCGCCAGGAAGTCCTCCTCAGCTAACTCACAGCAAGAGACTCCAGCCCGGGCCAGCAGGGTAGCCATAGACGCCAACCGCTTGGCGTCCAGGTCGAAGGCAAAGATCTTCCTAGGGAAGAGGCCAGAGTTGGGATAAACTGAGAATTTATGGACATCTAAATTACGTACAGCTCTGACATACCGACAGCGGATACATTAAGTCAGGATACAGAAAACACTTGTTAAATGGCCTGTAAAAGTCTATAGTCGGAGTTAACTGCTCTAGGAGCCTTGCCTCATAGTTTACACCTGCACCCAAATAGGAAGCTTAGCTTGGGGCTCTACCACGAACTGCTATCAATCCAGAAGGAAATGATTATGGGACAGTCATCCTTTCAGCCTTCATTACCTATCAGAATAGAGAAATCCTACAAAGTGCAGGATCCCCTTTCTTCTCCTCCTGATCATGGAACTCACCCTTGGTTCTTCAGAAGAGCAGCCAAGTGACTAGTCTTATTGCCTGGGGCAGCACACGCATCAATGACATGGGAACCTGGCGGAGGGGCTAGCAGCATGGCTGGGAGACAGCTGGCCTGACAAGGCAGAGCACAGTGGCTGGCTGAACAGAGACCCAAGGCTGGTCACTTGCCCACAAAACCTTTCCTATACCCATCTCTACCTTGTCTTGGAGGATGAGGTGACCAGCTTGGTACAGTGGATGTTCATGTAGATCTGTTTGGGCAGGAAACACCAACAGGTCTGGTAACAAGGGATCTAGAAGAAAATGCTTCCCCTTGAGGGCCTTTAAGTCGTCAAGGCTGCCAGGGAAGAGGTTAGGGGGTGGTCAGAGAAGGACCATAGGTTCAGTGTTTTCTGAATGCCTCCATGCCAGTCCCCACTTTAACTGTTCACCCATGCAACACACATTTGAGAGATTTCTGCTCTGGGCACGTGTGCTTGCCAGAGATAGAAAGCAAGAAATCAACACACACACCCCGCCCCCACAGGGCATGGTCATGCTGCAATCCCTTCTCCATTCTTTTATTGGGATCTTGAGCATGCATGCACATGCACCCAGCTTAGTCACTGGGTCTGGGACATGAACCACAGCTGACTATGTGGGAGTGCAGCGGTGCCACCACTACACCATCTGCTGGTCCCAACAAAATATTTTAAATGGCTATGGAGAAAGAAACAGGGTGAGGGCCAGCCAGGTCATGCAGTGGTTAAGGCGGCTGGATCCTACCTGGCCAACTGGCCAGTTCTGAGTCCTGGACCTAGCAGCTTAAGAAACACCAGGTGCCTGTGGGTACATGCCCAAAATCCCAGGAAGAGAATGGAGAAGGGACTGCAGTGCAGCATTATCACACCCCCTTGGAGGTGCTTTCTCACTTGCCCTTATTCTCTCCACCGAGAACACACACCCTATAGCAACAACTACACACACACACACACACACACACACACAACAAAAACTTAGCACAAATTAAGCACTCAATAAATGTTAGCCATTACTGTTAAAGCTTAGCCTTGGGAGTTCTTTACAGGAGTCTGGACAGAGAGCTGAGCTGGCTGCTGATGGGTGAGGGGCTGAGGTTAAGACTACATTCACTGTAACTGCGCTGGCATACTGTCCACTCCACCTGGCTGATGCAGAATCCAGCCCTAGGGAGTAACGTCGCCATTCAGAAAGCTGTCAGATGGCAGGGCTGGAAGTGCGAAGCCATTCTCTACTAGTCCGCCCTGGTCTCCAAGCAACATGCTAGAGGCAGAAGGAAAGGGAGAGTGGGACACAGCTTCTCGGAGCTGCCTAAGGACAAAACAAGGCTGGTGTGAGTGCAGTGGAGGGTGGGGAGCACCCAGCAGGGACCAGCAGTGGTTGCCGTTAACACCTGGTGCACACAGCACTACAGCAGAGGGGCCTGGAGAGAAGCAGCAGGCACAGCACAGAGGGAGGAGCGACAGCACCAGATCTGGATTTAGGTCCTTCTGCAGCTAACCGTGAGGAAAATGAAGAGAGAGAGCCTAGAAGTGGGAGACCACTCTCAGAGATTCTTCTGCCAATCCTGACAGGAAACAGTGAATGCCCAAACCTAAGCAGTGTTCAAGGGGACAAGAAAGGTGTTCTGAGGTAGATGCTAATGGCGGAGCAGCAGATGACAGCAGGGAAAGGAAGGAAGCACCTAGGACACCTAGATTTGGTGTGACCAAGTGAACGTCTATGATTGTACATCAGGGGTGCAGGCCCAGCCATAGCAGCGGAAGAAGCGAGAGGTCATTGCTGCACAGTGGCTGTGGACAGACCCCATTCAGTTTGTGGCCCAAACTAAACAGGCCAAAAAGGTGACTTGCACCTGTGGTCCTTGCTGCCTAGCTGAGACAGTCACACCCCATCAAAAAAATGCTATTGCTTTTGCATGATTTTGTTCCTGCCACTTTACTGAAATCATTTATCATGTATCTCCCTCCCTCCCATGCTTACTCTCAAAAATAAAAAAATTAAAAAAAGGATACAGAAAGTCCAAACTTTGAGAGAGAAGACGAATTCAGTTTGACATATGTTAACAGTGGTAGTGTCTAAGGAGCAGTCATATGAATCTGAAGGGGTAAGAAACCTAGACTGAAAGCCAGGAATTACCAGGTAGGCCTGAGAGCTACAGAAGAAAACTGACAAATATTATAAGAGTGTGGGCTGGAAGTCCCAGGAGTATTGCTATTTAAAGGATGGGAGGAAGACAGACCTTAGAGAAGACTCAGACACTAATGGAAAGGCAGAAGGAAAGCAGAGGGTGTAGCCACACCGCCAAACCTTTCTCTTCCCAGGGGTCAGTTTCCCCAGCACTCCCAGACACCACCTCAGGAAGGCACCCAGGCAGGGTTCTAAGTTCTCACCTGGAAGCTTGACCCTGGTAAGAAAAACCTTGTCTCTTGAAATAATCAATTGCATCATCAGAGCAGGTCTTGAGTGTGTTCACACGTACAAATCGAGGCACCTGGCAGGCTGGGAAGTAACTAGCAGTGAGTAGGAGCAGCCCTTGCCTCTGAAGGCCTGATGGCTTCCCCACCACCCCCTTCCCTACCTTTCCCTCCAACTTACTTGTGCCAGGCCTGGACCCCACTTCCAACAGGTCCTCATTGCGGCTCACACCCCGATGAACCTTGAGCCTGGCCAGCTCGGCCTTGAGCCTCGCCTGGTGGCGACCCAGGAGAGGCTTCCATCGGCCCCCACTCCCTCGAAAGCCCTTTCCCAGCAATAACTCATACACCAGCACCTGCAAGGTGGAGAGAAGACAAAGCCTAAGCATGAAACCTCAGAGCTATAGGGATTAAAGCCGGAAAGGCTAAAAGGACACCTGTTTTGACAGTTACAGGTAAAGGCAGGGCACCTTGTCTAAGATCACATAAGAAACTAGCGGTACATACACACTCTTTTGCTTCCTAGTCCTGGACCCTCTCCCCATGGCTGCTCACACCCAAGGGCTGTGGACCCCAGTCCTCCTGGCCGACATAGCCTATTTTTTTTTTGGAGAGGTTTTTGCTATAGGGCGTGTGCGCTCGCCAGACAGACAGAGAGACAGAAAGCGAGAAATCACCCCCCAGGGGGGATGGTCACGCCGCAACCCCTTCTCCTCTCGGGCTCTTGGGCACGCACGCACACGCGCTCGGCGTGAGTTCTAAGCCACCGGGTCCGGGTCGCGAACCGCGGTCGACTACGTGGGAGTCCAGCGACATAGCCATTACGCTAACTGCTGGTTCCCGCCGACATAGCCTTTTGACATTACTCTTACTGAAAAGTTTCCACCACCACTACTTTGTACTTCTCTTCTTGCTCAGTCCTTCACACAAGGTTCGAAGTGAAAGTATTTCCAGCCCATCTCAGTGCGTGGCTCAGTGAGCGACTAGCTCCTGCCACGTCGTGCGCCCCGCCCGGCTGCCCGGCTATCCATCCGTCGGTGTGTCCGTTACCTTAGCCAGGTGCGGCCGCAGCTTCTTCTCGGCGCGGAGGAGGCCGGCGCTGGCGATGACGGCGTCCAGCACCGCGGAGTAGCGCTGCGTCTCGCACACCAGCGCGTACAGCTGCTTCACGTTCTGTGGGCGACGACGGGAGACGCGCTGGGCCCCGGCCCCGACCCCGGCCCTCCCCACCCGCGCCTCCTGCGCCCCCTGCGCCCGGCCCCGCTACCTGGAAGCTGCTGGCGTACACCAGCCCCTTGATGGAGCCCTGGCGGCTCTCCACGCCCGCCAGCACCGCCGCCGCAGCCGCGTACAACGCCATGCTGCCGCGCGTCTTTTCGGCCGTGTCGCAAAGCGCCCGCGATTCTGCGCGCGCACTTCCGGGGTCAAAGGGCACGAGTCTTCCGGGACCTGCGCTCCCAGGGCTTTGCCGAGTCCTCCGGAGGCACGGCCGCCTCGCAGCCCTGGCAGGAAGTCAGCCGCGTGTTTCAGTCTGCCAGTCTGAGTGCAGATGAGAGTTTACCGCTGTCGTAACTGAGCTGGTTAGCGAGGCGGAAGGTCTTGTGTTCGTGGTCGCCTGCGTTGCCCGTTTCAGCACAGTGGGATCTGTTGCTCGCCTCCTGCCTGCTGGCCCGGCTGCCGCTTATGTATTGACAGCATGCACCTTTGTCTTCAGCCCTTGCAAATGTATCCATTTTACGTGGTCGTCTGTGGTTTCTGCTTTTAGAGTCACGCTCGGAGACCCTTTCACGCGTCCACTATATACAGAAGTCGTTCAAGGCTTCTCTTTTTGCACTTAAATCTTTCATCGGCTTACAGTTCAGTTGGGCGTGTGATCTGAGGAGGGGCTCTAACTTTGTTTCCTAATGGCAGACCTTTTGCCTGTCGATTGTAATGGTTGATGTATAGGAACGCTTTCCCCAGCCTGAGGAGTGGAAGGACGGGGTACTGGCGTATTTGTCTCTGTTTCCCCAGGGCCAGTCGTTACTGGAACGCCAGAAGTTAATTGAACAAAATGAGTAAACCCAGTACATATGTGTGTCAGGCATTCTGTAACAGCGGACCGGCTCCGTGGAGAATAGCTCAGTCCTCTCCATATTCCTGACAGCACATCAGCCAGCATTTTACGAGAAGATTGACACACTTCAAGCTAGAAGAGAGGGACCGATTTTCCCTTAACCTCTCCACAAGGGGCGTGGCCCTGGAGTCACCTAGGTTTGGGACTTCCAGCCTCCAGAATTGTGAAAGAATACATTTCTGTTTGACATTTCTGTCATTGGGACCAGCAGATGGCTAATGGTTATACATGGCTGGACTCCCACAAGGCCCACAGTTCTATCCCGACCCTGGGGCTTTAAACTCATGCTGGGCACGTGTGTGGGTGCCCAAAATCCTAAGAGGAGAATGGAGGAGAAGAGACTGTGGCCTAGCTATACTCCATGGAGGAGTGATTTCTCACGGTCTCTCTGTGTCTTTCCAGTCAGTGCACAGCCCTATAGCAAAAAAAAAAAAAAAAAAAAAACCTATTTGAAACTTCTGTTGTTTTACCGGCCACAGGAAACTATAGTCACATGATAAGATTTTGGGATGGGAGAGCAGGAAAGTCAAGAGCTCAGTTGTGTTTTGCTTTGTTTTTTAATAGCACTGCCAAGTGGCTGGAGTAATAGATCTGGAGTATGAGACAAGTTCATTTCTGAGTCATCCATATAGAGGTGATGGCTGAAGCTATGTGAGTAAATGGAAACTGGGATAAGAGGAGACTTACGGCCCTCGAACCTGTACTGGGGGACCAGCAGGTGGCATAGTGTTTGCATTGCTGGACTTTTACATGGTCAATCGCAGTTCAAGTCCTGGACCTGGTGGTTTGAAACACACCAGGCACATGTTTGTGTGCCCAAATCCCAGGAGAATGGAGAAGAGATTGTGGTGTGGCCATCTCCCCTGAAGGCAGGAGGAGGGTTTCTCACTTTACTTCTTACTGTCTCCCTCTCTCTCCTTTCCGGCAAGTGTGCACACCCTATTACCAAAAAGAAAAAAAAATCTCGAGTGGTCAGGAGGCTGAGAGGAGGCAGGAGGAGGGTCAGGGCCACGCAGAAGCCAAGGGAAGGGAACAGTGGCAGTTGCTGTTGGTGCCTACCCAGGTTCCCTCAGGCCCTCTTACTGTCAGCGCATTCAGTCTGACTTCCAGCAGCCAGAACAGCAGCTGAGATGGAGGGCTACTAGGGCTTTGTGAACCTGCTTTGGCAGTGTGCATGATGAGTCCAAATGGCACGGAAAGGCCAGCCCCTTAGCGGTTTTTCGGTGGTGTGCACTGGGAGCCAGATTGCACATAGCTGACTGAAGTTTGAATCCTGACCCCACCCACTTGAAAGATTTCAACACACCAGGCACATGTGTGTGCATACCCAAAATTCTGACAGGTTGGAGAAAGATAGGAAAAAAGATTGTGTTATGACCACACCCCACTGGGGTGTACTTTCTCTGTTTTCGTTTTTGTTTTTGTTTTCTTGCTTTTTGTTTTTTTCCAGCAAATGCACATGCCCTCTGGCAATAAAAAATGAAGGGCATGAGAATTACTGCTTCCCACCAGGATTCCCTTACCGATGACTGACAGGCGTGGTGGTTATGGATCTCCCCCCCCGCCCCCCAGCTCTTTCATTCTTTGCCTAAGATAATTCTGGATACCCACAGTGTTAAGCTTCAGGCACCTACTGTGGGCTGCTTTAATGGTGCACTCCTTTGGGGCGCCTTTCTATTCCTGTGTCATTTGCCCCCACCACTCCCAAATAAACCTCATGAGCTGGAATCTTGATCACAGTCTGTCTCTCAGGGAACACAGCTGAGGCAGATATTTTAGGTACAAAGAAGGAAGTAAAGGAAATGAATACTGAAAGGTTAAGGAAGATGAGATATAAAACTGTACATGTGGGGCTGGCAGGTGGCAAGTGGTTAAAGCACTGAACATGGCCGACCATGGTTCAGGTCCCAGACCTGGCAACTGACTTATTACTTTCCCTTTCTCTCTCTCTGTCTCTCTGTGGTCAAATTGAAAAATAATAAACAATTGTGACAAATAAATAAATCTTAAAAAAAAATAAATCTATACACTGAATTTAGTGACTCAGGTGATGGCCAAGTCTCTCCTGTCCCATAGACATTGGCCACCCCATTGAGAGGGGATGAGTGTCACCACATCAGTGTGAAACAACTGGGAGGAAGAGTGGGGTGGACAACTTTGATACCGTTGCCCAGGAGGCTGTTTCATAGGCCCATTTGGGGTTGTCCTGAAAGAAGTCTTGTGGTTCCATTCTGACCATCTCAGAGGTTACCAATTTGATGATTAAAAACCTCTATGGGGATGGGGTCAGCAGGAGGTGTGGTGGTTCAAGGTGCTGGACTCCCACATGGCCAACTGTGGTTCAAGTGTTGGACCTAGTGGCTTGCTTTCTCACTTTTCCTCTCTCTCTCTCTCTCTCTCTC
>NW_006159934.1:210741-215383 GCF_000334495.1 Tupaia belangeri chinensis
AATAAAAATAAAGGTAAAAAAAAAAATTATTAGGGAAAAAAAAAAAAAAAAAAAACCTCTACTGGGCCTGTCCCGTAGTACAACAGTTAAGTGCTGTGAAGAGGGAGTCAGATCCTACATGGTTGACCACAGTTCAAATCCTCACCCCAAAATTTTTAAAAAAGATTTATTTAAGTTTGTTTGTTTATTCATTTTTAATTTGACCAGAGAGAGACACAGAGAGAAAGTGAGAAAGCAAGCCAACAAGTCCAGCACTTGAACCGTGTTTGGCCATGTGGGAGTGTCCAGTGCCTTAACCACCATGCCACCTGCTGGTCCCCAAAAGCTTTTTTTTTAAAAGAATTATTTAATTTTATTTATTCATTCACTTTCTTTTCTTTTTTTTTTTTTTTAATTTGACCAGAAACAAAAATACGGTGCAGGGGGTGGGCAGAGGAAAGCAAGCCACCAGGTCCGGGACTCGAACCATAGTCGGCCATGTGGGAACGTCCAGCGCCTTAACACTATGCCACCAGCTGGTCCCCAGAAGCTTTAAAACCATAGTGAGCTTGTTCACATATGCCAGGGATCCATATGTGATGGAGGAATGGAAGAAAAGGGATTACAGTGTGACCAAGCCCCACTGGGGACTCTCTCTCTTCCCCACCCTCTCTCCCTCTGGTATTTAACCAAAAAAAAAAGGGGGGCGGGGGCTATAGAAGAATGGTGAAAGTTAAGAACCTGCAAAGATCAGCCAGCAGGTAGTGCAGTGGTTAAGGCACTGAGCTCCAACATGATGGACTACAGACGGTGACCTGGAACTCATGCCAGGCACATGTACGTGCATGCTAAAAATCCCAGGAGGAGACCGGAGAGAAGGGATTGCAGCGTGGCTATCCCCCCTTGGGAGTGACTTTTCACTTTCTCTGTCTCCTGTGACCACATGTGCCTATAGCAAAAAATTCCCTCTCTAAATAAAAAGAAGAACCTGCAAAGATGAGCCGGCCAGCTGGCATGGCGGTTAAGGCAGCTGGATCCCATGTGGCAGACTGCATGGTTGAGTCCCAGTCCCAGCAGCTTGAAAAATATGCCAGGTGTATGTGAATGGCTACCCAAAATCTAGAGAGGAGAATGGAGAAGGAACTGTGGCATGGTCATCCCCCCAGGGAGTGCTTTCTCATGTTCCCTCTCCCATAAGCACACACACCCTATAGCAAAAAAAAAAAAAAATTTTTTTTTTGGAGAGGTTTTTGCTATAGGGGGGGTGCAATCACCAGAAAGACAGAGAGAAGAGACAGCGAGAAATCACCCCCTAGGGGAGATTGCCACGCCGCAATCCCTTCTCCTCCATTCTCCTCTCAGGATCTTGGGCATGCACACACGTGCCCGGCATGAGTTCAAGCCGCCGGGTTCGGGACTCAAATCACGGTCGACCACGGTTGACCGCATGTCAGCAACATAGCCATTACGCTAACTGCTGGTCTCCCCACAGCAAATTTAAAAGAGACAAAGAGAAAGAAAACCTGCAAAGATAATGTCGTAGTCAGGGCTAGTGAGGGCAGGGAACAGAGCAATGAAAGGCGGCCAGTTGACAGGGGTCTTCAGTGCAGGGAAGCATGGCTGAGCAGGGAGGCCAAGAAGATAAAGTCCTCAAACTCCCTCTCTGCCTTAGGCTTTCCTGCCAGTGCCTCCCATCAGGAAGCCAGGGAGGGGGTTTTACATTCCATGGCGCAGCCTCCCACGATACAGCAGGGTGGGGAGCAGAAGTAGCAGGGCAACCCTCTTCACCCCAGACCTGAGTTGAAGAGCTGGATAACCAAGAACTGGGCTGGGAGGGTCAAATGCACGGTTGCCAAGGTGGAGGCTGGACGTATCAGTGGGTAAAGACCCAATGAGTCACAGTGATTCAGTTTCTAGGTTACGTAAATAGAAAAAGGAAGAGTAGCCAAAGGTGCCAACTCTACGTGGTCCTTGGTGCACACATCGAGTAGGGTGCCGTGGAAACCAGGCCAATGGCCACCATGCAAGCTGTGCGGCAGCCTTTGCTGCAGAGCCAGCTGGAGACCACAGCTGAACTGTGCACCGTCTGTAGCCCCATCCTCAGGGCGGTGGGGCAGATAGCTTCACTCTGACTCTAGCCCAGGAGGAGTGCCTCATGGCAACCCCACTGTGGACACAGAGTTGAGTGGACATGGCCTTAAGGGTGGGCCTCATCAGCCTCTCCTTTCCTGATCCCAGAAGTTCACGCAGCTGTGGCTCAAGCCTTGGCCTGTGTGGATTCACGCCCCGGCTGCAGGGTGGAGCTGCTCCCGACAGAGGCTCAGGGCTGTGAATCTCTTTAAAGCCCTGGGTTTCATTGATCGGCTCCAGCCATTCTCTCCTCCAGTATTCAGTTTCTTGGGAGAGAGCCCAGTTGTCCCAGCCTTGGACTGGGGTGGACACATGCCCCATCACCTGTGACCAAGGTCAGAGGCTTGCTATGACCAGATACAGCTTCCAGGTCTACCCCCAGCCTGGCAGGTTTCAGGTGTGGGCCACACCCCCATCTAGCTCCTACTTGCTTCCACTTTTAAGTGTCATTCCCGTCTCACCTGCCTGAGAGGGGAATCAGAGAGAGCCTTGAGGACAAAGGACGAGTAGTTGATGTGACTCTCACCATACCCCAGGTGATGGACTCAAAGCAAGATCTGGCCCCACCAGAGGTTAGAGCTGCTTTTTAAAATTTTCTTTAAGAAGCATTGAACTTTATTATTATTTTAATATTTCCAGAGATAGAGACACACACACAGAGTGAGAGGAAAAGTGAGAAAGCAAGCCTCCAGGTTTAGGATTCAAGCTACAGTTAGCCATGTGGGAGTCCAGTGCCCTTAACTACCATACCACCTACTGGCCTGAGCTGCTTTTTCTATTATTTTTGAGAGAGAGATTTGTGTTATAGGGTGTGTGCACTTGCCAGAGGGAGAGAGAGAGAGTGAGAAATCACCTCCCAGGGGGGATGGCCACACCACAATCTCTTCTCCTTCATTCTCCTCTCGAGATTTTTGAGCACGCATGCACACATGCCTGGCATGAGTTTCAAGCCTCCAGGTCTGGGACTTGAGCCATGGTCAGCCATGTGGGAGTCCAGTGCCTTAACCATCATGCCACCTGCTAAACCCGCTAGAGCTGCTTTTAAGGAAAAACATAAAGCAATGTGTATGTGCAGCAACCCATACTGAAAATCTTAGAAAGAATGTCAAATTTATTATCTTTCAGAGTTAAGTTCACAATGATAAGGAGAAAGCAGGTGGGAGAATGTTCCAGCCCTCGTGGTTGGGAGGGGCTGGGGGAGCTCCAGGTGACCATGGATGCCAAGGGCAGAAGTTAACAAATACCTCCCAGCTGACAGGGAAGGAGGTGGGGCCTTCTCCCTGTCATTAAATGTTCTGGGCACATGGAGGCATAAAGATAGAGACACACACACAGAGTGAGAGGAAAAGTGAGAAAGCAAGCCTCCAGGTTTAGGATTCAAGCTACAGTTAGCCATGTGGGAGTCCAGTGCCCTTAACTACCATACCACCTACTGGCCTGAGCTGCTTTTTCTATTATTTTTGAGAGAGAGATTTGTGTTATAGGGTGTGTGCACTTGCCAGAGGGAGAGAGAGAGAGTGAGAAATCACCTCCCAGGGGGGATGGCCACACCACAATCTCTTCTCCTTCATTCTCCTCTCGAGATTTTTGAGCACGCATGCACACATGCCTGGCATGAGTTTCAAGCCTCCAGGTCTGGGACTTGAGCCATGGTCAGCCATGTGGGAGTCCAGTGCCTTAACCATCATGCCACCTGCTAAACCCGCTAGAGCTGCTTTTAAGGAAAAACATAAAGCAATGTGTATGTGCAGCAACCCATACTGAAAATCTTAGAAAGAATGTCAAATTTATTATCTTTCAGAGTTAAGTTCACAATGATAAGGAGAAAGCAGGTGGGAGAATGTTCCAGCCCTCGTGGTTGGGAGGGGCTGGGGGAGCTCCAGGTGACCATGGATGCCAAGGGCAGAAGTTAACAAATACCTCCCAGCTGACAGGGAAGGAGGTGGGGCCTTCTCCCTGTCATTAAATGTTCTGGGCACATGGAGGCATAAAGACCTTCGCTGAAAAAATGCTGCAAACGTCATCTCGGGACCCAGTGGAAGCCCTCGAGTCCCCAGGCTCTCTGGCATGGGCTGTGGGCAGGCAGGACCTGGGCACCCCTACAACTTCCTAGGCTGTGGGAGGTCGAGGTGGCCAGGCCCATTGGGTGGGGGCAGCACCATGGGCAGAGAGTTGCTGCCCCTTTCGTGCCAGCACGTGTCCAGGATGGGGTAGAGCTTGCCCTGGAAGTCAGCCTGGAACGTGTACAGAGGCCGCAGGTCATCAGGGCGGTCGGCATCGAAGAAGGTGAGCTCTCCCTGCTCGTAGTGCAAGTAGACCCCAATGCGGTGGGGGTGGCCCGCCACAGGCAGGGGGACCCGCACCCGTGGACAGCTGAAGGCTTCGTATACCCGGCCCTCCTTCAGACCAATCAGCCACACGCCGTGCTCTGGAGACTTGCTCAACTTGCCCTTGCGACTGGCGGTGCCCTTGATGACCCCCAGGCGCCAGTCACTCTTGCTGCCCACCACCACCTCCCAGTAGTGGCGGGGGG
>NW_006159934.1:215399-256482 GCF_000334495.1 Tupaia belangeri chinensis
GCAGGTACTGCAGTCAAAGCGCTCCGGCTGGCTGGCCCGCCGCTGAGCCAGGAGCCCACACTGCACCACAGTGTTGCCCTTGGAGAGCTCCAGGAGGGGGTGAGCGGTGGCAGGGTCCAGCCTGAGAGACTCTGGAGCTAGGAAAGGGATCAGAGAAGGCACAGTTACACCTCAGAGGCAGCAGACCTGCCCCAGAGAGGCTGCAGGCGGACCCTGCGCTCCTCGCTCCTCGCTCCTCGCTCCTTGGAGAGGAACTAGCTCGGCCTCATCTTTTACCCCCAGGGCCCGAAAGGGGTCAGGCACAGGGCTGTCTGTTGAAAGAATGATGCCAGCAAAGCTTGATGACTAGGGGAAAGTGACGCTGAGCCGCTGAGCCCAGGGACTCTGGTAAGGGAGAGAAGCCTGCCTCAGAGGAAGTGCAATGGAAGGACTTAGAAGACAACCGGTCACACGTGCTCCCTTGCTCAGCCCTCGAGGTTTTCCTGGAGAATCTTTCACAACTGCAGCTATTCCAGTAGCTAGCTAGTCAGCCTATGTGGAGAGTTATCCTGACTGCCCTTTTGCTAGCCACAAACATCGGTTTACCCCAAAATGTGCCAATGAGGTGTGCTAGTCACAGATTGCAGGTTTTTCTCACTTCTTTCTTTTTAAAATTTTTTTAGAGAGGTTTTTGCTGTAGGGCATGTCGACTCACTGGAAAGACAGAAGGAAAAATAAATCATTCCCTAGAAGGGAGGACCATGCTACAATCCCTTCTCTTCCATTCTCCTCCTGGGATTTTGGGCACACATGCACATACACCCAGGGTGAGTTTCAAGACACCGGGTCTGGGACTCAAACCAGGGTCAACCATGTGGAAATCCAGTGCCTTAACTACTAGGCTACCTGCTGGCCTCTTTATTTCTATATAAACCCTGCTTTTGCTTCTGGTAGATGAAACTAGTCTGTGGACTGATCTCTCTTATGTATCAGTAAACAGCATGACAGTAATAAAGTAATTAATTAAATGAGTTAAGCTCTTTTGTTTTTAAATTTCCTATAGGCTGTGTGAGGTAGCTGAAGAGAGAAAAGGAAAGTGGAAACCAACCCTAGGTTGGCAGCTCTGAGACTTGAACTGCACACTTAGCCATGTAGGATCCAGCTACCATAACCACCACACCACTGACTGGCCAAGTTGTTTGACAGAAAAGACTAGCTGCCATTCATTAAGCTCTAAACTACACACGTGAACTTGCATATGTACACAACTACGCAGCCCAGCCAGGTGGGTGTTAGCCCCTCTAGAGAGGAGGAAGCTGAGGCTTAGAAATTACACAGCTTACCCAGCCAGTAAGAGGCGAGCGGAGCTCAGACCTCAGCTCTCTGCTGGCGCCCCAGCCCCATGATCTCGTGACCCGTGCATACCTGCCTCAGTGTTCTCTGTAGCCTTACATCTCTCTGATGGCGATCGATAAACTGCTGCCCACCCTGGGAAAGGAGGATGGGCTGGGCCTTACCTGGCAGAACTTTCCGGAAGAGCCTTTTCCACACAGTCAGCTTGATGTCGGCCTGGTGGAGGCCTGGCTTGAAGGAGATGGGGCTGAATGTGCCTTCCAAGGGCCGGGCCTGCTGGAGCTCTGATCTGCACGGAACAGCTCACAGTGACAGGAGAGCTGAGTCCACCCGGCCCCTCACCACCCCTGCATCCCCCAGTGGAGTCCAGCCAGCCAAATCCATGCTTGGGACTACACCCATGGGGCCTCGCACTTCCCCCTCCAGCCCCCTTCTTCGAGGACCTGCCTCCTTCCTAGTAGGGGAAACACCTCATCAAGGTTCTCCAAGGGCAGGACCAGGAACCAGCAGCACTGGCCTCACCTGGGATCTGGTCAAAATGCAGACGCTTAGGTCTAGAGTGGATACCTGCTCCAGACTAACGCAGACTTTCCGTCCATTCATTTAAACCCCTGTCACCTAACTGAATTGTCTCTAAGACAAAGAGAAGCTTGAGGAAACAAGGAGACCCACACGCAGGTTTGAGGAAAGCTAGGAAGTGCAGGCATCGTTCACTCATCGGCTCTACTCTCTTCCCATAATTCGTAGAGCGTGTTTCAAGACCTCACACGTGAACCACCTCCACTTCTCCCACCTCATCTCCCCATCACCGTACCTTACCCCGCAGCAATGCTGAACTTCTTAGAACACCCCAAAGTCTGAACACCCCCTCAGCCTTCCACACACTATTTCCCCACTGTGCCCGCCTGGCAGGCTGGATCCTGAGCTGGGTCCCTGCTCCGCTGTGGCACCTGTGCGTCTCTGTCTACATCAACACCCCTTCCCCCCAACAATGTCTCCTCTTCCTGTCGTATTTCCGCAGCATGAGGCTATCCATCTTAAGTACCCACAGGGATGTGCCCACAGTTCACCGATCGCTTTCCCCAAGTCTGCAAGACCCCCAAAGGCAGGGACCTGACTTTTCTATTTGCCCTGGGCTGTTACAGAACTGGATATAGGCAGCTGCTCCTGAGGCACTGGGTAAGCCAAATGGAGAAGCCAGTGGAGACGAGATGCCCATGTTCGAGCCCCAGACCTTCACTGAGATCCCCCCGTGGCTTCCTGAGGCTCTCACCTGGAGGCCATAGAGTGGAACTTCTGCAAGACAAGAGAAGGGCAAGTTAAAGCTAGAGGGTGGCCATGTGGAAGGCAGAGGCCCCAAGGGACACTCCCTTGTCCACTCACCCGGATGAACTCGTGGTGACTCTCGTTACCAAACTGCTCCAGCACATGTGTGGCCTGGGCAAGCCGCTCCCGTGTGCCCTGAGCCTGCTCCAGCTGCATGTCCAGGGAGGCCACCAGGCCGCGAGTGTGACCCCCCAGCCCCTCCAGGCAGCGGGCCTTCTCCTCATCCACCAGGTGGTGCAGCTCCTGGAACTCGCGGCGGATCACCCAGCTGAAGACATCGGACTCATTCTGGGACAGGGAGGACTGGTCACAGCCAAGCTGCCTGGCTAGGGCTGGCCTCTGTGTCCCCAGGGCCCTCCTGGGCCTTCCCAACTGGGCTGGTCCTTCAACCTGAGCCCCAGAGAAGGCTGCATGGGCTGACATTGCCAGGAGGTCACACTGTACCTGGGGACCCCTAGGGGTGGCCAGGCGTGGGAGAGTGACCAGTGGTGGGGTGAGGCTGGCACAGGCCTAGGGCAGGCAGGAGTGGCCGGCCCAGACAGCTTTTCAGGAAGGGAGCTGAGTAAAGAAGCAAGACCCCAGCTCCTGCATCACAGAGTGCCTGTTTCTGTTTTAACTATTAACTGTGCGCACGAAATGTTGTTTTATCACCAGGTTCTATAACTGGAAAACATCTGAAAGGCCCTGGCGGAGACAACTTTGGAGTAAGATGGTCTTGGGTTTCCTGCAGGCCCTGAGTCTTGCCTCCAGCAGAAGGTAGTTCCACCTCCCTCCAGGGTGAGGAGGGCTAGAAGAGACCTGCAGGCTCGGGGCAGGCTCGCTCCTGTTTCCACCTCCTCCAGGGCCTGCCTCCACACTCCCAGTGCGCTCTCAGGTCTTCTCCCAGCTGCTGGGAAGAGACCCGGCTGCCAAGGTCAAGCAGACAGAGGTGGATCTAGGGGCAAAGAGTCTGCCAAGCTTTGATCTGTTTACCTCTGGGACTTAGGTTCTGGGTTATCTCTGTCCCAAGGGCACAGAGGGCAAAAGCCAGCTTGGAGCCAGTCCTGACAACTGGGCTGAATTCCCATAAGAGGATTTGCACTTCCCCACCCTGCCCTGGAATGCTTTGAAATCTGGCTTTACAGAGAAGGCCGGGTTTTCTGTCAAGGGCAGATGAGAACTGGGCTCTTTGGGAAAGTGAAGGTGTCTGGTCCCAGGGCTGGGGCAGAGGGTAGGGGCCAGAGGGCAAGGGCACTCACGGCAATCCGCGTCCTGTTGTTCACCAGCTTGGCGATGTGCTCATCCACCTCCTTCTGCTCCTGCTTCAGGTCTGAGATGAGGGCTGCGAGCTCCTCCTGGGGGCGACATGCCATGACCCCAAGAGTGGCGGGGCCCAGCACCCTCTGGGCTCTGGGCTTGTGGCCCTCCACTCTTCTTAGAGGTTTCCCAGCGGCTACAAGCACTCCCAGTGGAACCTGAGTGGGAACTAGAGCTACCCAGATGCCCTTCACTCCCAACTAGGTAAGATTCTTCCAGAAGCGTCCACACTGATGGCAGGGATTGATGCCATGGAGAGGGATGGAATGCCAATGTCATTACAGTCATCTGGAAGTCACCATGGCATCAGAGAGTGACAACTGTCACACTCCCCACACCGAATGCCCCCCCAGCAGGGTCCCGCCAAGCGAGCACTCTGGTCACCAGCAGATCCAGAATTAGAAGGTGTTTCACCAAGAGTCATCACAAAAAGGCTGGCCCTGAGTGAGGCTAAGTCTGGGGCCAGAGGTGCTCAGAGTGGCCTGGTTAAACCTGGTGAGTCCCACTCCCTGAGACATGGGACTCTGGCTGATTTAGACACAGATGTGGGATGTGGGGCCTCCCAAGGCGACACAAACCTTCTCTCAGGCTGCCCAGGCCCCAATTCCAACCTTTGGGGTGCTCACAGGACTCCTGAACCACCACCGTCTGGCTCCGCTGCTTGGCCAGAGCTCCTGCCAGTTCACACACACGGAGTAATACAGAATCTTTGGCTTGGATCGTTCCCAAGCACGAGAGAGCTGGCTGTCTTGGAGGGGAGCTGAGCTAAGAATCAAGCATGTGTAGGGACAAATGGCGCAGCGTCCTTGTCCAGGATGAGGGGGCATTAGCTCTCACAGAAGCCCAGAATGGGTGTTGAAATGGCCGTCCTGCTGGGCCAGAGAGATGGGACCAGTCCTTCTCATGGCCTGGGCCACAGGGAGAGGAAAGGAAGTGAACGGACCAATGAATCGCGCAGGTACTCAAGGTCTGCACAAATAGGAGAGGACAGGCACGCCGGAGAGGAGCAGACAGAGTGGGATTCAGTCGCACGCTGCGTGGCCTCAGAGAGGAGTCCTGGGATCATAAAACCCCAACTTCAAAATGGGGACCCAGGCTCCTACCCGGAAAGAATGGACAAGCTCCCAGCCAGCTTCCCTCTCTCCACACAGGCTTCTGCTAATAAAGCACAGACTCGATTTCCTCATCCAGCAACGGGCCTCCTCATTCCACTCTCCCTTAAACCCACTCTTGCCAAGATCACTGATATTTTTTCCCCCAATTTGCTATAGGGTATGCGCACTCTCCAGAGACAGAAAGTGAGAAAGCGTCTCCCAGAGGGGATGGACAGCCATGCCGCAATCTCTTCTCCAGTCTCCTCTCAGGATTTTGGGCATGCACACGCAGTCGCCCAACATGTTTTTCTAGCCACCAGGTCTGGGACTTGAAACACACGGCCTTAACCACTAGACCACCAGCTGGCCCCCAAGATCATTTATGTTTACTGCTACATCTGACCAACTCTTCAGACCTCACAGATCTCACACAGGGATCTTGTTCTTAAAATGCTCCACCCAGGGCCAGCTGGTGGCATAGTGGGGCAGCTGGATCCCACATAGCTAACTGCACGACTTGGATCTAGGCCCAGCGGCTTGAGAACCATACGGGGTACATGTGCATGTGTGTTCCAAATGCCAGTAAGAAAACAGAGGACGGATCCCAGTGTGGTAACCCTCCATGGGGGATGCTTCCTCACTTTTCCTCTCTCTGTCTCCCCAGTGAGTGCACATGCCCTATAGCAAATTTTAAAAAAGAAAAGCTCAGTCCGCTCCAGCGTGGTGGTTAAGGTCGCTGGATCCCATGTGGCCGACTATGAGATTCAAGACCCAGAACTGAAAGCTTGAAAAAAACAATGGATGCATGTCCACGTGTGTGTGACCAAAATCCAAAAGGAAAAATGGAGAAGGGGCTGCCATATGGCCGCCCTCCACGGGGGGTGCTTTCTCACTTTCCCTCTCCCTGTCTGGGTCTCTCTCCAGAGCAAGCACACCTGCCCTGCAACAACTGAATGAATGAATGTTTGTCCCTCTGAGTTCCAGGAGGCCACACTTAGCCAGTATTCCTGCTCCCTTCTCTCTATACTTTCTGCCCCCTTTTGGGGCTTCCTTTCTCTCTCTATTCAAACATTAACTCTGCTGCTCCTCAGGGGCACCCACCACCAGTGTTTCCCCCTGCTGATCCTCCCAGGTGGGCTTCCTCCACACCGGCAGCTCCAATCGCCACCCATGCACAAATGAGCCCACTTCGCTTCTCTCCTGGTCAGTCCAGGTCTCCGGTGCCCTGACTCAGCTGCTCATCCTGCCCACCTGCCCGCTCTGGCTCCTCCCTGCTCTCTCTCCTTCCCACATTTGGTTGTTAGGGTTTCTTCTTTCCTACCTTCTTTTTTTTGGGGGGGAGGAGAGTTTTTTTTGCTATAGGGCGCATGAGCTCACCAGACAGACAGAGAGAGACAGAAAGCGAGAAATCACCCCCCCAGGGGGGATGGTCACGCCGCAATCCCTTCTCCTCCTTTCTCCTCTCGGGATCTTGGGCACGCACGCACACGCACCCAGCGTGAGTTCAAGCCACCGGGTCCGGGACTCAAACCACAGTTGACTACATGGGAGTCCAGCGACATAGCCATTACGCTAACTGCTGGTCCCTCTTCTTTTCTACCTTCTAAACATTTCCCAAATCTATCTCAGACCTCCTTCCCGACTTCCACCTACCTACTCCTGGCTTTCCTATCTCGCTGTCCTCCAGCCTTACTCTTCGGCCTACCCTCCAGACAGAAGGATCTGACATCACAACCTCCAGTGCTCCTGCCCTTGGGCCTGAATAGACTCCAAATTCTTCCCCGTGTCACACAGGTTTTTCCACGGCCCGGTCCCAGCCCACCTCCCCTGCCATCTCACTGCCGCTCACCCTGCCCCAGCTGACTGGAATGCCTTCTGTGTCCTCACACGTGCCCGCGTGCTGTGTGCCTCCTCGTCTTTTGTACGTGCTGTGTTTATACCTAAACGGCTCTTCCTCCTCTTCTCCTAGCAAGTCCTCTTTGTTGTTCAGGCCTCAGCTTAGCAAGCTAGTCCCTCCAGGAAGCCTTCCTGACCGCTTCAAACCATGCAGGACTCATGTTCTAGAAGATCTTACCTATATTGCCTATATTGAACCTTGACAGCAGCACTTGACATGCTGACATCAGCCCTTGATGGTCAGCTCCCCAGGCAGGGCAAGGGTTCTCCCAGCCCGCCCCACAGGGGCCAGCACAGAGCTGAGCTCGTGTCAGACGCAGGACATGTGTGTGGGTAAGAGGGGCTGGAGGGCGACCTGCCAGCCGTCTGCACGTTTCCTACTGACTTCCTGGGGTGGAAAGAACAAGAAATGCCACTCAGGGCAGTCAGCCAAGTCCCTGGAACAGCCTCCGTGTGTGTGTGGGGTGGAACAGCCTCCGTGTGTGTGTGTGTGTGTGTGTGTGGTGGGGGGGGGGATGTCTGCCTTTCCTTTCCCCGCCCCCTCACCTACAGCTGTCATTACTCTTTTACTCCCTTCCCTCTCCCTCCACCGACAACCACGCCAACCGCCCTCTTTCCTACAAGATCCTTTTCTGACCTTTTTTTAGATTTATCTTATTTATTATTATCATTTTTTTAAAGAATTACTTAATTTTACTTATTATTTTTTAATTTGCTATAGGACACAAACGCTCACCAGAGAGACAGATGGAGAGAGAGAGCGAGGAGAGGAAGAGAGAAAGAGAAAGTCAGAAAACTAGCCACCAGGGCCTGGCAGATGGCATAGTGGTTAAAGGTGCTGGACTCCCACATGACCAACCAGGGTTAGAGTCCTGGATCTGGTGGCTTGCTCTCTTTCTTTCTCTCTTTCTCTGTCATTCTGTCTCTCTCTCTGCTCAAATTAAAATAATTAAAATAAATAAAGTTAAATAAAATAATTCTTTTTTAAAATATTTTATTTATTATCATTATTTTTAATTTTTGACTAGAGAGAGACAGAGAGATAGAGAGCAAGTCACCAGGTCCAGGACTCGAACTGCAGTTGACCATGTGGGAGTCCAGCACTCTTAACCACCGTGCCACCTGCTGGTTCCCAAAATAATTCTTAAAAAAAAAAAGGAAAGAAAACTAGCCACCAGGTCTAGGACTTAAACTGTAGTCAGCCACGTGGGAGTCCAGCGCCCCTGTTATTGTTTTTAATTTGCTACAGGACACGTGTGCTCACCAGAGACAGACAGACAGACAGACAGGGGTTGTGGGGAGGGGGAGGAGTGAAAAGAAAACTGGTCTCAGTTTGAGGCCTGGCCCTGACCTTAAGCCTAGTAACCTTAAGGTCCTTACCTCCTCTGAGACCGCATTCCTTTGTTTGTAAAAACCTAACAACCCCATTATGCTTGCCTCACAGACTTGCTCTAAGGAGTAAATGAAGTTGCACAGATGAAACAGCTTCAGAAACTTGGATCAGCACAGTCCTCTAGCATGGTATTATTGCTATCTGTCTTTTTTTTTTTTTTTTTTTTGGAGAGGTTGTTGCTATAGGGCATGTGTGCTCACCAGACAGACAGAGAGAGACAGAGAGACAGAAAGCGAGAAATCACCCCCCAGGGGGGGATGGCCACGCCACAATCCCTTCTCCTCCATTCTCTTCTCGGGATCTTGGGCACACACATGTGCCAGGCGTGAGTTTAAGCCACCGGGTCCAGGACTCAAACCGCGGTCGACTACTTGGGAGGCCAGTGACATAGCCATTATGCCAACTGCAGGTCCCATATTGCTATCTGTCTTAAATGATGAGCTCCTAGATCTAGAGCCCTGGTCCATGAGGGCAGAAAGTCATGGATCCGACAGATGCATGTGAAGCACCTACCACGTGCCAGGCACTGAAATCCACCAGGGAACTGAAGCCCCGGCCCTCCTGTGCCCGTGAGTGCAGGCAGGGAGCATTCCAGAAACCGAGGACAGTTGCAAAGAAAAGGCAGGGAAGGGGCCTCTCTGCGAGCATGTCACTGACCCCTAGCACCTGATCTGTTCAAAACTTGAGCAGCTGTTCAAAACTTGAGAAGTAAATGAATGCCTCAGGAGCCGCCTGGAGGGAAACGGAGTTCCAGCCTCAGGACCCTTCTTTGTGCCAGGTGATGGCACCAGAGAGTGGAGAAATGGGTTCCAGAGTCCCCAGGTGCTGCCCTTGCTCCCCGCCTGGCCCCAGCAACCGTCTGGTCCCACCTTCATGCGGCTGTAGACGGTGGAGACAGGTGTGACTCGGTGGTGCTGGTGGGAGCCCAGCAGGCCGCAGAGACCACAGATGAGCTCCTGGTCCTTCTCGCAGAACAGGCTGAGTGGGTTTCGGTGAAGCACACAGACCTTAGGCTCTGGGTCCCCAGGGAGCTGCAGGGCTTCTATCACCCGGGCCAGGGAGACGTTGGGTGGAGAGCTGCTGCCATCCACCGCCTGGCGGCACACAGGACAGCGGAGCTCCGAGTCCAGGTGGCAGGACAGGGAGACCAGGCAGCCCTTGCAGTAGGAGTGGCCACACTGCAACATCAGGGGCTCCTTGAAGACCTCCAGGCAGATGGGACACTGAAGCTGGTCCTGCAGCTCAGGCATGCTCACCTGCCAAGCCATCCTTGCTCGCGGCTGAAACACAGGCAGGCACCCATCCTCAATCCTGCTCCCTCCCTCTGCCAGCACTCTCAGCCAGTCCCAACTCCAAGGGTTTTAGAGGGAAGGATCGAGTCCTGGATTCCAGTTCTAACCCACTATGACCTTGGGCCTCAGTTTCCTCACCTATAAAATAAAGGGCTTAAATGAAAAGAAAAGACAGGGAAACAAGCAACTGTTGAAAACATAGTTATAATGGAGATTCCAGAGTCCCACCTTCAGGGATCTGTCTGCTTCAGGGGTCTCCAGTGAGACCCAGAAACCTGTCTTTATCATAGACGGCCCCAGGAGATTCTAGACCAGATTCCCCTGTCCTAGCAGAACACTGCTCCTGAGTCTGGGCCCTAGCAGGCCCCCAGCCTCATCTCCCACAGGTTCCCCTAAGACAATAGCTCAGCAGAGAGAGAGGAGGAGCCCCTGGCCAGGCCAGCAGCACACCCGGGAGAGCCCCTGCATCAGATTACCAGGTATCGCACAATCCTCTGCGCCTCCCCCCGGGGCCTCACACCAGCATCACAGGCCAGACAGCTCAGCCTCTTCTCCTTCCCAAGATGGGACAGCAGGCGTGGAGACCTGGAAGCACAGCTAGGCGCTTGCGGCACTGCCTGGGCTCTGCCCCCTTACTCCTCCCTTTTCCCAGCAACACCCTGGTATCACCAAGGTCACCCAGAATCAGGTGGAAGCAGGATTACATCACGGGACTCCACTCGGGAGGCAGCCTCTGCTGGGTTTGCTCTGATAACAGCGACATTCAGGTGCTGGCC
The DNA here is from genome assembly GCF_000334495.1 of Tupaia belangeri chinensis. Taxonomy (NCBI): domain Eukaryota; kingdom Metazoa; phylum Chordata; class Mammalia; order Scandentia; family Tupaiidae; genus Tupaia; species Tupaia belangeri. The sequence continues at coordinate 225,805 of NW_006159934.1, forward strand.
TTGGCCTTGGGAGTAGGGGCGGAGTCCTTACCGCCCCAAAACGGGAGCAGAAACATGCTGAGCCTTGGCTCTTCCTGAATCTCTCTCATTTTCAGAATTTTGAAGGCAGTTGAGTGTGGCGGCATATGCCGGTAGTCCCCGCTACTCAGGAGGCTAAGGCAGGAGGACTGCGATTCAAGGCCAGCTCACGCAACATAGTGCCTTAAAAGACAAAAAGGAAAAAAAGTTTCTTGAAGGTATCACTACTGATCTAGATTTTTAAAAATGAGATATAATTTATATAAGGTACACAAAATCTTAACCATACAGTTTAGAGTATATTTTATGCATTTCTTCATCTCAAGAAATAGAATGGGGGCCAGCAGATGGTGTGGTGGTTAAAGCAGCTGGATTCCACATGGCCAACTACGGTTCAAGTCCCAGACCCTGAAGCTTGAAAATCACACTGGGCATGTGTGCTTGTGTGCCTAAAACCCCAAGAGGAGAATGGAGAAGGGTTGTGGTGTGGCCATTCTCCCCTTCTTGTGGGGGGTGATTTCTCACTTTCCCTTATTCTGTCTCTCTGTCAAGTGCACGAACCCTATGGCAAGAAACTAAATAATACTTATTATTATAATAGAGTGTGTGCGAGACAGGGTGAAGCGCCCTGCACAGGGCTTGGTCACGCCACAATCCCCTTCGGCTAGTCCTTCGGTTGAGCAGGATCCCGTGCATGCACGCTCTTCGTGTCTTCTGCAGGTTAACCAGGCTGGGGGCTTGAACTGTAGTCAGCATGTGGCTGCCAGCTCCATAGTCCCACTGTGGAGTCCTACTGACTATAGCATATGACCTGACTTTCTCTTTTTAAGAATTGTTTATTATTACAGTTACACATATGTGTGTGTGTGTGTATGTATACATAGATATATATAAATTTGCCATAGGGCACATACACTCACCAGAGAGAGAGAGAGAGAAACAGAGAGAGAGAAAGTGAGAAAGCAAACTGTCAGGTCGTGGTCAGCCATGTGAGAGTCCAGCACTTTAGCCACCATACCTGCTGGCCCTGTGACATTTTTTGAGAGATTTTTGGTATAGGATGCATGTGGTCGCCAGACAGACAGAAAGTAAGAAATCACCCCCCAGGGGGGATGGCTGTGCCACAGTCCCTTCTTCACCATTCTCCTCTCGGGATTTCGGGTATGCACATACGTGTGCCCAGCGTGAGTTTTAATCCTCCAGGTCTGGGATTCGAACCGCAGTCAACCATGTGGAAGTCCAGTGATGTAACCTTTACGCTATCTGCTGGTTCCCATGACTTTTTTTTTTTTTGGAGAGGTTTTTGCTATAGGGCGTGTGTGCTCACCAGACAGACAGAGAGAGACAGAGAGATAGAAAGCAAGAAATCACCCTCCAGGGGAGATGGCCATGCCACAATCCCTTCTTCTCCGTTCTCCTCTCAGGATCTTGGGCACACACGCACATGTGCCCGGTGTGAGTTTTAAGTCACCGGGTCCGGGACCCAAACCGCGGTCAACTACGTGGGAGTCCAGCGACATAGCCATTACACTAACTGCTGGTCCCCCCATGACTTTTTTTTTTTAACAAGTATTTACTGAGATCCTGCTATCAAGCACTGAGCAGAGTATGGGGGGGGGGGTGGTACAGCAGAAAACAAGACAAAATCCTTGTCCTTTCAAGTTTATACTACAGTAGAGGCAAGGTGGGATTAGGTTATAAATACACGATACTACATGGTAAGTGCTATGCAGGGGATGAGAAAGAAGGGGATGGCATGACAGGCTGTGTGAGGTACCGCAATATAGAGGCAAAGCAATGGCTTTGAGTTGAGCTGATACCTGAAGGATACAAAGAAGCCAATTACCTGCAAGGCTGGAGGACAGCAGTCTAGACAATACTCAGCAAGTGCAAAGGTCCTGAGGTTGGAAAGAGCTTGGTGTTTGTGAGACTCAGAAAAGATGAGACCTGGATAGCAGGAACATAACAAGTGAGAGGGAATCTCAGAGGCGAGGCCGGAGGGGTTGGCAAGGAAGACTCTGAAGGGCAGAGAAATGTTTGTATTTAACTGCAAAGGCAATGGGAGCTATCAGATGTTTTCCAGGCAAGGTAATACTGTTAGGTGTATATATACACATACATATACATACATTTAAAATTTTGCTATAGGGTATGTGCACTCACTGGAGAGAAACACAGGCGAGAAAGCATCCCCCATGGGGAACGATCGCACCACAATCCCTTCTCCATTCTCCTCTTGGGATCCTGGGCATGCACATGCACCCAGGGTTTTTTCAAGCTGCCGAGTCTGGGACTCAGACAGTATAGTCGGCCCTGTGGGATCCAGCCACCTCAATCACACCACTGGCTGGCCCTATAAATGTTTTTAAAAGACCACTCTGACTGCTATGCCGGATCACGGTGGCTGGAGTACCTGGCTGGCTGGCTGGTATGGTCAACAACTATTACGTCGTTGGGAAAGTCATGATGTATTTTTCTATGCAAAAATGCATGACTTCCCTGACAGCCCAATAATACCAAGATGCAGGTGAAGAGCATAGGGGAACCCAGAGTCAGAAGCCCGAGGCTGTCCAGCCGGAGCAGCTGAGCAGCTCAGCGCCTGTGGACTTCAGCAAACAACAGAAGCACGGGAAGACCTTGTCAGAAGAAAAACCTCTGGGTCCGACCCGCCGTCTCCATGTCAGGAGTACAGGATGAGCCCAAGAACATGCACTTGTCCCAAGTTCCCAGGTCACGCTGCTGCTGCTGCTGCTGCTGCTGCTGCCACCGCAGAAACTGCTTTGAGAACCAGTGAAACAAACCCTGGACACAGGATCCTGGAGTTCCGGAGCTCAGGGGAGGCCCTAAGTCAGCTGGATATGTATCACCTGTTCAGGGACATTGCACATGGAAATCTGTGGGAATGTTGGGATCCCTTGGGGACTGAACACAGAATAACAGAGGTCAAAGAACAAAGCCCTAGGATTGTTAATGTTTAGAAGAGAAGTTGTTTAGCAAGGGAGGTAGGAAAACCAGGACAGTGTGGTACCCAGGAAACTGGGGTAGGCAGAGGCTTCCCCCAAAAAAAGATACCTTTGCCCTAATTCCTGGGATCATGGATATGTTACCTTACATGGCAGATGTAATTAAGGTCACACACCTGAATTCTGTAAGCTGGCCCAATCTAATCACAGGAGCCCTTAACAACGCAGAACTTCTCTGGCTTAAAAATAAATAAATAATTAATTAATTAATTAAAAACAGAACTTCTTTGGCTAGAGCCAGAAAGATGCAGCACAAGAGGAGGCAAGAGGATTCTGAGCATGAGAAGGTTCCAGGCACCCGTGCTGTCTGGGAGATGTAGGGCCCACGTGCAAGGATGGGAGGGAGGCCTCTAGTGGCTAAGGTTGGCCCCTGGCTGACAGCCAGCAAGGAGACAAGACCTCAGCAGGATCTGGCTTCAGCCACGGACTTGCCTGAACCTGGAAGTGGGTTCTTCCCAGAGTGTCCAGTGAGTATGCAGCCCTGCTGCCACCTTGATCTTAGCCCAGAGAAAATGGTACCAGGCTTCTCACCTGCACAACCATGAGATAATAAGAGGGGTTTGCTTTAAGCAGCTATAGCTTTGCAGTAATTAGTTATAACAGTGATAGAAAGCTAATATAGGGACCAGTGAGTGGCAGTGGTTGAGGCACAGTTTGAGTTTCAGACCCTGCACCTTAAAAATCATGCTGGGCACGTGTGTGCATGCCCTAAATCCCAAGGGGAGAATGGAGGAGAGGGAAAGTGGCATGATCATTTCCCCTGGGGGTGCTTTCTCACGTTCCTTGTCTTTCTGGCTCTCTAGCAAGCACACATACTCTCTAACAAAACTATTTAAAAAGAAAAAGTATAGAAGTCAAGAGAAAAAAGCATTTAAAGTCAGAGAAGTCAACCTCGTCAACGGCTGACAGTCCGCTCACCTGAGGACCAGGGGCATCCGATGAACCTGGCTGTGAGAGCTGTCGGGTCTTAGTGCAGGGCCCTCAGTGCAGGGTGGAGGGGCATTGAAGCAGTCCAAGAGAGCCACAGAGGGGGAAGGAGGAGCCTTTGCAGCCAGGCTTTGTAAAAGGTTTTCTGGGAAAAGCAGCCACTGGGGCACCTGCGGGGTACAGATGTTGTACGGCAGGAGATTTTAGAGCCATGCAGAACTGAAGGAAATGGCCTCGCTGCCACGGCAACATGGGAGAAGGGAGGAGGCAGCTGCAGCGTCAAGTCTTGGAGCAGACAAGAGGGAGGAACCCAGGGAACAGAGTGCAGGTGGGAGCAGGTGTGGCTGTTTTGTGAATTTGGGGAAGGGAAGAGACGTGTCACTTTCGTTTCTCAGGAACCGGGCAGTTTGACACTCAAGTCCTGGCCGACCCTAAATCTCTCCAGAATGCATGGAGGAGGAAAGACGGAAGAAGGTGAAAGTCACCCGCCGGTGAGAGCCCTGTCCTGCCAGTGGCAGGGGGGTGTGGGGGGCCCCCCCCCCCCCCCCCGCGGGTGAGCCCCCTGCCCTGCCAGTGGCAGGTGGTTCTGGGATCCTCCCCGTCCCGCCCTGGCGCCCTCGCCATCCTGCCCTGCGGTGCAGAACTACCGCAGGCCTCCAGGCTCGCGCTCGATCCCGCTCCCAACGCCGGAAGCACCTACCGCCCCCAGCCCAGTGCGCACGCGCTCCCAGACCGCCAGCGCGTGGCCGTGGCGGGCGTGCTCTGCGAATTCCCATCACGTGCACGCCCTGGGTACTTAATCCAGCCACGTGCGTCCAGTAGGTGTCCCTTTGTTCTCGACGGTAGGTAGCTCTGTCACGTGCCCTACCAGGTCACCTGGGTCTGTGGACACCCCCCCCTCCCGGCACACAAGGGCAGTTGGTGGCCGTTGGAGCTAAGCCATGAGGGCCTCCTCGCGAACACTGAACGGAATGCCACCGTCTGGAGGAGACTGCAGGGTACGAAGGGGCCATGGGTCGGGACTTAGGGACCTCCCCGAGTCGCAGCCAGGGGAGGGTGATGGGCCGCATGCCGTAGGGCAGGAGGGCAGACGTGGGAGAAGCACCCTGAGTCGGGGAGTCCTTTAAGGGAATGACGCCCCACCCAAGTGAGGGCCCAGCGGAGTCAGGGGCCCTGCACATCCCCTCGAGGTGTCCTGCAGCTGGGAGCTGAGTGGGTCCGAGACTCTGAGGTCTACCTCTCCTCTTCACCAGTCCCCGTACCAGCTGCTGGGTCAGAGGATGCTGGACATTTCCGGGGACCGGGGCGTGCTGAAGCATGTCATACGAGAGGGCGCTGGAGAGCTGGTGCCACCTGATGCTTCCGTGCTAGGTAGGCAGCCCCCCCCTCCCGTGCCCTCCAACTACACCATTGCACTTTTTTTTAGGGCAGAGCTGCACACTTTTCTGAAACCAGATAGCACTTCACAGGGTCAGAAATGCGTTGAGTGGGGATTTTAGGAGGAAGATGAGAAACCCCGGGCACACCACGGACAGTAAACGCTGGGGTCACATCAGCCAAGCCCTTCAGCCTCAGGGCACTTCTGAGAGGTGGTTACCATAGCTTGGTGTGCTGGTGGGCAGCTTAAGCTCATTTCTCTCCACTGTGGTCATTAAAGAGACTTGATACAGAGACGGGGACGTTGTTCGCGGTTCCTCACTCCCGTGCCTGTCCTCTCTCCCAGTGAAATATTCAGGGTATCTGGAGCACATGGACAAGCCCTTCGATTCTAATTGCTTCAGGAAGACTCCTCGGCTGATGAAGCTCGGAGAGGGTAAATTCAGACTGGGAGCTGGAAAGGAAGGGATAGCTTGGGGAAGAGAGGGAAACTATCCATGGCACAGATGGTTTGAGCTGGTTTTCCAAAACCCAGCCATGTTCCTCTCACATTTCTCCTGCCATTGCATCCTGACTTAGCCACTGGGCATTTTCCTTTTTTCGTTTAAGTTAAACATCTTTTGAATGCTTCCCTCCCTCCCTGCGAGGTGAAGAGAGGGTGTACTCGGATTAGCAGGGCGCAGTGTGGTGGGGACTGACCTGCGTTTCGAGGGGGATGAGTCCCCAGGAGGTCAGAGCAGTGTTGTGGGTGCGCTTAATGAAGGCACAACTAATTCCAACTGGGAGCGTCAGGGAAGACTTCACGGAAGAGGGGGTATTTCAAACGAGCTCTGAAGTTTGAATAAGACTTTCAGTCAGGAGCTGGGCATTACAGGAGGAGAAACCACGGGATAGAGATGTGGAGACCAGGGTATCTCTGAGCCTGGAGAAGCTGGAATGTGGGAATGGTGGCGATAGTGGGAAGCAGGAGTGAAATTGAATTGGAAGCTCAATGCCGAGGGCTTGGAATAGCATGTAGAGAGGTTTGGACTGGGGGGGGGTAGCACTGGACAGAGCACAAGCGAGCTCCAACCAACCTCCTGGCTTTTCTTCCAGATATTACGCTCTGGGGCATGGAGCTGGGCCTTCTGACCATGCGGAGAGGAGAGCTGGCCAGGTTCCTGTTCAAGCCACCCTATGCCTATGGAACGCTGGGCTGCCCTCCCCTCATCCCCCCAAACACCACCGTGCTGTTCGAGATTGAGCTGCTCGACTTCCTAGACTCTGCCGAGTCAGACAAGTTCTGTGCCCTCTCAGCCGTAAGTTCCAGAGCACACCCGTCAGCACGTGACAGAGAGGCGGTGGCTTTGTGTTTGGTTAAGAGGGGCGGCTTTGTGTGTGGGTTATTCTCCTTTCTGATTAGATGATCACGTGCCCCAGGCCCCACCTCAGGGCTCCTGGTGGAGGCGGTGGTGGTGATGGTGGAGTTCCTCCGCGCTCTGGTGTGTATTCACCTTAGTCATGGTTCTCAGTTGGGTAAATGTGCTGGACCACATCAAGGCCGTGGGCTGTAACAGACAGCAGTCTGCACTGATGGTTCAGTCCCCTTTTGCCCAGTCCTCCCTGCAAGACAGTGAATAGTTCCTTTTTTTTTTTTTTTTTTTAAGTTTTTTTGCCATAGTATGTGTGTGCTCGCCAGAGAGAGACAGTGAGAGGGAAACTGAGAGTCCTCCTCCCCCCACCCCAGGGGGAGATGGCCATGCCACAATCCCTTACAGTCCCTCCTCCTCCATTCTCCTGGGATTTGGGACATACATGCACGTGTGGCCAGCGTGATTTTCAAGCCACCAGGTCTGAGACTCAAACCATCGTCAGCCATGTGCGAGTCTAGCGCCTTAACCACTACGCCACCTGCTGGCCCCAGACCTTTTCTTTTCAATATTCAGTTTGGTTTCCAGTTAGTCAAGCATCAGAAGCTTACAACTAGGGTGTCTATAAATTGATTTTCCCACCCCAGGACAGCTGAGAGCTGGATGAGATAGCCCAGGGCAGCAGGTGTAAATGGGGACAGTTATGCACGTATACTGGAATATATATGGTCACTGTCCTCGTTACTTCAGTTTTGACTTTTCTTTGTAGTTTTTCGCTTCACGCTGTCCTACAGGTACAGTGCTTCTAGTCCCATCAGCAGGCCTACGGGACAGTGTGTGTTGGGCTGTCCACTGTCTGGCCTTAGAGGTCCATCCCAGGTTTTACATTTTCGTATGTTGTCTCCACAGCTAAACTGCCAGTACCCCAAGGGAGGGAGCGCGCCCTTTCCTCCTCTTTCGACCTATGAAGTGCCAGTTGGATAAATGGTTTGGGAGCCCTGGTTTCTGTGTGCGGCAAGTCCCATCAGTTCCTATTGAATAATTTCATGGGAAACTGCCTTCTTCAAGGAACAGTTCAGGAGCATGAAGGAAGCAGATGGCCCTGACTCTAAAATGGAATCAGAACACTGACCTGCCGTGGTTTCCGTTGGGTTCCGAGATGACTCTGCCTGCTTAGGCAGTAAATGAAAAAAGTTCACAGTGTAATAACTCTTCCTTGTAGCCTGTGGCTTTTGGGTTCATTCTTAGTTATTCTTGTCTTTGGTCCTCAGGAGCAACAAGATCGATTTCCACTTCAGACGGTCCTAAAAGTGGCAGCTACTGAACGGGAGTTTGGCAACTACCTTTTCCGCCAAAACCGATTCTATGATGCCAAAGTGAGATACAAACGGGTAAGATGCTTTGAGAGATAAGTATAAGTTCAGATTCAGAAAACATTGCTTAAAAAACATGGACTTTGGCCCAGCGGCAGTGGCACATGGCACCACTGCCCAGGAGGCTGAAAGTTGTGTGGAAAGCTCTAGGTTAGTCTGTCACACGCTGGACACAGTTGCAGGTGCCTGTAATCCTAGCTCATTAGGAGGCTAAGCGTGAGGATCACCACACAGCATGACTGTCTCCCTCTGTCCCTCTCTCTATCCTCATCCCCCAGATGAAACAAACAAATAAACAAATCAAAAAACACAGACTTTGTCTCTTTCGGGGCCAGCCATTAAAAAAAGAAAAATCGCATTCAAAGAAAGAAACTGCCATGCCTAAGGATAATGCCCAGCGGAGGGGACATGGGATGGAGCACCTAGCGGTGCTCTGTTTTGGTCTGGATGCTGACTACACGGTCCTGTTTAGGCTGTGAACATTCACAGAGCTGTGCACTTCTTCGCTGGGCTCTCAGCTCTGCTCCACTCATCCGTATGTCTGTCCTCACACCAGTACCGCACTGGCTTAGTGAGTAGCTTTAATGAATTTCAAAATTGGGAAATATGAGTCTTCCCCTTTATTCTTTGTCAGTGTATCTTGGCTATTTGAGGAAACTTGAATTCTTGTGTGAGTTTTTGACTCGACGGGTCCATTTTGGCATAAAAGGCTGTTGAAATTTTGGTAGTTGTTGAACAGAATCTATAGATCAGTTTGGTTATTGTCATCTGAACAGGATTGTCTTCCAATTCATGAACTGGAAATTCCTCCCCTTAACTTAGATCTTCTCAAATGTCTGTCAATAGAAATTTCTAGTTTTCAATGTACGAGCCTTACCGATTTTTTTTAAGTTTGTTGTTACTTATACTTTTGACGTTATCGTAAACGGAGTTGTTCTCCTAAGTCCGTTTTGGATTGTTCATTGCTAAAATATAGAAATATAACTGACTTTCACGTATTGATCTTGTGTCCTGAAACCATAAAGTCATTTTTATAGCTTTAATAGTTGTTTTGTGTGGGGTCTTTTGGTTCTTTTATATACATAAGATTGTTGCTTTTTTAAAAAAACTAAGTTGCGTGGGGCAAACAGATGACATGCAGGTTAAGGTGGCTGGATCCCACACTGCCGACACTGTGGTTGCAGTCCTAGACCCAGTGGCTTAAAATACATGCTGGACTTGTGTGCATGCATGCCCAAACTCCCGAGAAGAGGATTGGAGGAGAAGGGATTGTGGTGTGGCCATCCCTCCCAGGGGCGTGATTTCTCACTTTTCCTCTCTCTTCCTCTCTCCAGCGAGCACATGTGCACTATGGCAAAAATCTCAAAAAACAAACAACAACAAAAAAAGACAGAGACAGAGAGGGAGGGAGGCATAGTCCACCCCAGCCTCAGCCAGCCTAGATCTTGGGCACGCGTGTGCATGCCCGGCATGTACACAGAGGCCTTGGACGCAAACCTGGTACCTTCTCACGTGGGTCCAGCATCACAGAGCATCCCATTACCGCTGCGACGCCATCTGGCTCCTGTTAGTCCTCTTGACCTCTTGCCCTCCCTCCCCACAGGCCCTGCTGCTGCTCCACAGGCGGGCAGCACCTCCTGAAGAGCAGCACCTGGTGGAGGCTGCCAAGCTTCTCATTCTCCTTAACCTGTCTTTCACGTACCTGAAGCTGGACAGGCCCACCATGGCCCTGCGCTATGGAGAGCAGGCTCTGATTGTTGACCAAAAGAATGCCAAGGCCCTCTTCAGGTGTGGGCAGGTGAGTCGGAGGGAAGGGACTGAGTCAAACACTCAAAAACCAGTACTTGACTTGGGCACTGCAGAAATTCTGTCTTTCCTCAGTCTACTTCTAACACTTTGTCCTTCATGACAGGCTTGTCTCCTCATGACTGATTATCAGAAGGCACGGGATTTTCTAGTTCGAGCCCAGAGGGAACAGCCCTTCAATCATGACATCAACAACGAGCTCAGGAAACTGGCCAGGTGAGACCTGTTGGCAGGGCCGCGGATGGAGAAGGGGGTGTGAGATGTGGTTGTGGTACTGATCAGTCTGTCTGGGGGCAGGACTGTCTGGATGTGTTGCCTAGAACGGGTTAAGAGGCAGCTCCCCAGGGCTGGTTTTCTGAAGCGCTCCCTGTGTCAAGCAGCAGTTCCCAGTGAGCAGGTGGAACTGACTGCCAGACTACATGTGTCTGGTCTTTTCCCACCTCCCCGTACCCCGTGCCCTGCCATAATGCATTCCCTAGAGAAGCACGCCAGTGTAATTTTTGAAGGGTCTTGCTTTTCAGCTAGTTTTTCCTACTTGCAGCAACTAAGAACCACTGTTCTCATCTAACTTGGAAAGGCATTTTCTAGGTCCTTGTGAGGTCAGAAATGGGCCTTTTCAGGTCCAGTTCATACTCATAGATTGAGTTCTTTGTCATCCAAGACATAAAGATGGCAGTCTTTTAGTAATGTAACTTTTTCTGATTGTAGAAGTTATATGTTCAGTGCAGAAAATTTGAAAATATCGATGTATAAATAAGAGTCATTTATAATTCCATCATTACTTAGTTACATACCCACTTTTTTTTAAAGAGAGAGTTTTGCTATAGGGTGTATGCACTTGCTGGAGAGAGAGAGAGAGACAGAGATAGAAAGTGAGAAATCACTCCCCTGGGGGATGACCATGCTACAGTCCCTTCTCCTCCATTCTTCTCTTGTGATTTTGGGCACACATACACATGTACCCAGTGTGTTTTAAGCCACCAGGTCCGAGACTCGAACTGCAGTTAACTACATGGGAGTCCAGAGACACAACCATTAAGCCATCTGCTGGTCCAGTATCCACCATTTTTTAAGATATATTTTATACTACTGTATTGAGACTCTACCTCTCTCAGCATTGAACATTCAATCCAAATTGCTAGGTAAAGTGTTCTTGGTGTTAAGAGTCTGAGGTAGGAGGGGACCAGCAGTTAGCATAATGGCTATGTTGCTGGACTCTCATGTAGTTGACTGCGGTTCGACTCCTGGACCCAGTGGCTTAAACTCCCACCGGCGTGTGTGCGGGTATGCCCAGGATCCCGAGAGGAAAATGGAGGAGAAGGGATCGCGGCCATCCCCCTTGAGGGGTGATTTCCCGCTTTTTGTCTCTTTTTCTGGCGAGCTCACACACCCTATAGCAAAAACCTCCCCTCCCCGCCCCCCCAAAAAAAAGAGTCTGAGGTGGGGCCAAGCTGGTAACATAGTGGTTAAGGCAGCTGATCCCACATGGCCAACTGTGCAGCTTGAGGAACATGCCATGTGTATCTGTGTGCATGCACAAAAACACAAAAGGTGGGAGAGAGAGAAGAGAGGTGATTGCGGCATGTCTATACCCTGGGCAGGGCATGAGAGGGGGGTTCTTTCTCACTTTCCTCTCTCTCCAGCAAGCTCACGTGCCCTCTGGCAAATCACAAACATAAATAACAAATAAGTAAATAATTTAAAGTCTAAGATGTGTGCATTTCTTATTTCTTATATTTGGATCCAGTTGCTACATTTTAGGCTTTTTAGGACTTTGCAGCGATTTCCTTCCTGGTATTTGAAAGTATTCCCTCTGGTTAGATGTAGAAATTTTGGGATGTCCCTTTTTTTTTTTTTTTTAAGAGGCTTTGCTTTAGAGGATGTGTGCTTGCTGGGGAGAGACAGAAACACAGTGAGAGGGAAATCACCCCCCAGGGGGCATGGCTGTGCTGCAATCCCTTCTTCCTTCTCCTCCTGGGACCTTGGCACACACACACATGCAGAGTGGTTTTCAAGCCACTGGGTCCAGAACTCGAACTGCAGCCAGCCATGTGGGAGTCCAACGACGTATCCACTACACTGTCTGCTGTTACCATCCCCGTCACCCTTTAAGCAAGAAAATCTCAGAGGCCACTGAGTGTGAAGGGTAACATGGCAAGACTCAGCCTGGAGCCTCCCCACTTGTGGCTTCTGGCCTCCAAGGCTGCCATCTTCTCAAATTACGGGCTTTTTTTGTTCAGGGGCTCCCCACCACCACCCCACCCCCAGCAGCCTTTGGGAGTCTTCCCTGCCTCCCCTATCTCCCCAGCATCTGTCTACCTGCTTCTGATTCAACGTAAGACCTGCTGGATTGAGTGTTTCTGGGACGCAGAGAATTCCAGCCACCAGGTGTCACCTTCTACAAACAGACCGTGTGTGTTTCTCTCCAGCTACTACAGGGACTACGTGGATAGAGAGAAAGAAATGTGTCACCGAATGTTTGCTTCTTGTGAAAATGGAGGCGACTGAAGGTAACACAGGGCTGTGGTTTCCTGAAGGCCTTCAGGCTCCTGTTTAGTTCGGAGGAGTAAGCTGCTTTCCCCAGCACCCCCGCGAATAGTCTACCACAGAGCATAGGTGGGGAGCAGGAAGGTCCCTGGCCCAGCTCAGGGCACAGTCAGCGCTCACACTGTGTCCGCGAAGGGAAGTCACTATCGGAAAGTTCACCCAGACTTGGAGGTTACATTTGCAGGGGCGGGGCGAGGCAGGGGCGGGGGGGTCTTCAGCTTCAAACGGGTTTGAAGACCTTTTTTTTTTTTCATGTTTCATATTAAATCATCCTTGCAGTAACTTGGAAAATGAAACCGTGAGTATAGTCATTAACGTGGTGATTTAATTGGACTTTGAAGAATCAGGTTTTTCTTGATCTGATTTTTCCCCAAAACTTGAAGGCCTCCAGCCTCACTTTACCTGTAACACATTTCTAAAGGAGACAAATTCCAGGTGCCGCGGGCTAAGGCTGGCTGTGGCTCTTCGATTCTGCTTACTCCTAGAATTAGAGATGTGAATAAGCTGGAAGCAGCGGGCTCAGAACCCAGCATTCCTGTTTGTGCTTTGACAGGCACAGGGCAAGGTTTCCCATGAGTCCATGAGATAACTCTAGTCTGGTCTAATATTACTTAAGAAAATTAATGGAAACAAAATCACCTGCCTTAAACACCTGCTTAGCTGGGCAGATAACTCTGCTCTCCTGAGAGAAGTTAAACAAGGAACCACCAGAAAACAGCTGCGGAATGGCTCGTGGTGATAAATCTCTCTACAAAAGAGGCTGGAGAGGAGGAGGCAGTGAAAAGGCCCATTCATCCCAGAGTTTTCGCAAGTAGTCTGTAAACTGTCTCTCTGCCCTGGCAGATGCAACCAGTCAGCCTCAGATGCAGGGGTTCCTTCCTCCACGGCGCTGACCCTGTGACCCTGGCCTTCATATCTTTTGGGGGACTTTGGAATATCTGCAGGCTTGATACTGTGAATACCCAGTAGAAATGGAGGGTCGGTGGCTGTCAGACCCTTGGGCCATGGTCTGGTATGGCTGCTGTTAATGAAGACCCAGTTCTTCCAGGTCCATCCCAGAACCAGGTCTTGGGAGACCGAGCTGGGCTTCCTGCTTGCCTCCCATCCTTTTAGGTCTGTAAGACTTTGGAGGCTGATGATTTTCAGATAGCTTTCTCCTCTTTCTGACTCTATTGTTTATCTTATCAGCAGTGACTAATTTGGGTCTGAAACAGACACGGTTGTCACTTTCCCAATGCTGTTGCTCTTGCGATTGTAATCTTTTCAGCTTTTGTCTTTGATGTTCTCCCAGCTCCCCTTTTTCCTCTTGTACCTGTGGCCTACTTAGTCATTTAAAAAAAAAACAACTAAAAACCTGGTCATCTGGATAATCTAATTTTGACTAACTAGGACCGTTTTCACCGTTGTTCTCATCTTCTGAGATGATAGGTACTGCTGGCTTTTAAGATTACTCTGGTGGGATGAGTGTTCTGTCAATTATGTTCGCTAAGCCTCTGACTATAGTAGGCTGAATTTTTTGAGACCAAGACCACATCTTCTTCTTTGAGTTTCTTAAAATGCACTATGTGTGGGGCCGGCGTGTGGTGATTGGAGGTGCTGGACTCCCTCATGGCGGACTGCAGTTTGAGTCCTGGACTTGGAGGTTTGCTTTCTCACTTTTCCCTCTCTCTCTCTCTCACTTTGTCCCTCTCTAGTCAAATTAAAATAATAAATAATAAAGTGGAATTAAAACCTTTATATATATATGTAAATATATATATAAATTGTGAGACCAGCAGTTGGCATAATGGCTATGTTGCTGGACTCCCATGTAGTTGACTGCGGTTCGAGTCCTGGACCTGGTGGCTTAAACTCACACCAGGCACATGTGCGTGCGTGCCCAAGATCCCAAGAGGAGAATGGGATTGCAGTGTGGCCATCCCCCCAGGGGTGTGATTTCTCGCTTTTTGTCTCTCTGTCTCCTCTGTCTTTCTGGTGAATGCATGCACCCTGTAGTAAAAACCTCTCCAAAAAAAATAAATAAATTGCTGTGTGTCATGTGCACTTGTCAGACAGAAGGTGAGAACCCCCCCCCCCCGGGGAGAAAGTCACATTGAAATTCTTTCTCCTCCATTCCTTTCGGGATTTGGGGTACTGCACACATGTGCCCAGTGCGTTGTCAGGACTTGAAAGTCTGCCTTTACCACCACGCCACCTGCTGGCCCATATCTTCGTATTTTCTGGCATCTGGAACCTGGCCTGGCACATGATTGGCACTCACTAAATGTTAGTAAAACAGCCAAAATGGTAGCCCAACCTTTTAGAAATGTATCTTCCTGGCTGGCCCTTGCCTTGGCTATCAGGACATTTGTCATTGCCAGTGACAGAAGCCTATGTTTAGCATTAGCCAAAAAGGAGGTTTACCGGGCTGGCCAGTGACGAGGCGGCCAAGGAACCTGGATCCCATATGGCCAACTGCAAAGGTTGAGTCCCAGACCCAGCATCTTGAAAAATACACCAGGCACACAGTACATGCCCAGAATCCCAAAAGGAGGGAGAAACGGAGCAGAGACTGCATTACCACACCCCTTCAGGTGGCTGGAGAAAATGGGCAGATAATCAGAAAGATGTCTCTTGGGTCAGATGGTGGCACAGAAATAAAATGCGATTCTTTGTGAGGCTGACCCACGTGGGAAGGTCCCCATTTCACATCTCGAGACCTCCCTGAGTACACGGGGCACGTGGGTGTGGCCATGATCTGGGGCCCGCTGAGGCTGGGAGTGGACGACTGCAGTGTTAAGACCCTGTCAGGGGTGTCTATCTCTCTCTCTCCGTTTCTCTCACTCTTGGAAGAAATGAATAAACTTAAGTATAAAAAGGTGTCCATAGGACCAGCAGATAGCATGATGGTTACGTTGTTCGACTCCCCTGTGGTCAACCATGGTTCAAGTCCCATACCCAGAGGCTTGAAACTCATGCCAGGTGTGTGTGCATGCGTGCCCCAAATCCTGAAAGGACGATGGAGGAGAATGGACTGTGGCATGGCCATCCTTCCTGGGGGGTGATTTCTCTCTTTCTCCGTCTTTCTCTGTCTCTCTGGTGAGTGCACATACCTTATAGGAAAAATCTCTCAAAAACAGAGTGCCCCTCACGAGTGGAACCGTTGCAGTGCGAGCAGGCTCTTTACTCATGCTGTGACTGAGCCATAGGTCCTGTGCCGGTCTGGTGAGTCAGGGACCTGCCACAGCTTCTGGTGCTGGGAAGTGATGTCGGAAGGGGCAGGTGTGTCAGCAGAGTTGCACTGCATCATCCTTTCCCATAGGGTTACCCGCGGGCCTGGCACAAACTCACACCTCCAGGTGGGCATATTCTTTGGGATAATCTAAAAGGTCAAGCTGAGAAGTCACATTTTGCTCTAGTTCAAAGTTGGTTCAAAGTGGATACTGGGCAGCCCCCCAGAGCCTGGTGCTGCCCACCCAGGTGCCAGGAGGGCTCTCCTATTCCAAAATCGCCTTCTTGAGCCCTGGCCATCCAGGTCAGGGGTTTCTTGCCAGGAGACCCCAGGAGTAGGCCCTCCTACAGTATGTGGCTAGGGATCTGTGTGGTCCCCTACTTCCCAAAGAGGATAAAGAGAAACTCTCAGATCTAGCGTTTAGTCTCTAAAGATGTTTTGTGAGTCTCGATTTATATTAAGCAAATTACAATGCCTTTAAATATATTTTTGTAGTTTTATATTATTACTTTTTTTTTTTGCTATAGGATGCATGCGCTCGCCAGAAAGACAGAGACAGACAGAGAGACAGAAAGTGAGAAATCACCTCCCAGGGGGAATGGCCATGCCACAATCCTTTCTCCTCCATTCTCCTCTCGGGATCTTAGGCACTCATATACACACGCCCTGAATGAGTTTAAGCCACCGGGTCCAGGACTCGAACCGCGGTCAACTACATGGGAGTCCAGAGACATAGCCATTACACCAACTGCTGGTCCCTATATTATTACTTCTTTTGACTTTCTTTCCACACATCTCACACTCTTTTTTTCTTCTCAAAATGGAGGGTTTTTTTTAAAGAATTATTTATTTAATTTTATTATTTCTTTTTTAAATTTGCTACAGAGCACATGCACTCGCTTAGAGAGAGCAAGTGAGAAAGCAAGCCACCAGGTCTGGGACTCAAACTGTGGTCAGCCGTGTGGGTGTCCGGTGCCTTAGCCACCACACCACCTGCCAGCTCATGAAATTGGGTTTTCTCCAGGGTAACTGGGCCAGGCAGAGATTATCTTACTGTCAGATGGGGGCCTTGCTGTTTTCCAGGCCAACTGTTAAACACAGCCTCTTCATTTTCTGGAAGTCTATGAGATGCCTTTTCCCAGCTCAGGAGGTGTCACTGAAGTCACCCCTTTGTTGTGTGACTATAAATACCTCCCCTCAGGGTGGTACCTCTGCATTACACTCCTTCCGGGGAAAGCATTTCCGCTGCTAGAGTTTCTTTGGCCCTGTCACCTCTCTCCACATCCTCTGTTGGCAGCCGTAAGGAGCCGCAAACCTGCTTCCCACCGAGATGAGCTTCAGTGGCTTCTGTGTTCTTTGTGAGTTATCACCAGGCGTTGCTTAGATTTCTGATTACTAGATTCCGTTTTTTGATCTTCAAAATAGAAGATCACGGGAATGCCCTTCATGACTCACTATGAAGTTGACATGGGGACTTGGATTCTTGGTCTTCACCCTGTTGCTGTGACATTAGCCAAGTCGTTCCACCTCTGGGACCCAGCTTCGTGGCCTGTAGGATAAAGCGGTCAGGTCTCTAAGGCTGCTGTTCCCTTCTTAGCCTGTGCTTCGTTAAGATCGCCCAGTGTGGGCTTAGGCTGTTTGTTTTTGTTTTTTTTTTTTAATAATTATTTTATTTAGTTTTATTTATTTATTTTAATTTGACCAGAGGAGAACAGAGAGAGAGGGAAAGTGAGAAAGCAAGTCACAAGGTCCAGGACTTGAACTGCAGTCGGCCATGTGGGAGTCCAGTGCCAAGGCACCTTGCCACCTGCTGGCCCCTGAGGTTCCTAAGTCCTGCCTCCAAGCATATCTCACCATAGATACTGATTTAGAAAAATAAACATACGAGCAAATAGTGAAAGAAGCATGCCCACGCAACGAGGCACTAACCTCAATTACATGTGCTTAGTGGACATGAGGCCCGACTTAGCTCTCCTGGCTGCCCCAGGCTCTGTGAGGTATTGATTGTGCTCTCATGACCTCCGGTTGTACCTATTATTTATTTATTTATATTTATATTTATTTATTTGAGGTTTTTGCTATAGGGCACGTGCCCTTGCCAGAAAGAAAGAGACAGAGAGACAGAAAGCGAGAAATCACCCCTCAGGGGAATGGCCGCGCCACAATCCCTTCTCCTCCATTTCCCTCTCAGGATCTTGGGCACGCACGTACACGCGCCCAAGCATGAGTTTAAGCCACCAGGTCCAGGACTTGAACCACGGTCAACTGCAGGGGAGTCCAGCGACATAGCCATTACGCCAACTGCTGGTCCCTCTATTATTTTTTTAATTGCTGGAGGGCACGTGCACTCACCAGGCAGAGAGAGAGGAAGCAGCCCTTGCAAAGGGGGCCATGTAGTTACACTGCAGTCCCGTCTCCATTTCCATCCTGTCGGGATTTTGGACACACATACACGTACCCGGCAAGTTTTTCAAGCCTCAGATTTGAACCGCGGTTGGCCGTGTAGGATCTGGCTCCCTTAACCACTGGCCGTGGGGCAGCCCCAGGTGTGGCTGTCACTGCCTTTCACTTTTGATGCCTCCTTACCTCCCAGAGCAGTCCCCAGCCAGGATGAAGCTGAAATGAACTTGAGTGAGCCTCAGAGTTTCACCCCTGAAAGGATTTTCCAGTCTAATCAGTTGAGTGAAGCGCTATGAGCAAAAGCCCTCTCTAGCGCTGAGGACAAGTGTATGGGACGATGGAGGGCAGGTGTGGCCCGCCCTGGTGCTGGGAAAGCATCCGCTGCAGCGCGCTGGCAGAATCATGGCGGCCTGCACGGAGGAGACGGGGGCGGGGCGGGGCCAAGGAAGTGGGCCTTGGCTGTGCTGGTCCACGGGTCATCCTGATGCCTAGGGCTTCGTTTTTAGAGCTTCGTTGTTCAGGAGCTGAGTGGTGGCCGTGGGTGCGAGCACAACCTGTGTGCCAGTTTCCTGCTGCTTCTGTGACAGATGTTCATAGAGGCTGGCCCCATTCCTTGCCCAGCAGCCCCTCCCTCCGTCTCCAGAGACAGTAGCAGAGCATCTTCAACTCTCTCTCTCTTTCTGTCAGTCTCTTGCTCTGTCGGTCTCTTTCAGTCTCTGTCTCTCAGCGCTGCTCTCTCTCTCAGTCTCCCCCTCCTCTGCTTTTGTCATTGTGTCTCTTTCTCGGACACTCCTGCCTCACCCTCCTGAGTAGCTGGGTCTCCAGGCATGTCCCCCTCACCTGGCCTCCTGCCTCTCTCTCACGAGGATCTTTCTGATTATGTTGACCCTACCACGATAATCTGGGATAACTCCCCATCTCAAGATCAGTAACGTAATTATAGAGTCCCTTTTGCCATGTATGATAACACCATAGGTTCTGGAAATTAGAACAAGGACATCTTTCGGGGGCAGAAATCCCATTTGTCCTGCTATCTTGTATATCGGCATCTATTGGGAGCTACATATCTCACTAGAGCAGAGATAAGTCAGAACCACACCCCCGAAACTTTCTTGGCTAGACCCTTCCTGTGCCAGAGGAGATCATCTTAGCACCTCCTTGAACATTTCCTCTTCCAGCGATCCCTGCAGTGTCTGGGAGGCAGGGACCAGCAGATGCATAATTCACAGCCAAGAGAGGAGGGGGATGTTCAGGGACCACCGGAGGTGGCAGAATCACATAGTTTGGTCTGGGGATGGAACAAGATGATGGGGGAATGAATCCAGAAAGATTCTAGAATTCTAGCTTTGGTGTGGCCGGGCCCATGGAGGTACTTGCCAACTGAAGGAGGGTTGAGACAACTTTTTTTTTTTTTTTTAAGAGATTTTTGCTACAGGACTTGTGCACTCACTGGAGAGAAAGAAAGCAAGAAATCACCCCCCTCCCGGGGGTGGTGGCCATGGCCACGCTGCAGTCCCTTCTCCTCCATTCTCCTTTCGGGATTTTGAGCACGTGCACACATGCACTTGGCGTGAGTTTCAAGTCGTTGGGTCAAGACTAGGTCTACAGTTGACCATGGGGGGAGTCCAGTGTCTTAACCACTAAACCATTTGCTGGCCTCAGGACAACTTTTTATGTGTGTTTTCTTTATTCTTGATAGAACATGTCTATACGTGTGTGTGTGTGTGTGTGTGTGTGTGTGAGAGAGAGAGAGAGAGAGAGAGAGAGAGATGGGACACCCTCTTCAGGGTCTGGTCACACCATGATCTCCTTCCTCCAGTCCCCTAACCTGTCAGATCTTGGGTACTCGTGCAAGTGCCCAGTGTGGCTCAGGTTACCCAGGTAGCGATTCGACCACAGTGGCCAGGTGGGGTCTGGCTTCTCTTCAGCAGCACATCAGGGCTGTATTCAGAGCCAGCCCCAGGACAGCTATGTTAGTTTAGTTGTAGGCTTGCCGAACTGGAGGTGCCTCAGGACCGCTGGGTGGAGATCACTAGTGAGCAGTTGCACATGAGTCTGGGACTTAGGAGAGGGGCTCAGCTGGACAGAGAGGCGGGCCATGAGTGCAGACAGGGCAGTAAGCTCCAAGAGTGGGAGTGAGGTCTTGGGGAGGAGGCATGGAAAGAGGAGGGCAGAGGATGGATCCTGGGAGAACTAATGAACCAGAAAGATGACTAGAGCCAGAAGAAGGAGCCGCCATGAAAACCAAGAAACTAGAGCGAAGTTTGAATTAGGTCTCCTTGGTTGAGGCTCCAATGGATCCATGAATCCCTGAAATGTCTGTGAATATACCCCAGTTCTGTGACTGTCATCAGCTTCCCAGTGGGGTCTTTCAACACCAAAAAGGGTTAAAGGGTGGGCCTCTAGGGAGTTGGATTTTATAGAGTAACCATCTAAGACAACGACTGAAAAATTTGCATCCGATTTGATGACCCTTGGCTCATTGGTGACCTCTCAGGTAGTGAGAACAGAGGCCAGGCTGCCTGGTGTGGAGACAGTGGGAGGTGAGGAGGCTGAGTGGGAGCTGCTGGAAGCCTAGCCTGGTGGGATCTCCTGGGGCTGCTTCAAACCAAGTCCAGGGTCCCTCCAGGGGTGCTGACTGAGCCGATCCGGGGCAGCTCAGGAGTGTGTGTCTGATGAACTCTGAGCCATGGTGGAAGCAGCTGGTCTGTGGACCCATGAGTGTAAGCTACTTCTTCAAGATGTGCTCATGAGAAGAGAGAAGGGTGGACGGTAACTAGAGCTGTAACGTGTTAAATGATGTAAACCTTGTTCTGAACCGTGGGTGGCACTTGGGCCCCTCCTTGCCCATACCCTCTGCCTTCATCGCTGCACTGTGGCAGCTGATGGGGTAAGCTCCAGTGTGGGTGGAAGTTGGCCAGCCATGCTACGAGGCTGGGCTCACAAGAGGGCAAGGATCTTGTTGGGTTAAGCCTAGGCAGGCCGCTCAGGGTGTGATGTGTGCTCCCTGCAGGGAGCCTAGGGAGGGGGCAGGTACCTGACCCAGAGGACCACCAGGGAGGCTGTAGGGGGCTGCAGCAGGACATCGGTGTGGAGCAGCCCCTGGAGGACCAGGGCCGAAGTCAGGAGAGGCAAGTGAGGGCGGCCCGGCAGTGAGCATCAGCTTCAAAGAACTGCTGGCAGCGTGCAGGAGGGGAGGGGTGGCAGGTGGGGGGGTCAGACAGGCCAGAGGACACAGCCACCTGGAGGGCTGGCCAGAGCATCAGGTCCGAGTACGAATGGGCTGGGGCTCCTAATAAGGTCTTCTCCCACAGTGGGAATTATTTGAGGTGCCCAAACTGGGTTTTTAGAACTGGGTGAGTGATGCGTTTTGAGAAGGGAACCAGTTAAACGGCTTCCAGGAGGGTCTCTGAATCGCTACATTTTTTTCACAGGTCTGTTCATCTTCTGGAATTTTAAAGAGGGATCCATAGCTTTTGTCAGGGTTTTTTTTTTTTTTTTTTTTGAGCATTGTGTGACCCATGAAAGGTTCCGGAGGAGGTTCGGAGGTTCGCCCCAGAGGCTCAGGTTGCACACTTTGCTCAGTGCACTGTTGTGGCACCTAGGGAAGTGCCAGGGGACCGCTGGGGCAGGGCTGGGAGGAAGCCCACCGTGGGAACCAGCTCGCTCCCCCTGCCCTGGTCCTCAGCCCTTTGTCCTCGGATTTCCGACATCCACATCCTGGGCTCTGCGGCTCCAGCCCGCGGTTCCAGGATTACGTCACTCGTCACTCCGCCGTCTTCTGTTACATTTTCACACTCTTCTTTGATTACTGCTCATTATTTTGTGCGATTACCGTGGTCAGCGATCATATCATCGCTTGAGTTTCTATTCACATCCACTGTGCCTTTTCCCCAGGCCTCGGCCTGCTCGCTTTGGAAGCGGCTTGTTTAGTATTAATTTATTCAGCCAGAGTCTGCCCTCGTGGACCTCTGTCTGCGTTCCCTGCCTAAGTCTGACTCCCATTGTCTTTGTAGGTCTTCGGGCTTATCTTTCCTTGAGCCACGGACGCACGACAGCCTTTTTCTCTGACTTTGCACCTCTGTGTGCTACGTGTACTGGATTTTCAGAAGGGACTGTGAGCTTTTCTACTGTGATCCGCTCTTGTTTATGCTAAAGTGTTTATATTAGTTCCAATTTGAAAATTCAACTTAGGGACCCTTGTTAGGATCCCAGGGTCTGAAGTGATCTCAGCCCACTGGATTTGTGCTCATATTGACTAGAGGGCTTATTTCTAAAGTCATGAACACAGACTAGATTGAAGCCATTTTTATTTTTTCAGTTGATCATCATGGCCGTTTACAAACTGTCCAAAGATCGAAGGAGCAGCGCGATGCCCAGCATGTTACCTAGCTGACAGTGACCAGCTTTCCGCTGTTCTGTTTCCTCTGTTCACTCTCCAGTTTTTTGGCAGAACTTAAACCGAAATATGTAAAACACTACCTGCTGGTGGTTTAAACAAACATCAGAAAAAAAGAGGACAGTGAAAGCTTCCCAAGCCCGCTCTCCAGAGGTGACCGCCGTTGATATTTCATGTGTATTCTTCCTCAAGTCTCGTTTTTCTTTTAGTATTCAAGAATGTGAGTGCATGTGTAAGTTTCTCCATGAATAAACTCATACATTTTGTACTAGAATACGTTCTTAAATATCGTTGGGAGGTTTTCTAAGTCAGCACATGAAGAGCTATCTCATTTGAAAGACGTGACTGTAGCATTTTGTCCTATGAAGGTATCATAGTTTAAAAAAATTTCTTGCTCTCACTAGAGAGAGAGAGAAATAGAATCCCCCAGGGGAGATGGCCACACAGCAATCCCCTCACCTCCAGCTTTGGCCACACATGCACACACACCTGGCGTGTTTCTCAGGCTACCAGGTCCAGGACTTGAACCACACACTCACATGGGATCCAGCCCCCTGAACCATCACACCACCTAGCGGGCCTCGTATTGTAATTTTTATTTCTTGAGAGAGATTTTTACTATAGGGCACATGTTTGCCAGAGAGATAAGGAAAAACAGAAAGACAGAAAGCAAGAAATCATGTCCCGGGGGGGATGGCCATGCCGCAGTCCCTCCTCCTCCATTCTGCTCTCGGGATCTTGGGCACACACACATGCCCAGTGGGAGTTTTAAGCTGACGGGTCCAGGACTTGAAACACAGTCACTTACGTGGAAGTCCAGCGATGTAACCATTATCCCATCTGCTGGTCCCCATGTATCGTAATATTTTTAACAGTGGTTCAGTAGATGAATAGATAAGGAATAATGTCGTTACTATCCCCATGCCTGGGTTTTCTGATACTCATTTTAAAGCCCTATCACTGGTTTGTGACCTGTAGATCTTCAGCTGTGTGAGGTGTGGCTAAATGGAGCTCTGGAGTAGCCGTGCCAGTCTACCACCCCTGGAGCGTAGTGTCTGAGAGGTTCCACTCCATAACTTCACTGTCACTTTTATCGTTAGACATTTTAACTTCTGCCAACTGGCATCAGAAATGGGACCTCGCTCCTGTCATTAGAACGTCCCTGGTAGAGCATCTTTCTGCATGTTGAAAGTCCTTTCTGTAAATTGCGTGTTTGCTTCTTGTAACCAAACACCTGTCCGGTTTTTGTAGTTCGTTTTCGGTAGCAATCTCAGGGCTGTCGATTATTTCTTGGGGGTGCCGGGCATGTGGTCACCATTTACGAGGCAGTGGTGACCTCGAGTCATCTTTGCAGTGTGCGTCCCCTCCTTCCTTCAGTACGCATCTCACAGGAAGGGCTTCTACACCCGAGGTGGCATCGAACACTGGCAGTGACGGGGCTGGCGGATCAGCTCTGTTTTGTAAGTGCACAGAGTCAGAGGCTTTTGTGTGTTTTTTGTTCACTGTTGGATTCCTGACACCCAGAGTAGTGCCTGGCGTGTAGCAGGTACTCCGACATTTGTTGAATCAATGTTGTAGCATGAACAGCAGTTTTATTAGTATGGAAGATAATTCAGGACCTTGTTGACATAAAGCTTAGAAGCAGTCACGTGGGTACGAAGGTCCCTGCTTTTAAGGTGGTTCTGAGTGCCATGTGTCGCACTATTTGATACATTACCATCGGACTGGCCCAAATGTCTGACCCAGTTTGAAATATTTGTGGAACTTGATAAGCCGCCTTTTTGGACTTGATGTTATCCATCTAGCTTTTGGCTTCTCGCCAGGTGGTCGGGGAGGCATTGAGGTGCAGCCACGGCCGCACGGAGGTAGCACTACACACGGCAGGGCTGAGAGCCACGTGGAAAGTCGGTGCAGCTCCTAGGTCTGCCTGCCCGCCCCGAGTGCACACAGGTGTATCCATGAGCCTGGCTGGCTGAAGGTTGGGGAAGGATCACAGTGGGACCCTGTTGCTGAGGGCACTTGTCTTTCTCTCTCCCCACTTCCCCCTTTCTCCTTCTTCAAGAAAGAAACTT
Source organism: Tupaia belangeri chinensis (assembly GCF_000334495.1). Classification (NCBI taxonomy): domain Eukaryota; kingdom Metazoa; phylum Chordata; class Mammalia; order Scandentia; family Tupaiidae; genus Tupaia; species Tupaia belangeri. Next base: position 250,307 of record NW_006159934.1, read on the forward strand.
AAAAAATAAATAAATAAAAGGTGTGGATCACAAACCGGTCATCTGCAACCCACAGCTGCCCCTCACTGGATGCGGCCTGTGGCACCGACGGGGTTGGATTTGAATAGATCGTGCACCTGCCGCGTCGTGTCTCATTTTCCCCACCTGCCCTGTAAGAACACCCAGAGCTGTCGTCCTTGTACCTACACGCTCATGTTCCTTATTACTCTTTTTTTTTTGAGAGGTTTTCGCTATAGGGCGCGTGGGCTCGCCAGACAGACAGAGAGAGACATAGAGACAGAAAGCGAGAAATCACTCCCCAGGGGGGATGGTCACGCCGCAATCCCTTCTCCTCCATTCTCCTCTTGGGATCTTGGGCACACACGCACACGCGCCCGGCATGAGTTCTAAGCCACCGGGTCCGGGACGCGAACCGCGGTCGACTACGTGGGAGTCCAGCGACATAGCCATTATGCTAACTGCTGGTTCCCATTACTCGTTTTTAAAATAGAGACGTTGTTGCTGTAGGGCGCAGGCCCTTGCTAGAGATACAGACAGAAAGTGAGAAATCACCTCCAAGGGGGGATGGCCACAGCGCAGCCCCTTCTCCTCTCAGGATCTTGGGCACATGCACACATGCCCAGCCTGAGTTTTCAGTTGCCAGGTCCGGGACTTGAACTGCGGTTGACAACATGGGAATCCAGCGACATAACTATTATGCCATGTGTTGGTCCCTTGTGTTCCTTATCTCTTACACTCCTAGAGGACTCCTGGTTAATGGTGTTTTCTCCCACTCTGGTGAATGTAGCATGTAAAAAGAAACCAGATTAGGCTACCAGAGCCTGTTCTTGGCTTTATTTATTTATAGGTTACAACTGAAACTCCTGCTTATTAACATAAGAAATATTTATACCTGTCAGCGATTTCTTCTGAACTGTTGCAGTTGCAGCTGCTCTGGACGTGTTATCTTGTGTTCCACATTTTTCACTGTATGCTGTTTTTTATTTGCTTCTGTAACCAGATTATTGAGGATGCCCAGCTCCTCGGGGTACGGTATGAACGGTGTGTCACGGTAACTACGGCCGCTGTGCCGCACTGAGCCTCATCCTCCCGCGTAGTGGGTCCTTTAGCGGTGTCTTGGTCAGATTCTATTCTGGTCATTCACATTATTTGGTTTTGTTTTTTATTTTCCAAGAATTATTTATTTAATTGTATTTATTATTATTGTTATTTTAAAATTTGACCAGAGAGGGACCAGCAGTTGGCGTAATGGCTATGTCACTGGACTCCTAAGTAGTCGACCACGGTTGGAGTCCCGGACCCGGTGGCTTAAACTCACGCCGGGCACTTGTGCGTGCATGTCCAGGCTCCCGAGGGGAGAATGGAGGAGAAGGGATTGCGGTGTAGTCATCCCCTCTAGGGGGTGATTTCTCACTTTGTGTCTCTCTGTCTCTCTTTCTGGCGAACGCACATGCCCTATAGCAGTAACCTCTCCAAAAAAAAAAAAAAAGAAAGAAAGAAAAGAAAAAAATTTTGACCAGAGAGAGGCAAAGAGAGAAAGGTAAAGTGAGAAAACAAGCCACCAGATCCAGGACTTGAACTGCAGTTGGCCACATGGGAGTCCAGCGCCTTAACTCCCACGCCACCTGCCAGCCCCTTACTCACACTTCTTAAAAAACTGTCATTCTAATATTTCAGACCCAATTCTGTTGTTTTTAAAACTTCAACCTCAGTCTCTACTAGACTTTTCTTCTTTTTTTTTTTTTTTTTTGGAGAGGTTTTTGGTATGGGTGATGCTCTCTCAAAAAAAAAAGAGACACAAAAAGTGAGAAATCATCCCCTGGGGGGAAGGGCCATGCCGCAATCCCTTCTCCTCCATTCTCTCGGGATCTTGGGTACGCACACATGCTTGGCGTGAGTTTAAGCCACCGAGTCCAGGACTTGAACCGCAGTCGACTACATGGGAGTCCAGCAATGTAGCTATTACACCATCTGCTGGTCCCTCTTCTAGACTTTTCTCAACCTGACTATGGCTATGGAAGTTCCACTGAAGGGTCTGTTCTTTGTGAAGAACCTCAGCACAGACCCTCTCTTCTCTCTTAGATGCTCGCGCCTATGGAGTACTGGGGTAGGAAAGACAGAGGCAGGGGGTCGGGGAAGGTGCCCTCTCTTAACTGGGTGAGACTGCAGTTCTCTCCCGGTCACGATTGCTGCTCTGGCCATCCTGACTGGCCATCCGTTACCACCTTCGGTACGATGCACTTGCAGTTGGAGACTGTCTCCTGGAGCGTGGGAGTGGGCTTGTCAGAGGACCGTGGAGAGTAACCTCACGTAGCTGACAGCCCTTGAGGGGGTGGCAACAGACACCGGCAAGATGGCTCTTAGCCGAGAAGCCTTCCGTGTTAACCCGTGCAGTCTCACTTCCTGGCCATTCCTGATCGCGTCCTGTCCGTGTTCCCATCCTCCTTCCTTGTCCACTTGCGAGTTGGAATTTTTCATCGGCCTCTGTGGGCTCGAGATGCTCGAGATACTAGATGTGTTCCTGCTGCGTTATCGTAACTATTCCTTCTCTCTTTCCTAAAGAATTATTTGTTCAATTTTATTTATTTATTATTATTATTTTAATTTGGCCAGAGGGAGTGAAACAGGGAAAGTGAGAAAGTCAGCTGCCAGGCCCAGGACTCGCCACGGTCAGCCATGTGGGAGTCCAACGCCTTTGCCAAGACACCACCTGCTGGCCCTCAAAGCTTTAATGTGTACTAGAACTTAACCCCTGCGTGCCAGGGCACCAAAAAAGTCTGATTATTACTCACCTTAAATGTGACACGAGATGGAAGCGTGAGGAAGCTTTGGTCTCCCCCCTTCCCTGCACTGCGCCCACCTGCTGCTGCTGCCCAAGGGAAAAAGATGTCTCGGGCAGTTTTCTCTCCTCATCTCAAAAATTGTTCTTCTGCAAGCAAGAATGAAGGCTGTTCTTAACTTCAAGCTCCCCCACCCCCACACAAACAAACAAAACCATGGCCCACACGCTGGCTGCTCACAGGGTGTGCCGGGATGGGAGGGGCCTGTGCGGCCAGCACCAATTCTGTGGCAGCCCCGACGCGGCTCCAGCGCACCTGGGGGACTGCAGAATGGCAGAACTGTGACTGGGTCGCCACAGCAGGTCTTGGTGCGCCCTTCTTCAGATAACTGTCACCCTTGGCCCGATGACAGCAGTTACTGTCACACACATCTTAGAGATGAGGAAGCAGAGTCTGCCCAGGATCCTGGCAGGATCATGCAGCAGGAAATAATGGCGCTCCAACTTGGCCTTCTGCTCCTAGAGAAATCCACCGCGCCGGCCGTCTGCCGGCAGGGCACATGTTGGTCGTCGGTCCTGGGGTGTAAAGCAAGTGATAGGGACTGTGCTGTGGAGAGGTGTTTGGTCACATCTGGGGACCCGCGCTGCCCCAGAGCTTGTTGCAGGAGTGTGGTGGTGTCCCATCGAGAAGCAGCTGCTTATTTTTGGCTCTGAGTGGCTCAGGCGGTGTCGCCCTCTGGAACAATTGAGAAGAACTACCGGACGAAAGCCCTGCTGCATTCAGACATCAGTCGTTTATTGTGGGGCGGTATCCGAAAATTGAAGACATTGAGTTACAGGATCGCTCAGGGGTCTCCCTATTCTCATTTTCTGAGATTGTGTCATTTGATCTTTTCAACTTTCAAAGCCACAATTTTTTTTTCTTCTTCTTTTTTTTTTTTTTCCAGAGAGGTTTTTGCTATAGGGCACATGCACTCGCCAGAAAGAGAGAGACAGACAGAGAGACAGAAAGTGAGAAATCACCCCCCAGGGGGGATGGCCATGCCGCAGTCCCTTCTCCATCATTCTCCTCTCGGCATCTTGGGCATGCATGTACACATACCTGGTGTGAGTTTAAGCCACCGGGTCCGGGACTCGAACCGTGGTCGGCTACATGGGAGTCCAGCAACATAGCCATTACGCTAACTGCAGGTCCCAATTTTTTTTTCTTTTTGAGAGATGTTTGCTATAGGGCATGTGCACTTGCCAGAGAGACAGAGACAGACAGAAAGTGAGAAGTCACCCCTCAGGGGGATGGCCACGCCACAATCTCTTCTCCTCTTGGGATCTTGGGCACACTTACACACATACCTGGTGTGAGTTTTAAGACACTGGGTCTAAGACTTAAACCGCAGTCACACATGTAGGAGTCCAGAGTCTTAACCACTATTGCTACTTGCTGGCCCCGTGAAGCCACAATTTTTTAAAATTATTTTTTGTTCATCAGTCAGTTCTTCCACGACAGAGAGCTAGAGACAGGCATCCCACACAGGACCTTGTGACACACCCGGCCAGCCGAGATCATAGGCATGCGTGCCCAGTGTGTACAAGGAGGCCTTGGGATATGAACCTGGGGCCCCCACAGGTCGGTCTAGCATCACAGGACACTGCGTTACTACTGTACTGTGAGCCAGCCAAAGCCAGGGTGCTAACTGGCAGGTTCCCCAGAGCCCACCTAGTTGACCGTCCGGTAATAGTATCTGTCCTGATTCCACCTAGTTGTCGTCAGCCATGCCCATCCTCCCTGAACCACGGAGCCAGCACTGGGCTTGGCTCCATCTGTGCATGTGACCGACCACACTGGAGCTGCAGGTGGTGGGCGCTGGACTGTGGGTTGTGATACATTTCTAACCACTGCGTTTGCTTCCTAGGTTTTTCAGCTGACTCCAAGCAAGACGAGGGGCTGCTGGAGTTCCCCGTCATTATGGGGGCAGACAGGAGCAGGCTGGGGCAGGGGCTCAGGGAGCACTCCCCACTCAGTTGTTGCACTGGCCTACCTGGAAGAGGGGCTGGAGTCCCACAGCCCTGGTCTCTGCCTCATCCCGACTGACGGATGCTGCTGACGTGTGTTTTCACAGGTGCTGTTTTCTGTTTCACGTTTTCATACATGGAGTGGGGGAAAGTGTAGCTACTGACAAGTAGAAAACTGTTATTTTTTATAAGGCAGTTTCTTGTTTTTTTGTTTTTTTTTTAAAGTGGAATTAGTTCTTGGCTTTGCTCCCAGTCCCAACCCCCTTCCGGCTGCTCATGTCCCTGGGTAAATACAAATAGAGATTGCTTTGTGTATTTTGAAGGGTTCTCTGTTTTGAGGAGAGAATTATGTTGCAAATGTTTTTGTCCTAAATAAATAAAACACTTCCTTGTCCTAACAAGATCCATTATAAATTAATTGTATGAATTCAACTAAACTTGTAAAGTCAGCAGGTGGGGTGGAGAGGCTGTTTGCAGAAGAGCAGCTAGATCGTGAGGGTGGGAACTGGGTGTGTTTTCTAGAGCCACAGCGATTCGTTTCAATTTTCTAATCATGAAATACACACTTGGATTGGGGTTCCTTTGAAACCCAGCGTGCGTGCCCAGCATGTACATGCCCTTCTGTGGGGAGCTGTTGTCAAACAAATTAATCGGTACCTTGAAGATGATCTTCTAGGCCCTGGACACCCTGAGGTGCCCTGCCTGCCATGGCCCGCGGGGGCTGGGGCCTGACTCCCGGAAGGGCTCTCTGTCTCACTACAAGCTCCGTGCTCTCTCCTGGCATGGAGGCAGGAGGGGCCTCCTCCAGGCTCCAGCTGGCTCTGCTTCTGCCACATTGCCCCCCACCCCCACCCCCTGTGTGTTACATATGCCTGTAAACCTGCCCAGGTCTTTCCCAGAGCAGCCACACAGTCCTGGGATCCTTTTTTATTTTTTATTTTTTTTTAAAGAAGTATTTTGTTTTATGTATTCATTCACTTATTTTAATTTGACCAGAGAGCGATGCAGAGAGAGAGAGAGAAAGTGAGAAAGGAAGCCACCAGGTCCAGAACTTGAACCATGGGTGGCCATGTGGGAGTGTCCAGCACCTTAACCACCACGACACCTGCTGGTCTCTGGGATCCCTTTTTAAAATTTGCCAGAGAGACAGAGGGAGACAGCAACCCCCATGGGGCATGGCCACGCTGCAGTCCCTTCTCCATTACTCCCTCCTGGGATTTTGGGCATGCTTACAGGACCAGCATGTTTTGCAAGCCTCTGGGTCCAGCACCTGAACCATGTGGTTGGTCATGAGGGACCCAGCTCCCTAAACCATCAGGTTAAGGAGGAGACAACCTGGCGGCCCCCTCACCTCCTGTGTATGTCCGAGTAGGACAGTGGCGTGTCC
>NW_006159934.1:258824-268537 GCF_000334495.1 Tupaia belangeri chinensis
AGAGAGGTTTTTGCTATAGGGCACATGCACTCGCCAGAAAGAGAGAGACAGACAGAGAGACAGAAAGTGAGAAATCACCCCCCAGGGGGGATGGCCATGCCGCAGTCCCTTCTCCATCATTCTCCTCTCGGCATCTTGGGCATGCATGTACACATACCTGGTGTGAGTTTAAGCCACCGGGTCCGGGACTCGAACCGTGGTCGGCTACATGGGAGTCCAGCAACATAGCCATTACGCTAACTGCAGGTCCCAATTTTTTTTTCTTTTTGAGAGATGTTTGCTATAGGGCATGTGCACTTGCCAGAGAGACAGAGACAGACAGAAAGTGAGAAGTCACCCCTCAGGGGGATGGCCACGCCACAATCTCTTCTCCTCTTGGGATCTTGGGCACACTTACACACATACCTGGTGTGAGTTTTAAGACACTGGGTCTAAGACTTAAACCGCAGTCACACATGTAGGAGTCCAGAGTCTTAACCACTATTGCTACTTGCTGGCCCCGTGAAGCCACAATTTTTTAAAATTATTTTTTGTTCATCAGTCAGTTCTTCCACGACAGAGAGCTAGAGACAGGCATCCCACACAGGACCTTGTGACACACCCGGCCAGCCGAGATCATAGGCATGCGTGCCCAGTGTGTACAAGGAGGCCTTGGGATATGAACCTGGGGCCCCCACAGGTCGGTCTAGCATCACAGGACACTGCGTTACTACTGTACTGTGAGCCAGCCAAAGCCAGGGTGCTAACTGGCAGGTTCCCCAGAGCCCACCTAGTTGACCGTCCGGTAATAGTATCTGTCCTGATTCCACCTAGTTGTCGTCAGCCATGCCCATCCTCCCTGAACCACGGAGCCAGCACTGGGCTTGGCTCCATCTGTGCATGTGACCGACCACACTGGAGCTGCAGGTGGTGGGCGCTGGACTGTGGGTTGTGATACATTTCTAACCACTGCGTTTGCTTCCTAGGTTTTTCAGCTGACTCCAAGCAAGACGAGGGGCTGCTGGAGTTCCCCGTCATTATGGGGGCAGACAGGAGCAGGCTGGGGCAGGGGCTCAGGGAGCACTCCCCACTCAGTTGTTGCACTGGCCTACCTGGAAGAGGGGCTGGAGTCCCACAGCCCTGGTCTCTGCCTCATCCCGACTGACGGATGCTGCTGACGTGTGTTTTCACAGGTGCTGTTTTCTGTTTCACGTTTTCATACATGGAGTGGGGGAAAGTGTAGCTACTGACAAGTAGAAAACTGTTATTTTTTATAAGGCAGTTTCTTGTTTTTTTGTTTTTTTTTTAAAGTGGAATTAGTTCTTGGCTTTGCTCCCAGTCCCAACCCCCTTCCGGCTGCTCATGTCCCTGGGTAAATACAAATAGAGATTGCTTTGTGTATTTTGAAGGGTTCTCTGTTTTGAGGAGAGAATTATGTTGCAAATGTTTTTGTCCTAAATAAATAAAACACTTCCTTGTCCTAACAAGATCCATTATAAATTAATTGTATGAATTCAACTAAACTTGTAAAGTCAGCAGGTGGGGTGGAGAGGCTGTTTGCAGAAGAGCAGCTAGATCGTGAGGGTGGGAACTGGGTGTGTTTTCTAGAGCCACAGCGATTCGTTTCAATTTTCTAATCATGAAATACACACTTGGATTGGGGTTCCTTTGAAACCCAGCGTGCGTGCCCAGCATGTACATGCCCTTCTGTGGGGAGCTGTTGTCAAACAAATTAATCGGTACCTTGAAGATGATCTTCTAGGCCCTGGACACCCTGAGGTGCCCTGCCTGCCATGGCCCGCGGGGGCTGGGGCCTGACTCCCGGAAGGGCTCTCTGTCTCACTACAAGCTCCGTGCTCTCTCCTGGCATGGAGGCAGGAGGGGCCTCCTCCAGGCTCCAGCTGGCTCTGCTTCTGCCACATTGCCCCCCACCCCCACCCCCTGTGTGTTACATATGCCTGTAAACCTGCCCAGGTCTTTCCCAGAGCAGCCACACAGTCCTGGGATCCTTTTTTATTTTTTATTTTTTTTTAAAGAAGTATTTTGTTTTATGTATTCATTCACTTATTTTAATTTGACCAGAGAGCGATGCAGAGAGAGAGAGAGAAAGTGAGAAAGGAAGCCACCAGGTCCAGAACTTGAACCATGGGTGGCCATGTGGGAGTGTCCAGCACCTTAACCACCACGACACCTGCTGGTCTCTGGGATCCCTTTTTAAAATTTGCCAGAGAGACAGAGGGAGACAGCAACCCCCATGGGGCATGGCCACGCTGCAGTCCCTTCTCCATTACTCCCTCCTGGGATTTTGGGCATGCTTACAGGACCAGCATGTTTTGCAAGCCTCTGGGTCCAGCACCTGAACCATGTGGTTGGTCATGAGGGACCCAGCTCCCTAAACCATCAGGTTAAGGAGGAGACAACCTGGCGGCCCCCTCACCTCCTGTGTATGTCCGAGTAGGACAGTGGCGTGTCCTCTTTCTGCCAGTGAAGCACATGGCTTCTGAAGAAGGAAACCGGCTTGCATGTGGGAGAGCCCCAGGAAAGAGGTTCTGAGCAGGCTCCCCCCAGGTGGGCTGTGTGTGACCTCGGGTAGCCCTGGCCTCTCTGGCCTCATCCAGTGTGTGCTTGGTAGGCACTTTGTGCCTGAGGCGGGTTTCCTTTTAACCTCGGTACAGAGGGTAGTGTTAATTCTCATGGCACGTGGCTGCCACCGGTCTGCAAGGCCCTCCTTACAGATTGTCTACCCCACCCCCTCCCACAGACGCCCACGCGAATGCGCTTCATGTGCGTCTTTGTATTTGGGCGTATTCTTGGGATACGTGTCCCCTGAGTGTCATGAAGCCAGCCTCCCCACGGCCTCTTGGACTGTGCAGGTGAGGATGGTGTCAGCTGCACCTGCAGGACAACTGGGGCTCACAGCCCTGCTCCAGGTGAGTCTCACACGTGCTCTGGACAGCCACCAATGGCCTTTGTATCTGCCAAGGAAGGATAGAGCTGACTAGAGAGGGTCAGAAACCCACCAGACCACCTTCCTCATCAGCACGCCAATCCGATGGCTGCCTGTCCTGCCCCACCTGGGTCATGGGGGCCCACAGCCTCCTGCACAGGGCCTCCGGGCCCTCCTCGGAGCCTACCTTTCCCAGCCATAGCCTTCACCCCACTGGGACTGCTTTTTGTCATTTCCAGAGGAAGGGTGTGAAGCCCAGATAACACTGAACAGAAGTGGATCCTGGGTTCTGACCCACCAGGACTGCTACTCACCCTCCACCTGGAGGCATCTTCTTTTTAATTTTCTGTTTGTACACGTGCTTACTGTCTGGGATCCCTTTTTAAAATTTGCCAGAGAGACAGAGGGAGACAGCAACCCCCATGGGGCATGGCCACGCTGCAGTCCCTTCTCCATTACTCCCTCCTGGGATTTTGGGCATGCTTACAGGACCAGCATGTTTTGCAAGCCTCTGGGTCCAGCACCTGAACCATGTGGTTGGTCATGAGGGACCCAGCTCCCTAAACCATCAGGTTAAGGAGGAGACAAGCTGGCGGCCCCCTCACCTACTGTGTATGTCCGAGTAGGACAGTGGCGTGTCCTCTTTCTGCCAGTGAAGCACATGGCTTCTGAAGAAGGAAACCGGCTTGCATGTGGGAGAGCCCCAGGAAAGAGGTTCTGAGCAGGCTCCCCCCAGGTGGGCTGTGTGTGACCTCGGGTAGCCCTGGCCTCTCTGGCCTCATCCAGTGTGTGCTTGGTAGGCACTTTGTGCCTGAGGCGGGTTTCCTTTTAACCTCGGTACAGAGGGTAGTGTTAATTCTCATGGCACGTGGCTGCCACCGGTCTGCAAGGCCCTCCTTACAGATTGTCTACCCCACCCCCTCCCACAGACGCCCACGCGAATGCGCTTCATGTGCGTCTTTGTATTTGGGCGTATTCTTGGGATACGTGTCCCCTGAGTGTCATGAAGCCAGCCTCCCCACGGCCTCTTGGACTGTGCAGGTGAGGATGGTGTCAGCTGCACCTGCAGGACAACTGGGGCTCACAGCCCTGCTCCAGGTGAGTCTCACACGTGCTCTGGACAGCCACCAATGGCCTTTGTATCTGCCAAGGAAGGATAGAGCTGACTAGAGAGGGTCAGAAACCCACCAGACCACCTTCCTCATCAGCACGCCAATCCGATGGCTGCCTGTCCTGCCCCACCTGGGTCATGGGGGCCCACAGCCTCCTGCACAGGGCCTCCGGGCCCTCCTCGGAGCCTACCTTTCCCAGCCATAGCCTTCACCCCACTGGGACTGCTTTTTGTCATTTCCAGAGGAAGGGTGTGAAGCCCAGATAACACTGAACAGAAGTGGATCCTGGGTTCTGACCCACCAGGACTGCTACTCACCCTCCACCTGGAGGCATCTTCTTTTTAATTTTCTGTTTGTACACGTGCTTACTGGAAAGAGACAGAGAAATTGCCCCTGGGATGGCCACACTACAATCCCTTCTCCACATTCCTCTTGGGGTTTTAGGCACACACACATGCCCAGAATGTTTTTCAAGCTGCTGGTCTGAGATTTGAATCACACAGTCAGCCATGCGGAATCCAGCTGCCGTAACTACCATGCCACAGGAAGGCCCTGTTACATCTCCCATGAAGAGATTTTCCTCTGTTTTCTCTGTAGGCAAAGGCCAGAGGGGCCTGGCTGGCTTTTGCAAAGCATATCAGGCAATAGGTGGCGACAAAAGCCACCCCATGCTTTCTGGACAAGTCTAGTGGCCAGGCCACGTGCCTCTACCACCAACTGTTGACTATACACCTGTGCAGGATATTGTCGAGCCACTGGGGCAGGGAATGTGTGGCAAGGAGGGGAGCTGAGTAGCCTTTATTTTATTTATTTAATTTTTTAGAGAGATTTTTGCTATAGTGCACATACACTTGCCAGAGACCCAGAAAGCAAGGAATCACTCCCCAGGGGGGATGGCCACGCTGCAATCCCTTCTCCTCCATTCTCCTCTCGGGATCTTGGGCGTGTACACACACTTGCCCAGCATGAGTTTAAGCCACTGGGTCCGAGACTCTAACTGCAGTTGACTACATGGGAGTCCAGGGACATAACCATTAAGCCATCTGCTGGTCCCTTGAGCAGACTTTAAAGCAAGGGTCCTGAAGAAGCAGATCAGCAGGACCCCGGGCCTTGAGCACTTAAGGGATGGGTGGGCAGACAGGACCAGACCTGCCTGTAGGCAGAGCAGGGCCCTATTGGCTCCTGCCCCAGGTGCAAACCTCTCCTGCAGGCTCCTCCTCCCAGAGGCTCAAGAGGTGGGCTGGCTGGAGACAAGAGGCTGAGTCCCCTCTTTGGCACCTGCCCTATCCTCAGCTGGTAAAGAAGCTCACCGTGACCTCTCTCATTGCTTCGGACAACTCAGTCGGGGTAAGGTCCTCATGATGGTGAGCAGGCAGGCAATCCAAAGCATCGAGTAGGCAGAACGCCAGTGTGTGCACAGATGAGCACCTTTCAGGCCCAAGAGGCAAACGTTCTAGAAAGACAAAAACCTCAACATATAAATAATAATACGATAAACTGCAGTAAGTCAAGAAATGTTTATTTTTAAGAGAGAGCAGGTGGAAGGCGTTAGGGGAGAGAGGGAGGTATTTCTGACAGCCTCTCCCCATATCGTCACCCACCTGCCCCAGCTTCCCAGTGAGCTGAGACCACAGGCCAGTGCCACCATAACCAGGTTTTTAGGCCAGGATCCAAGGCCGGGCCCTGGTGACTTGACTTCATGACTGTGCAGACTATGCTCATGCTGGGGCAGGAGGACTTGGGTCACAGCGTCATTCCCCCATCCCACTCGGGTGCCCAGCTCCTTCCTGCCAAGCAGTGCTCTGCCCTGAGGCCAGACTCAGTCACAGAAGACCGAGAGCACAGGATCGGGGTCCACGGCTTTATAGCCACTCTTGGAGCAGTCCAGAAAACAAGATGAGCCCCAGGAGACACCCAGGGCGCTGGCTTGGGGCCGGTGCACACGGGCGGGCTGAACCTCACATTGCTTCCTGACACACGGTGAGGCCGGTTACGAGGACGAGAAGGCGCTGCCGTGCTGGGGTTCGCACTCTCCACCAATGGGATCGCCAAACTCATTCGTTTGCTTTTCACTGGAAGGACTCCTAAGTAGTTCACAAGATTGCAGCACGTGTCCTTGGATGCCCTCAGATTCCGATGATGGAGGTCATCGCCCTGTCCCCTGCCTTCACAAGTGCCTCCCCAGCCAGGCCCTCGGGTCATGCTGTCTCCATCCCTCCACTCAGCCTCTCATACTAGTCTCTGAGGCCTTGGGCTTAGGGTCTTTAAGTCCCTCGTCTCCACCCTCCTCTTCGCACCTCTGTCCTGCTGGACCCTGTGCTAACTTCTCCCCGAGGTGGCTGCCATACTGTCCCAGCAGCCTCTGCTCTCCAAGGCTGGGCTCTAGCCATCTGTCCCCACCTGCTGGCCCTGTCCTGCCCTGGCCGGAAAGCTCTCAGGAGGGCCCAGCACCTTTTGCCATGAAGTTCAAACCCCCTAGTTAAGCACAGAAGCCTGGCTGCCCCAGCCGCTGTTTCCCAGCCCTGCTTCCCAAGTGTCCACACGGATCCCCTGTGCTCCCCCTGCTGCCCACTCCAGACTGCCTCATGCTTCCTCACATGCTCGAGCAGAACCCCCAAGGCTCACAAGCCTAAGGTGCCAGCATCTGGGGACCAATGTTCCCAGGTAACCACCAGCTTCCCAACACACGGAAAGCGGGCCACTTGGCACAAGACTAGATTTCTCGGAACCCAATCAAAATTGAACCAGAAACACTTCTCTATACAATATTAAAATAGTTCTCAGTTGTCTTATTTATTTTATTTTTTAATTTGATTAGAGAGAGAAAGGGGGAGAGAGAGAGAAAGTAAGGAAGCAAACCTCCAGGTCCAGGACCCGAACCATGGTTGACCATGTGGGGAGTCCAGCACTTTAACTGCCGTGCCACCTGCTGGCCCCTTTGGTTTTTTGTTTTGTTTTTGTCTTTTGTCTTTTTTTTTTTTTTTTTTGAGAGGTTTTCGCTACAGGGCGCGTGCGCGCACCAGACAGACAGACATAGAGACAGAAAGCGAGAAATCACCCCCTGGGGGGATGGTCACGCCGCAATCCCTTCTCCTCCATTCTCTTCTTGGGATCTTGGGCACGCACGCACACGCGCCCGATGTGAGTTTTAAGCCACCAGGTCCGGGATGCGAACCTCAATTGACTACGTGGGAGTCCAGTGACATAGCCATTACGCTAACTGCTGGTTCCTGGCCCCTTTGTTTTTGAGAGGGCTGGAAGGTGGCGTGGTGGTTAAGGGCACTGGACTCCCACATGGCCGGCCATGGTTCAAGTCCCAGACCTGGTAGTTTACTTGTTTTCTCACTTTCCCCTTCTCTCTTTCTTGCTCTGTCCTAGTAAAATAATTCTTTTTCTTTTTCTTTTTTTTTTTTCCTTTTTTTTTTTTAGAGATTTTCGTTATAGGGCGCGTGCGCTCGCCAGACAGACAGAGAGAGACATAGAGACAGAAAGCGAGAAATCACCCCCTGGGGGGATGGTCACGCCGCAATCCCTTCTCCTCCATTCTCTTCTTGGGATCTTGGGCACGCACGCACACGCGCCCGGCGTGAGTTCTAAGCCACCGGGTCCGGGACGCGAACCACGGTCAACTACGTGGGAGTCCAGCGACATAGCCATTACGCTAACTGCTGGTTCCCGATAATTCTTTTTCTTTTTCTTTTTTTTTTTTCCTTTTTTTTTTTTAGAGATTTTCGTTATAGGGCGCGTGCGCTCGCCAGACAGACAGAGAGAGACATAGAGACAGAAAGCGAGAAATCACCCCCTGGGGGGATGGTCACGCCGCAATCCCTTCTCCTCCATTCTCTTCTTGGGATCTTGGGCACGCACGCACACGCGCCCGGCGTGAGTTCTAAGCCACCGGGTCCGGGACGCGAACCACGGTCAACTACGTGGGAGTCCAGCGACATAGCCATTACGCTAACTGCTGGTTCCCGATAATTCTTTTTCTTAAGAACACATTTTAGGGGCCAGCCAATGATGTGGTTAGAGTAGCTGTATCCCACATGACTGTGTGTGCAGTTTGAGTACCAGACCAACAGTTTAGAAGTCATGCTGGATACGTGTGCATGTATGCCCAAAATCCCAAGAGGAGAATAAAGGAGAACCATCCCCCCGGGGGATGATTTCTCATTCTCTGTCTCTCTTCATTGAGCACATATGCCCTATAGCAAATTTTTAAAATAATTTCTCAGGACCAGCAGATGGTGTACTGGTTATGTCACTGGACTCCCGCACGGTTGACTGCAGTTCAAGTCCTGGACCCGGCATCTTAAAACTCATGCCAGGTATGTGTGTGTGTATCTGCCTGAAATCCCGAGAGGAGAGTGGAGGAGAAGGGATTGTGGTGTAGCCATTCCCCTTGGGAGGTGCTTTCTCACTTTCTCTCTGTCTCTCCAGTGAGTGCACTTGCCCTATAGCAAAAATCTCTCTTAAAAATAAAATTTTAAATGTGATAGAATGTATGGAAGAAAATGAAATGAAAAATAAATAAATAAATAAAATTTTTAACATTTTTCTTATACAATAGCCACACATGCATGGTAGTTTTATTTTTTTACTTGTTTTAGATTTTTGCTAAAGGACATGTGCATTCACCAGAGACTGACAGCAAGAAATCACCCCCCAGGGAGGATAGCCGCATTGCAATCCCTTCTCCATTCTCCTCCTGGGATTGTGAGTATGCGCACACACACTCCTAGTTTGAGTTTCAAGCTCAAGCCACCGAGTCCAGGGCTCAAACCCCAGTTGGCCATGTGAGAGTCCAGCAACATAACCATTATGCCATCTGCTGGTCCCTGTAAGAAAGTTTTAAATACATGCATAATCCTAGGGAGAACAAAGGAATGGCTCAGGACCAAAGGATGGCATGATGGTTACGGCACTGGACTCCTACATAGTCGACCACAGTTTGAGTCCCAGACTGGTGGTTTAAACTCAGGCTGGGCATGTGTGTGTGCATGCCCACAATTCCGAGAGGAAAATGGAGAAGGGACTGTGGCGTGGCCATTCCCCCTGGGGGGTGATTTCTCACTTCCTGTCTCTCTGTCTTTGTTTTCCCCACGAGCACACATGCCCTATAGCAAAAACCTCTTTTACAAAAAAAAAAAAAAAGAATGACATAAGCTTCCTCTCCTCCAGGCAGCCTTCCCTGACCATCCTGATGTAGCTGCCTCTGTGATGCCCAGTCCCTCTTTCCATCATGCCACGATTCCAGATGCTCTGGCTGGACTCCCCCAAGGCTTCCCCTTCCTGAGAGTAGCGACAGCATTTTACCTGACTGTCTCCCTTACTCAGCACAGCCTAATGGGGAGCCCCAGCTTAGTGAGGAATTCTGTGGGTCTCCATAAAGCTCTGTCCACACGCTTCAGGAAATGCTTATGGGCAAGAAAGAATGATAATGCTGCACGGGAGGCTCGGACTGACATCTGCACTTCTGTCCCGTGAGGCTGTCTGCTCTACAGCCCTTGATGAAAAAAGGAAGAAGACACAGATGAAAGCAGTGACTGACTGAACCCGGTGTGCACCCCAGCTGCAGTGACCGCTGTAGGGCAGGCCAGCTCAGTGTGGTGGGCACAGGCCAGAGATAGCATCCCACCACGTGGGCAGCAGCCTTGGGCCTCGAGCCGGTCTGTGGG
>NW_006159934.1:285952-293589 GCF_000334495.1 Tupaia belangeri chinensis
GGGGGCCCAGCCAATGATGTGGTTAGAGTAGCTGTATCCCACATGACTGTGTGTGCAGTTTGAGTACCAGACCAACAGTTTAGAAGTCATGCTGGATACGTGTGCATGTATGCCCAAAATCCCAAGAGGAGAATAAAGGAGAACCATCCCCCCGGGGGATGATTTCTCATTCTCTGTCTCTCTTCATTGAGCACATATGCCCTATAGCAAATTTTTAAAATAATTTCTCAGGACCAGCAGATGGTGTACTGGTTATGTCACTGGACTCCCGCACGGTTGACTGCAGTTCAAGTCCTGGACCCGGCATCTTAAAACTCATGCCAGGTATGTGTGTGTGTATCTGCCTGAAATCCCGAGAGGAGAGTGGAGGAGAAGGGATTGTGGTGTAGCCATTCCCCTTGGGAGGTGCTTTCTCACTTTCTCTCTGTCTGTCTGTCAGTGAGTGCACTTGCCCTATAGCAAAAATCTCTCTTAAAAATAAAATTTTAAATGTGATAGAATGTATGGAAGAAAATGAAATGAAAAATAAATAAATAAATAAAATTTTTAACATTTTTCTTATACAATAGCCACACATGCATGGTAGTTTTATTTTTTTACTTGTTTTAGATTTTTGCTAAAGGACATGTGCATTCACCAGAGACTGACAGCAAGAAATCACCCCCCAGGGAGGATAGCCGCATTGCAATCCCTTCTCCATTCTCCTCCTGGGATTGTGAGTATGCGCACACACACTCCTAGTTTGAGTTTCAAGCTCAAGCCACCGAGTCCAGGGCTCAAACCCCAGTTGGCCATGTGAGAGTCCAGCAACATAACCATTATGCCATCTGCTGGTCCCTGTAAGAAAGTTTTAAATACATGCATAATCCTAGGGAGAACAAAGGAATGGCTCAGGACCAAAGGATGGCATGATGGTTACGGCACTGGACTCCTACATAGTCGACCACAGTTTGAGTCCCAGACTGGTGGTTTAAACTCAGGCTGGGCATGTGTGTGTGCATGCCCACAATTCCGAGAGGAAAATGGAGAAGGGACTGTGGCGTGGCCATTCCCCCTGGGGGGTGATTTCTCACTTCCTGTCTCTCTGTCTTTGTTTTCCCCACGAGCACACATGCCCTATAGCAAAAACCTCTTTTACAAAAAAAAAAAAAAAAGAATGACATAAGCTTCCTCTCCTCCAGGCAGCCTTCCCTGACCATCCTGATGTAGCTGCCTCTGTGATGCCCAGTCCCTCTTTCCATCATGCCACGATTCCAGATGCTCTGGCTGGACTCCCCCAAGGCTTCCCCTTCCTGAGAGTAGCGACAGCATTTTACCTGACTGTCTCCCTTACTCAGCACAGCCTAATGGGGAGCCCCAGCTTAGTGAGGAATTCTGTGGGTCTCCATAAAGCTCTGTCCACACGCTTCAGGAAATGCTTATGGGCAAGAAAGAATGATAATGCTGCACGGGAGGCTCGGACTGACATCTGCACTTCTGTCCCGTGAGGCTGTCTGCTCTACAGCCCTTGATGAAAAAAGGAAGAAGACACAGATGAAAGCAGTGACTGACTGAACCCGGTGTGCACCCCAGCTGCAGTGACCGCTGTAGGGCAGGCCAGCTCAGTGTGGTGGGCACAGGCCAGAGATAGCATCCCACCACGTGGGCAGCAGCCTTGGGCCTCGAGCCGGTCTGTGGCTGCACAGGTGCCCAGAGCACATGGAGTGAAGCCATGCTCTGTGACCCCTTTCCTCCACGCGATCCCGGGGTCCCTCCCTCCGTGCTGGGTGCAAATAGCAAGAAAGATTAGCCCCTTAGGCACACCCTGCATGCTGCCAGGGTCCTGTGGACATCAAGAGATCCCTGGGCCTCTGTGAGCAGTCAGTCGGCAAGGGGAGCACTGGGGGTTAACACTTAGCCGGGCAGAAAAATGGAGGTAATCGGGAAGACTGAAGCACTCAGCAACGTCAGCCACCTCTGCTCTGGCCCTGAACCTACTTAGGGCCCCACAGCTCAGATTAGAGAAGCAGTGATCACAAGGGTCACCCCCTAACCACCATCAACACAGCACTTCTCCTTGGGCTGGGCACCTGCACCCATACTTCACATGTACGCACGTGGCCCTGCCTCCCTACCGGCCATCCTGAGTGGGCATCGGAGGATGGCCTGTAGGGCACCCAGTGACATTTAGAGTGGAAAGCGGTGGCCTCGATGGGCCCGGCCCCTGTGGCTGCAGCAATAGCCCGTCAACAGCACAGCATTCCCAGGAGCACAAAGAGCCTCACTCAAGCTCCCGGAACAGACGTGAAAAGCACCGAGGTGCGTTTCCAACCTCAGAATTACTCAGCAGCCCTTCATGCGTCACTGGCTCCCTTTTGATTCCAGGAGGGGGCCCTTCCTCACTTCACCCTCCTCAATTCTCAGGTCCCCCTTCCGTTCCTGGCACCCCCACTTCTCCCTCCAGGCCCAAGAACTCTCCTCCTCTGCCACAGAGAATGGAGGCCAGCCATCAGGCCCAAAATAAGCCCTCCCTCCCGGCCATAAAGGCCCTTTCTCTCCCCTCCATCTGCCTCTGGGTCTTTGCCTGAAGCTCCTCCCCCTCAGGCCCTGCAGGGGGAAATGCCACCTTTTTCCTTCCTCTTGTAATGACAGTGACACTGGCCCCACTGCCTTCATCACCACCTCCACCTCCAAGCTCCACAGGGTCCCTCCTTCCTAGTGGCCATTCCAAGCCTGCCTTCCCCTGCCACCCTCAGGCAGACCGTGTACTCTGTGAAAATGTGATGCAGCCACATGATTCAGAATTGGTGGCTCCCTCCCGTCCTGTCCCTTACCCCCTCCCTCTCCCTTCCTCGTAGTTGGCAGTTTCCTAGTTCTGTTTCCAGGAACAGTAGTGGTTTGACAAGGGGAAATCTTCATCTATTCTTTTTTGAACACTTAAGGTCCAGCCATGGTGGCGCAGTGGTCATGCGATGACGCTCTGAGGTGCTAGAGGCCGTGTGGAAGAGCAGGGTCCGTGTCCGGTGGCTTGTCTGTACCCCTGAGCACACACGTCTGTGGTCCTGGCGATGGCAGGGCTTGAAGGGCAGCAACCAAGTGAGACGCTGCTGAGGATGCCTGTGCCTCAGGAAATACATGGATAAAATGAAATGGAAGCTCGAGATAACCATCCACATACCATACACTTCACTCTTCGAAGGCGTGCAGTTCTGTGGGGTTCTTAAACATACTCACAAAGTCGTGCAGCTCTCACCCTAACTCCAGGGTATTTTCATATCCGACCCCCCCAAACAAACAAACAAACAAACAAAAAAACACTCTCATACCCACAGCAGTCACTCACTCTCTTCCTCAGGCCCTGGCAACCACTAATCCATGTTCTGCCTCTGGATTTGCCTATTCTGGGTATTTTGGACACGTGGAATCTGAGGATGTGGCCTTTCTACCTGGCTGCTTTTACTGAGCGTGATGTTTTCCAGGTTCGTCGTGTTGTGGGGTGTCACTGTCACTCTTCATGGCTGAATGCCGTTGGATCACAGGGAGCTGCCTTCCACCCCTCGTTTGCCCATTCCTGAACTGAGGGACATTTGTCTTATCCTCACTCTCTTGGTTCTTATGGCTAATGCTACTATTCCTGTTTGAGTTTGACACCAATTTTCAGTCGTTTGGGGCACACACAGGGATAGCGCCCTGGGTCGTTTGGCGATTTCATCCGCAGCTTCCAAGGAATAGCCTTACTGCCCTCCGCAGGTGCACCACGTTACCTCCACCGGCGATGCTCGAGGGCTCCAGTGTCACCACTGTCACCACTGTCACCACACCCTCCACGACACTGGTTACTTTTTTTTTTTTTTTTTAAGTAGCCATCCTAGTGAGTGTAAAGTGGTATCTCCTGAGGCTTCGATTTGCATTTTCCTGATGACAAATGGAGTTGAACATATTCTATGTACTTATCAGCCATTCTTGTATCTTCTTTGGAGAAATGTCTTTCAGATCCTTGGCTTTTATTTTATTTTATTTTATTTTTATTTTTGCCAGTAGGTGTATGCACTCAGAAGAAAGAGACAGAGAAACGGGGAGAAAAAAAGAGAGGAATCACCCCCCGGCCCCCCATAGCACATGGTCATGCCACAATCCCTTCTCCTCTATTTCTCCCTTCTTTGGAGATTTTGGACACACACACACATGTGCCCAGCACGTGTTCAAGTCTCTAAGATTCAAGCCACACCATCAGTCATGTGGGGTCCAGCTTCCTTAACCACCAAACCATGAAGCCACCCTGATTACTGTAGCTTTTTTAAAAAAGTAGTTTGCTTATTCTATGAATGAGACAGAGAGGAAGAGAGCACCCCCAGGGGTCCTGATGCTACGATACACCCCCACCTCACCCAGCCCACATCACAATACACGCATGCCTGGTGTATTCACCTGGTGTCGCCAGATGTGAACCAGTAACCCATGTGGGCCTGCCTCACACTGTCACATTTTACCACAGCACCCCCTTCTGGTCCCTCCACTTAACTCTCTAGTACTTTTTCTGTTTTTAAATTATTTTATTTAACTTTATTATTATTATTATTATTTTCCAGTTTTTGATCAAAGAGAGACAGGGAAAGTGAGAAAGCCCGCCACCAGGTCCAGGACTCTAACCGCAGTCAGCCATGTGGGAGTCCAGCACCTTTAACCACCACGCCACCTGCTGGGCCCTGTAATACATTTTTTACATCAGGAATTGTGAGTCTTCCAACACTTTTCTTCTTTTTTTTAATTTTGTTCCAGCCATGTTGATTCCTTGCATTTTTTCCATATGAGTTTTAGAATCGACTTGTCAATTTCTGAAAAAAGAAAAAAGAGGCATCTGAGATTTTGGTAGTTCTGAATCTGTAGACGACCTTTGGGAGTGTTGTCACTGTAGCAATGGCAGGTCTGCTGACCATGAACATGACTGTGTTCCCATTTACTTAGGTTCGCTTCCCTTCGGTGGGGCTTTGCAGTTTTCAGAGTATCGTCCTCCTTTCTGTTAAACCCAAGTATGCTCTCTCCGGTATTTGGACTGAGCTTCTTCCCGGGCTTTCTGACCTTCCTCTGCCTGTGGCCCCGTGGCCCACTGCTGGCAGACCTTAACACTCCACTGCTCTGCAGCCACTGCTCTGACACCAGGACCCTTTAGAAGACTGTCCAATGGACACCCTCCTTCTCAGAAGAAGTCCTTCTCCCAGAGACCTCTGAGATCATTTGCTACTTTGAGCAACCCTTCCCTAAAATTCCTTCTCACGGGACCAGCAGATGGCATAATGGCTACGTCACTGGACTCCCGCGTAGTCAACCACAGTTCGAGTCTTGGACCTTGTGGCTTAAACTCACGCCGGGCACGTGTGCGTGCGTGCCTAAGATCCTGAGGGGAGAATGGAGGAGAAGGGATTGTGGCGTGGCCATCTCCCCTGGGGGGGTGATTTCTCACTTTCTGTCTCTCCGTCTCTCTCTGTCTTTCTGGTGAGGGCACGTGCCCTATAACAAAAACCTCTCAAAAAAAACAAAAACCCGGAAAAATCTTTCTCACTGGCTCTCACTAACCACTCTCATGTTCTCCTTTGCTGACTTCCTCCCCTTCTTTATCTCCTCTTCCTCCACCCCTCTTCCTCTGCCAGTCCTTAAATGTTGGGCCTCTGTTCTTAATCATCTTCCCTCTACATGGTTGGCAGCTTATCCTGGATAAGCTTATTGACTCCCAAAGTCTCCATCTTTACTCCAGCTCCACCCTCTCTGGGCCTTCAGCACGGTGCCCTTAGAAACCCCCCTTCCAGATCTTTCCTGGGTTCCCTCGCCCTCCTGTCACCTTCCTGGGGTTGACTGGTGTTAATGCTCAAGCCAGAGCGTGGAGTTACAGTGCTCGACTCCTCTCTTGCCCTTTCTTCCTGCGTCTCATCAGGCGTCACACCCATGGCTTCTGCCTTCTGCACTTTCATGGGGCAGGTCCTTCCACACCAGACTCCTCACTTAAAGCAACACGATTGGAGCGCAGCCTCCCGCCCACAGCATCGGAAGCCCGTGTCCAGTGCCTGAGGCTGGTGCAGGCTCAGAGGCGAGTCTCGCAGGAAGCTCCTCGGACGAGGTGGGCACCTGCCGCTCTATGAAGGGTGAGCTCAGCCATAGCGAGAAGAGAACACAGCAGCTAGGCCGCACTGCAGTGACACCCCAGTGTGGGGTTCAGGAGCAGCCAGCCCTCAGGTTAGTGGGTTAGGGAAGGCAGGTGCAGGTGTGAGGTTGGGGGGACAGCTGCAAGGTCACTCACCCTCCTGGCTGCCTGTGTGACCTGAGACTTGGCACTTAAAGCAGAAGCCCCCTGGCACTTGGGGGCTGGTGGAAGAATCACCTGGAGCAGGTCGTGAAAGCCCTTTGTAAATGGTGAATTCCGGACAAGTATGGGGATGCTGAGCGAGGTCGGACAGAGAAGCAGGTTGCACATCGTGAAGACCACAAATACCAAGTGCAGGGGCTCAAGCTTCATTGTCAGGTGGGAGTATGAGGTGGACTCCCATTTCCGGTGGACAGAAACCCCCCACTGACTCAGGTGCAGAGGCAGCTGTCTGCAGGCGCAGCTGGACCCTGAAGACCAAGAATGATTTCCCTGTCTCCATCCCTCTGGGTTTCCCTTTCTCTCTTGTCCTACTCAATTGCTGCCTCTCTCATCTCTTCTTCCGTGTGGTCTTCCTTCCTTGTCCCTGCAGCAGGCTTCCTTTGGGGGCTGGGCGAGACCTCTTAGTGGCCTCAAACTCCTCCTTCTGGGAGCCCTGAGACCCTGAATCTGTCTCACTGGCTTGCAGGTAAAGCCCAGGGAAGGCTTTAATTGGTTTACCTAGGTCATGGCTCATTTCTAAACCAATCAGGAGGATGCATGATGTTCTCTGATTGGCCAACTGGGTTAATGCCCCATCTCTGCACTGAGGAAGGCCCTGGGAGGGAGGTTCCTTGGCAGCCATGGTGCTTGGCTGACAGGACCTCTCCCACCCAGGGAATCTCATGGATGCTGAACAGAATGATTAGTCCCTGAGAGGGGTGAGAAGCTAGGCCCTAGAGAGGGATGCGGAGGGCACCTGGGCCCTGGTGGGAGAGGGGAGTCCAGGCCAGGAGTGTCTTGCAGAGGAAGGACAGCAGTTCTGGAGCTGCCCTCCACAGCCTCACAAGGGTCCTGAGACGAAAGTGAAATGACTGCCCATTTTGCAGGTGAGGTTAAATGACCTTCCCAATGATGGGAGCTACAGTCTGCAAACCACTGGCTCACCCGTGGGGGTCTGTGCAGAGACAGCCAGGGTGAGTGGCAGTAGCACAGGGTGGGAGAAGCTGGCACTGGGTGGGGTGGGGGCCTGCAGGAGGGACACAAACTTAGCTGGGGGCTTGGATCTCAAAGGTGGTGAGGAAGGCCAAGGTATGGCCTGTGGAAGTCCAGCAGAAGGAGAACCTGGCAGGCCTCATGGAGGTGGTGGCTTTGAGCAGACTGCACACTCACGATGCCCCAGGAGCCAGGGCAGAGGGACATTCCCAGCCAGGGAAGGCAGGCAGCGGTGCAGGCCTCACCTGGGGGCTCCAGGCGCGCAGGCAGCACTCCACCCTGGAAGCAGGGTGCCCCTTGGCGCCTTCTCTGCCCGCCCTCCACCCCT
>NW_006159934.1:293665-299971 GCF_000334495.1 Tupaia belangeri chinensis
CGGCCCGCGGCGCGCGGCCGGGCGCATGAAAGGGGCCTCTGTCTGCGCCCCAGCGGCCCCGCTCGCCTTTCACTCTTAATATAATCTTCACTTCATTTTTAACCGAGCAGGAATTTTTCCCTTTCTTCCAAAAATACATGTGCGTGTGTGTATGTTTGCAAAAGGCCCTTCACAGTGAAGGTCGGGATTGTCCCGGGGAAGGGAAGTGCGAACCCGAGGCAGTTTGGGAGGGAGACAGCAGTGCCTTTCTTCCTCGGTAGGGGCCTCCCCGGGGTGGCCGCCTCCGCTGCCGCCACTGCCGCCAGCCACTGCCGCCACTGCCACCGCTGCCGCTGCCCCCGCCCCCTATCCTGAGCTCCTCAGGTGGGGGAGCCGGCTGGGAATCCCCCATCCCCACCCCAGGGTGAACGGGCTGTTGGAAATAGAAGTCTGTGGGAAGGAGTGGGTGTCTGCTCAAGGGGTCCCTGCCTAGATCTGGTGAGACTGTCATCAAGTGTGGCCAGCTGGGGCTGCCCTCCCAGGGGATTGAGGAGTCAGGCTCCTGGCGTTAGAGGTCTGCTTGGGGACACCACATTCTGCGCAGATGCCCATGGGTTCCTTTAAAACAGCCTGCAATGATCTCAGAAAAGCCATCGACCAGCCCTCCTCACCGCAGAAGGGGGTTATACCCAAGGGAACTTTCCAGGTTGCCATTTGGAGAGACCCCACCTCAAGCATCTCAGGGCCAGAGCTTCCCTTACGCATTCCCAGGCAAGACTGTTGGGCTTGGCGAGTCAGATAGGATTATCCACGCAGAAAGGAGAAAGAAGGCTCAGAGAAGTTACCTGCCGGAAGTCACAGAGCATGAGGGTTCCGGGCCTGGAATGAAGAAGCAGGTGGAAAGCCTAAGCTCTCCCCTCTGTTCAGTGCTTTTCAAACTGTTCTGTAGAGCTTCTGTTCACATTGAGGAGCCTGAAAATGCACCATTCTGATTTCTTTCTCTTTAAAAAATACTTGCCAGAGGGCGTGTGTGTTCATAATAATATTCATCACTGATCTGGGCCAGAGAGGGCGCGAGAGAGCCCGCAATGGGACGTGGTCATACTGCCATCCTCTTCCTCTGTTCCTTCTCCACATCAGGATTTGGGGCATGACTGCACACTGCTGGATGTTTTTCAAGCTACGGGCTGGGATGTGAACCACTGTTGACCATGTGGGTTCTGGTTTCTATGCATGTGTCTAACTGCTGTGCTACGGGGCTGACCCAATTCTGATGTCTTAAAAAATTAATTTGTGTGTATGTTTGAGTTTCTACTTTGAGAAATCTAGTAGATTAGATAACCTGCAAACTGTCCCTCTTTAAACACCTCGGAAAACTAGATTAGAAATCACAATAAATAGGGACCAGTAGTTGGCATAATGGCTATGTTGTTGAACTCCCATGTAATCAACCACAGTTCAAGTCCTGGACCCAGTGGCTTAAACTCACACCAGGTGCATGTGCGTGTGTGCCCAAGATCACAAGAGGAGAATGGAGGAGAAAGGATTGCACCGTGGCCATCCCCCCAGGGGATGATTTCTTGCTTTCTGTCTCTCTGTCTGTCTCTGTCTTTCTGGCGAGCACACACGCCCTATAGCAAAAAGAAAAAACCTCTCAAAGGAAAAAAGAAGAAAGAAAGACAGAAAAAGAAAGAAAAAAATCACAATAAATAACAAATACCGAGAGCTTCCTTTTTTGTTTCTGATTTTCTTTTCTTTTCTTTTTTTAGTTTTTTTGCCATAGGTCATATATGCTCACCAGAGAGACAGAGAGGGAAAGTGAGAAATTCCCCAGGGAGATGGCCATGCTCCTCTCCTCTATTTCTCCAGGGATTGTGGGCACACATGCACACGTGCCCAGTGTGATTTTCCAGCCTCCGGGTCTGAGATTTGAACCAGGAAGTCGGCCATGTGGGATCCAGCCCCCTTAACCTCCATGTCACCTGCTGGCCCCATAAAGAAGATTTTAAGGGCAATCAGAAAGAAAAGATAGCTCTGCCCGCAGAGAAATGACGATTACATTGCCTGTGGGCTGGCCATTGGCACTGTGAGAAGTCAGACTATCTTGAAGGCCAACTGCAGTGGCAAGCAGTGGCACAATGACCTGCAAGGCTGAAACCAATGGAAGGGTCTGGGTTCACGTCCTGAGGCCTCCTTTTACACATCAGATGCATGCATGCCCAGGAGCCTGGCTGGCGAGACTGGAGGGTTGTAGCATCAAGACCCTGTTATGGGTGCCAATCTCTCTCAGAAGAAGTAAGTAAACTTAAAAAACAACAACTACTCTCTGGGCCAGCAGGTGGTGTGGTAGTTAGGGCACTGGACTCCCACATGGTCAGTCATGGTTTGAACCCTGGACTGGCAGCTTGCTTTTCACTTTCTCTCTTTCTCCTTCTCTCTCTCGTTGTCTTTCTCCAGCGAATACACGTGCTCTATAACAAATTAAATAATAATAATAAATTAAATAAATAATTCTTTAAAAAAAATCTCGTATAGAAAATGTGGAATATATACACATGGAATGGCATTTGGCCTTAAAAGGGAAAGAAATCCTGTAATTTATGGCAATGTGAATGAACCCAGAGGACGTTACGTTAAGCAAAATAAGCCAGGCACGAAAAGAAACATACGACATTATCTCACCGATGTTTCTTTCTTTCTTTTTCTTTTTTTTTTTTTTTGGAGAGGTTTTCACTATAGGGCGCATGCGCTCGCCAGACAGACAGAGACATAGGGACAGAGAGACAGAAAGCGAGAAATCCCCCCCCAGGGGGGATGGTCACACCGCAATCCCTTCTCCTCCATTCTCCTCTCGGGATCTTGGGCACGCATGCACACGCGCCCGGCATGAGTTTTAAGCCACCGGGTCCGGGACGCGAACCGCGGTCGACTACGTGGGAGTCCAGCGACATAGCCATTAAGCTAACTACCGGTTCCCTCTCACTGATGTTTCTATGGGAGATCCTAAAAAGGGGATCTCCTAAATGCAGATAGTAGGTGATGGCCCAGGGACGGGGGGGTAGGAGTGTGGGCGCAGGTGGAGGACTGGGGAGCTGTTGGTCAAAGATTCAAAATTTCAGTTAAGAGGAATAAGTTCAAGAGAGCTGGTGTGTAACATGTGACTATCATTAATACATTGGTGTAACAAAGTGTACTTGAAAATTGCTAAGAGAGTGGATTTTAATCATTCTAACCACAAAACGAGTATATGACATAAAGCATACATTATTGGTTTAGTTTATTTATTTAAAAAATTTTTTAATTTAAATTTATTTATTTACATTCATTTGCTATACATCATTACAGCATACAGAATGAGATTTTCCATCCAGAATACACTGTATATTGGTTCAGTCAAGCACAGCAACATACATGTTATCGTCAACAAATAATTTTCCATTTCTTGTTTCCTGTATACTGTGTTTTTTTAATTGGTTTAGCTTAGACATTCCACAATACATACATATTTTTAAATGTTTTGTACACCCCAAATTTAATCAATTAAACATTAATTTAAAAAAAGACTATCTTAAAGAATATCTTCAGGGGCCAGCTGATGGCGTAATGGCTACGTCACTGGACTCCCATGTAGTTGACTGTGGTTCAAGTCCCGGACCTGATGGCTTAAACTCATGCTGGGCGCATGTGCTTGTATGTTCAGGATCCCAAGAGAAGAGTGGAGGAGAGGGGATTGTGGTGTGGCCATCCCCCTGGGGGGTGATTTCTTACTTTCTGTCTCTCTGTCTCTGTCTTTCTGGCAAGTGCACGCGCCCTATAGCAAAAACCTCACCAAAAAAAAAAAAAAGAAGAAGAAAAGAATATCTTCAAAATGCTTAGAGAAAATAAGAGTGAACCTAGAATTATTTATTTAGCTGGAATATTTTTGAACAGCAAAGGTGAAAATAAGGTCAATTAAAAAAAAACCTCTTATCATTAATGATGGAGTGCGTCAGCATCCACGTGACCGTGAGGGCGAGGAGAGAGAGCACTCAGACCACAGTCGCCATCACCATGAAGGATCTGGCTCTCTCGGGCAGCGCGTATTACCACTGTGCCACAGAGCCAACCCAAGAAGGTCATTTTTTTTTTGGAGAGGTTTTTGCTACAGGGCATGTGCGCTCGCTCACCAGAGACAGACAGAGAAAGAGAAAGTGAGAAATCACACCCTGGGGAAGAGGGCCACACCGCATTCCCTTCTCCTCCATTCTTGGGATCTTGGGCACACATGCACATGTGCCCAGCGTGAGTTTAAGCCACTGGGTCCAGGACTCGAACCACGGTTGCCTACATGGGAGTTCAGCGACATAGCCGTTATGCTAACCGCTGGTCCCAGAGGTCATTTCTTTTAACAAAAACAAAAAACAAAAACAAAAAACAAAATACTGTTAACAGACCTTGGCTGAGAGAACTAAGAACTAAAAGATGCCTTTTAAGAAGAAGGAAATGCAGGACCAGCCAGTGATGTGGTAGTTAAGGCAGCTGGATCCCGTATGACCAACTGCATTGTTCAAGTCCCACCCAGACCCTATGGCTTGCAAAACACACTGGGCACATGCACATGCAAGCCCAAAACCCTAAAAGGAGAAGTGGAGGAGAGGGGAGTGCAACATGGCTGTCCCCCTTGAGGGAGGAAGAAGTGAGAATGCACTCCTCCCGGTCTCTCTCTGACAAGTGTACATACCCTCTGGCAAAATAAAAGTAAAGAAAGAAATAGGGAAATCTCTGTCCTTTGGGTTACATAATCTCAGTCTAACTTCAAATTCACTAATGGTTTCTTAGCTTAAATCTAAGGTTGGAAACCAGCAAATGGCGTAATGGTTATGTCGCTGGACTCTCACATAGTCGACTACAGTTCAAGTCCTGGACCTGGGTGGCTTAGAACATGCTGGCCACGTGTGCATACCCAAAATCCCAAGAGAAGAGTGGAGGAGAAGGGATTGCGGCATGACCATCTCTCTGCCCTTGAGGGGTGATTTCTCTCTGGTGAGCGCATGCTCCCTGTAGCAAAAACCTCTATAAAACAAACAAACAAGCAAGCAAAATAAATAAATAAATAAAAAACTAAGGTTGTGCCTTGATAAAGTGAGAAATCACCCCCCAAGGGGAGTGGCCACACCTCAGTCCCTTCTCCTCCATTCTCCTCTTGGGGTTTTGAGCATGCGCGCACATGCACCCAACTTGCGTTTTAAGCTGTTGAATCCAGGACTCAAACTGTGCAACCGGCCATGTGGGATCCAGCTCCTTAACCGTCACGCCACCTGCCGGCCCCTCCATTTGGTTCTTTCTCTGTTTCTGTCTCTTTATCGGTACGGTCTGTTCGGTGCCATGTCACATCATACCCTGCTTTACTTCTTTCGTCCGGGCTTCCTTCATGTCTCTTAGCGCGGGATGGCCATGTCCACATCTCCGTTAAACACGTTTGGTCATCCTCACGGGGGTTTCTGTTACCTGATTGTTTCCTGGTGATGGGCCGTACTCCCTTCTTTCCGTATGTGTCGCATCTATTTTGCTGGGAATTGGACGTTTGGATAGTCCAGTCATAGTGCAGCAATTCAGGACTAGCCCTCTCCTACCCAGGGATTGTTTCTGTTATTGCCAGAGTGTGTGAGAGAGAGAAATGATCTTCCGGCCCGAGCCTAGGCTGCGACCAGAGGCGGGTCCTGCGCGGGCCTCCCCGGGTCCTGCGCGACCCCCCCCACCCCGCACACACACCCGCACCCGCACACACACACACACCCGTCCCCGCACCCCCCCCTCCGGGGCAAACTTACAACCATAAGCAACAGAAAGAATCTTTAGCTGTCTTAAACCAATTGAGAAATATACTGTATAGAAGGATTTTATCTACCTATGGACAGTGAGAAGATGATGGTTACCAGCCCTGCATTACCTCAGGGAAGAATAGGAACTACCCTACCATTCTTAGGGAAGCCAGATACCCAGGATAAGTCATGCTGCAGATCCCCACAACACCATTCCCGCTAACCACAAGATGGCTGCTGTGCCGCATCAACTGATAATCATCCCTGCTTACCAGAACCGCTTTCCTAAAACTGTATTCCAGGGAGACTCACCTACAATTGCAAAACTGCACGAGACCCACCCTTGATTCAACTTTGAATGGAATCTATGTTCCCTATTGTTAAAAGCTTTAAACTTGTGGCCCCTCTCCCTTTACTTGCATGTATTACATTTTCAATAACTCCTCTGGAAGACAACTGTATATAGCAGAGATAGTGTAATGGGAGAGGGGGAAAGGGCAGAGGGTCAAACATAGGATAAAAAACA
>NW_006159934.1:300209-310157 GCF_000334495.1 Tupaia belangeri chinensis
GGGGGAGGA
Organism: Tupaia belangeri chinensis; assembly: GCF_000334495.1. Classification (NCBI taxonomy): domain Eukaryota; kingdom Metazoa; phylum Chordata; class Mammalia; order Scandentia; family Tupaiidae; genus Tupaia; species Tupaia belangeri. The sequence continues at coordinate 300,219 of NW_006159934.1, forward strand.
AGGTATGGAGGGCAACCATGGATGCCAGGGACAATGGGGGAGGAAGATGGGACATAGCAGAGGGTGGGGGATGGGGAATCAGGGATGGCAAGACAAAGGGCAAGGTATGCAGGATGTAAGAATTGGAAAATTATTTGCTGAGAGCATGTATGTTGATGTGCTAGATTGAACCAATGCACAGTGTATTTTGGATGGAAAATTCATTTGTGTGTTGTGATGGTGTAAAGTGAATTAATAAAAAAAAAAAAAGAAAGAAAGAAAGAAATGATCTCCCAGTGGGGTGTGGCCACACCGTAATCTTTCTTTCCCCTCCATTTCTCAGGATTCGGGTACACATGTTGGAGTGTTTTTAAAGCCATCAGGGCCAGAGTGAAAACCACAGTTGACTATGTGGGATCCAACTCCCCAAGCACAGTGCTTAAGTGTTGTGCTACTGGGCAGGTCCTAAATGGAGGGGTTTTGTTTTGTTTTAAGAATTTTAATTGTTTTAGAGATTTTTGCTATAGGGTACATGCGCTTGCCAGAAAGACAGAGACAGAAAGGAAGAAATCACCCCTCAGAGGGAATGGCCATGCCGCAATCCCTTCTCCTCCATTCTCCCTCTTGGCATTTTGGGCATATACGCACACACGCCTAGTGTGAGTTTTTAAGCCACCAGGTCCAGGACTCAAACTGCCCTCAACTACGTGGGAGTCCAGCAACATAACTAATTACACCATCTGCTGATCCCTAAGAATTATTTATTTTATTTATTATTATCATTATTATTGAATTTGCTATAGGGCACGTGTGCTCATGAGGGGGAGAGAGAGAGAGAGAGAGTGAATGAGAAAGCGAGCCACCAGGCCCTGGACTCAAACTGTGGTGAGCCATGTGGGAGTCCAGTGCCTCAACCACCATGCCACCTACTGGTCCTCCTAGATGGAGTTTTAAAATAAAGTTTCTTTCTTTTTGGGACCAGCAGATGAGGTAATAGTTACGTCACGGGGCTCCCACATAGTGGACCGTGATTCGAGTCCCAGACACAGCAACTTAAAACTCGCACTGGACATGTATGCTTTCATGCTCAAAATCCCGAGAGAAAAATGGAGTGGCAGAGAAGGGATTGAGACACGGCCATCCCCACCGGGGGGATGGAGGGGCAGGGTGATTTCTCGCTTTTTGTCTCTCTTTCTGGTGAGCGCATGTACCCTAGAGCAAAAATCTCTCTTAAAGTAATTTTTTTTCTTTCTTCCATGAATGAGAGTTGGAGAAAGAGACAGCATCCCCAACAGGGTCTCGGCACTGCCGTTCACCTCCAGCTTTGGCCAGTACCGGATCATGCACACGCACCTGCCCGGCATACTCCAGGAGATCCCTGGACACGAACCTGGGACCTTTCCATGTGGGCCGGCCTCACAGAGCGTTGTGTGTTACCACTGCACCACAATCCAGCTCTTGGATGGCTTACTTCAGTGTCCCTTCCATCCTCTCCATGCAGCAGGTAGCCTCTGATGCTGCTTCTCAGGAGACCCTTGGGTATGCCGTCATCACCCTGGGGTGACAGTGGTTGGGCAGGGCTCTGTCTGTCTCTTTTCCTGACCACACTCATCTGGTAAACCCCACTGATTGCTACTTGACTGCACTGTTGCTTTCTTTCTGTTGTTGTTTGTTTTCAAGCTGCTGGGCCCCAGACTCAAACTGCACAGTTCACTGTGTGGAATCCCACTGCCTTAACCACCACTCCACCTGGTTCACCCCCATGCAATTTTTTTTTCTTTTTAGGGTTTTGTCATAGGGCATGTGCACTTGCCAGAGAGACAGTGAGAGAGAAAGTGAAAAATCAGCCTCTGGGGCGATGGCCATGCAATGTCTTCTCCTCCAGTCTCCTCTCAGGATTTTGGGAATGCATGTACATGTGCCTGGTGTGATTTTCAAGCCCCTGGGTCCAGGACTCCAACTGTAGTCAGCCACGTGGGAATCCAGCACCTTAGTCTCCACACTCTGTGCTATTGTTTCCAATAGCATAAATTGGGCATACATTGTCCCATAAACGAATCCAGCCAAATTCAGGCTCATCTAAAGATCAATGCACGAGGGAGCCAGCAGTTAGAGTAATGGCTGTGTCGCTGGACTCCCACGTAGTCAACCGCAGTTCGCGTCCCGGACCCGGTGGCTTAGCACTCACGCTGGGCGCATGTGCGTGCGTGCCCAAGATCCCGAGAGGAGAATGGAGGAGAAGCGATTGCGGCGTGACCATCCCCTCTGGGGGGGTGATTTCTCGCTTTCTGTCTCTCTGTCTGTCTCTGTCTGTCTGGCTAGCGCACGCGCCCTATAGCAAAAACCTCTCCAAAAAAAAAAAAAAAAAATCAATGCATGAGATTTGTTCAGACCCCAGAAGGGCTACTCGCAGCTGTCTCTTGCCCTGGTTCTCTCCAGAAAAGTGGCCGGCCTACAATGTGAACATCCCCAGTGAGGGATGCTGGCAGCACTATCCTTCCATCGTCTGTCACCATAACCTCCGCCATGTGTGAGAGCACACTGAGGCTTCGACATCACATCTCTTTCCTTCGGAAAGCAACTCGGAACTTTGTGTTCTGTGGCCTGACCTGCTCCTGTGCTGAATCTCCGTGCGTGGCTCTCGAGCTGGGAAGAGGCATAATCGATGGTGTCTCTCCAAATGACCTTCTGAAGTGGGTTCCCACTTCCAGAGCTGAGTGCTCATGAGGGGCAGGCGCTGCTCGGGCCTTATTGCATCACTTCTTCCCCATGGAATTTGGTCTAACAAGCCAGAGCAAGGGAGCGAGGCCTTAGCAGCCTCAGTGCGGCCATAGGCACTGTGGAGTCAGGGCTGGTAGGAGGGAGCCCCACACTGCGCCACCCTGGCCCAGAACGATGCCACAGCCGGTCACTGAGGGCAGGTTGACAAGTCCCAATTTTGCCCCTTCTGCAAAGAAAACCTTCAGCTGGGAGCTAGCGACCTCTGTTCTTGGCTGCACTGGTCTGGACTGGAATTTCCATGTTTTCGAGCTCAGGGAGTGGGAATAGATCTTAGTTCAAATACCAGACTCTCGCTTTTCTTACCCAGTGTAAGATTTTCTTGAGTAAATGTTTCTTCATCTTTTCTATGCCTTAGGGTCATTTCCGAAGGAGGCCTGAACGCTGTGGTGAGCGAAGTCCACCCCCAGTGGACAAGTGGTGTGAGGAAGAAACATTATTCCTTCGCTGATAGAAGCCACGGAGACTGAAGAGGTTTCTGTTACACAAGAAATCTAGCTCAGTGGTTTTCAAACTCGAACATGCCTGAGTCACCCAGAAGGCTCATTCAGACATGGAGCACTGGGTCCCACCCCGAGTTCCCGATGCAGCAACCGTGGACTGGTGCCCGAGAATTCCCATGTCCAGCAAGTCCCCGGGGAGGCCAGTGCTGCTGGTCTGGGGACCACATTTTGAGAACTAGTTTTCTTTTCTTATTTTAATTGCCAGAGGGTGCGTGCTCTCACCAGACAAAGGGAAAAGGCACCTCCCAGTGGGCATGGTCACACCACAATCCCTTCTCCACTTCTCCATCCTGTTGGGATTCGGAGCACACACAGACGTGCACCTCGCGTACTCTCTGAGCCGACGCGGCTGAAATTTACACTGTAGTTCCCGTATGGGATCTGACTCACCTTAACCACTAGGCTGCGGGGCCAGAACCCCGAGGTTTCTCTTAATATGAAGATGCTCTCCGGTTTTTTAGTTTTAATACTATTCGCCCTTATCCTGAAAGAACCCAGGTGACTAGAGAGTCGGCTCTCTCTTACTGCTTCTTTTTTTTTTTTTTAAGAGTTTTTTGCTATAGGGCGCGTGCACTCGCCAGACAGAGAGAGACATAGAGACAGAAAGTGAGAAATCACCCCCCCAGGGGGGATGGTCACCGCAATTCTTTCTCCTCCATTCTCCTTCTGGGATCCTGGGCATGCACGCACACGTGCCCGGCGTGAGTTTTAAGCCACCGGGTCAGGGACACGAACCACGGTCGACTACGTGGGAGTCCAGTTACATAGCCATTACGCTAACTGCTGGTTCCCCTTCTTACTGCTTCTTGATCTACTCTGAGGACAGAGTGGCCCAGCGGATTGCTAACTGGACACCCTGCTCTTGCACCTCTCGGGCGGCATGCTCCCCCACGGGTCTGCAGGAGCTTGGGCCCTCTGTGCACGGAGGCACATGGCTCCGTGACTGCAGCCCTCCTTTGTTCCCTTCGGGGCCAGATGGCGTGTGTGCTGGGTGAACAGACAGGATACGCCATGCTAATGGGAAGAGAGGAAGTCAAACAACTGTCCAGTGTCTCCCCCGTGAGCAGATCACAAAAAGGGAAAACGCAAGACCCAGCCAAGTCAGGAGGGGAGGCCCGTGCTTGCTGCTGCATCTCGTGCCCTTCTTCCATCGCGTAAGGAGCCCGGGGATTATTACAGGGAGGAGTGGTCAGCGGGGAAGGTGAGGGCAGATCCCTCTGAACTCAGGGAGAGAAGCTGGGGCTGCCATGAGCTAAATACTTTGTACTTTGATGCCAATGTCTTGCCATAATCCTCCCAACGTTCCCTGCGAGTCCTTGGGGCCAGGCACGGACAGGAATAGCCAACATTCCATGCCATGTGCCATTAACTCATTGAATCCCTGACTGCAGAGCAGGTGCCGCTATTACCCTCACGGTACACGCGGGGAAACTGAAGCACAGGGTGGGTCGGTATTTTGTCCAGGGTCACACAGCTGGTTAAGAGTCAGAGCCAGGATTCGAACCCAGATGGTCTCTGTTCTTTATCCCTTCCTTCACCGTGGCCTTATGATGTCCCCTACAATGTAAGTACCATGTGGGCAGGGCCTTGTGTGTCCTGCCCTGTGCTCTCCCTGCAGTCCTGAAGGAGGCCTTGCCCACGGGGAGAGGCTCCATGAACGTCTGTACAATGAGTGAAAGAGTCCCCGGTGTGGAGCTGGCCAGGGGTCTCTGTGGACCCGTGCTCCTTGGGCGGGGTTACACAAAGGCACTCAGAGGGGAGCAACCTGCAGCGGGGGCTAGGGTGTGCTGTGGGAGCCACTCTCAAGTCTAATTCGATGAACTGAGTGCTACAGCCACCACCGGAGCAAGAGCCTCTGCCCTCAGCGCCCAGGGCATGGCCAGGCCCTGCCAGACAGAAGCCACTGCCCGGAAAGAAGGGCCAGGCTCCAGGGAGGGGGAGGGGAGGGCACCCTGCCACCCCTGGCCTGGCCGAGGCTGGCCTCCCACATCCTGGACATTGCAGAGACACCGGGGGTAGCTCCGTGACAACACTGAGCTTGGGCACGGGAGTGTGGAGCTTTCTGCTGTCGGCCGTGGGTTGTGGTCAGAGATACCCCCGTTCAATTCCGAGGGGTCAGAGGACCCATGTGGCCATGAGTCTGTGCAGATTGAATGGACGTGCTCGTGAACAACCACGAGGCTCCCCCTGTGTGGCTCCCCAAGACCTGACCTGGGGCCTCATCCTCGAGGAGGCTCCCACCCCTGACCCCGGCCCGGGGAGGTTTCCCAGAGAGAGACTGGGACACTGGAGAGCCAGGCGGCCAGGGCAGGGTGTGATCAAGCCCCAAATAAGTCACTTTTCCAGTCGGTCACTTTTTCCCACAGTTGCTGACCCAGAGACAGCTGGAAAACTGGCTGGCATAGAGAGAGGGACAGAGGGAGGGCAGTGAGAGGTGGCCGGGCCCTGTCCTTCCCCCCACTGCCCAGGGCTCCAGTGTTGTGGTACATCAGGGTGGGAGGGGACGCCTGGGCTTACGGCAAGGACAGTGGCTCCCAGAGCTGCCAGGGGCTCGTCTAGAACGGAGCGCTGGTCCCAGAGCAGAGCCCGTGTCTGGGGCTGCTGGGCCCCCAAATGACCCTGTTGTGGATCTCGGTGCTTGGCCAGTTGCACCAGCCGAAGGGGTCTCCTCCCAGTCAGCCCTGGCTCAGGGTCACCGGGTCCTCCTTCCCCTCGGCGTCAGATCACGGAAGGCCTAATGGTGCACTGGGGTGCGCATGTGCACGCTCAGCTCAAGTCCCTCCACCTCCACCTTCACCTCAGGGCCCCGGTCCTGACTCGCTGCCCGGCTCCCACTCTCCCTCCACCCTGACTCTGCCCGAGGATTTGAGCTGACCCCTCCGTGCTGGCCTGAGCCAACCTGAGTCAGCGTCTTGGTCTGTGTGCCCCCACCTGCTGCGCTGGGGGACCCAGCAGCTCTGTTTGGGGGGCATCCCCCTCTTGGGAGCTGAGAGGCAGGCAGCAAGCCTGGCGCACAGGGAGGAGGAGGAGATGGAAACTTGGTCCTCACGGTCAAACCAGGCGTGGCCAGAGGGCGGGCCCGGGAATGGAGGGGGCCAGCCCTGTCCGCGCAGGCATGTGCAGGATGCCACGGGCTATTTTTACTCCTGCCGAGGAAATAGCATGATTTATGTGAGGCCTGGTCCCCTTCAGGGCTGTGTTATAAATACACCTGGCCCCAGTCTGGTTCACTTGGAGAGAAAGCTGGGGCTCTGGCCTGCCCGGCCTCACCCTGGTGTGTGCACGTGGCCTTCCTCCATGGGCCAGAGGGCCCAGCTCTCCTCAGTCCCCTGGCCTCCGTGTGAGTGAGTTCACCAGGAGCGAGAGTCCTCCAGGAGCCGGCTCCAGTGAAGGGAAGCGAAGGGGAGAGGCTTAGGAAGTAGGATTCACAGGACCTTCAGGGTCCAGGTCTGGGTGGTAGGAAGGGGAGAGGGACACAGGCAGGAAGTGGGGGGTCAGCAAGAAAAACTTCGTGTCTCTCCCGAGGTGGACCCCTAGGATCACAAGCCCCTCCTGGAGGGTAGTGGGTTCCAGAGATCCACACCGAGGGGCACCTGGGCTCAGGACTGGCCCTGCCCCACGCCTTCTTCAGCTGCAGGAAGGCAGGTGGCGCCCTGCGTCAGTCCCACCTTGGCGGCCGGGGTCTGGGCTGTTCTATCAGCTCTGTGGTCCTGGGCAAGTCCCTTAGTATCTCTGACCCTCCGCCTTCCCTTCTGAAAACGAGTATAAATGTGTCCCTTGTGGGTTGATGTGTGAAGTCGAGGCCAGGCTGGGCTGTCAAGGAAGATGTGCGGGCAGGCAGCCCCTGTACAGAATCATCCTCTTCCTCCTGTCTAGGCCGCCATCTTTGGCAGAGGAGAGCAAGGTGAAAGGGACAGTTCTCAGAGACACCAAGAACCACTTAACGGGACTCCAGCAAGGACCGGGTCAGAGTCAGACAATCCCCCGTCCTCCCCACACTCACGCAGCCTCCCACACTGCAACCGCCAGCATCTGCCTCCCCACAGCAGGTCTCAGCAGGTCACCCTCTCGCTGAAAGTTGCTGGCATGCCATCGGCCACTCCATAGTCTCTCCTGATTCGGCCTCAGGTGGCTCCAGCCTCATAGGGGGTGGCAGAGACCTCTGGTTGTCCCTTAATATCTTTCCTGCTACAGCATGTGAGCACGTGGGCACCCAGAATAATCTCTTGGTTGTCCTTGTAGCTTGGGTGGTTATGAGCCAATTCTGGCTAATGGATTATAAACGGAAGTGTCACCTGCCAGCTTCTGAAAGCCTTCCTCCCATACCCCAGCATAATGTCCTTCACCTCTTCCTCAGTGCCACTGCCTGGAATATGGTTGTGATGACTGGGACTCAAGCTGCCACCTTGAGCCAGGGGGTCAAAAACCCCATTTGGAGGGTGAGTGGTGAGCTGAAAAGAGCCGGGGTTTCTGACGAGTTTAGTTAGCTGAGCCCTAAGTGCCACCTCCTAGACTTCACAAGAGAAACAAAAAGAGAGGGAAGGGCAGAGAAGCTTCCTCTTACTGAAGCCACTGCTGTGTCACATCCCACAAGAAACACACCTGACTCACTGTGCCCAGAAGGTGCCCTGTGCTCCCACACCTCTGGGCCTTTGCACATGCCCTTCCCCTTTTCTGAAAATGCCTGGCATGAGTTTCAAGTCACTGGGTCCGGGACCTGAACCACGTGGGAGTCCAGCACCTTAATCACGATGCCACCGCCTGCCCCCCCCGCGTACCCTTGAAAAGTCATCAGCCAGATCTTCTCCGTGAAGCCTGCACAGACACTCCCAGACAGCTGGCCGCTCCCTGTGGCGGGCCCCCACTCCAGCTCACCCCTGCTGTCAGAGGCCTCTCTCTCCTCTAGGGCAAAGTCAGGGCTGCCAAGGGGGCCGTATACCCCAACTGGGCCAGAAGCCATGCTGGGAGGGGGGAGCCTCCCTCTTTCCTCCAGAAGCTTCTGGGAAGAGGTTGAGACAATGAAGACCAAGGGCCCCAGAGGAGAGGCTAGGGGCAGCATCCAGAGCTCAGGGCTGGGGAGGGAAGTATGGATCCCCTTCCCACCCCTTTGGTGGTCTGGCTCCTGGCAGACGCAGCCCAGGCCATGCTACTGCAGGAGGGGAGGCCCTGTTGGCTCGTCCCTGCAGGACACTGGCTGGTGAGGAGCCCTTTTGAAGCCAGACAGCTGCCTGAGTCCTGGGCTCCTGTCCCAGGAACCTAGCCCTACTGGATGCCCACTGCAACCCCAGCCTCCTTCTGTCTGAGCCCCACTCTAAGGACCAAGGAGAGAGGGTAGGGCTGGCCCGGAAGATGGGCCTGAGGGAGCTGCACATTTTGAGAACAGACACAGCCCAACTTCCGACAGAGGCCGGATACGTGAAATTCATCCGCACATGCTGGGCTGAAGTTGACCCATCCGGCCCTAAGCTTTCGTCTGTATTGCTGGTTTCAGCAGAATAGCAGGTGGGGCACACGCGCTGCGGCCCCCACGAGTTGTTCAGCTGCAACCAACAGGATGGGTCGGGGTCGCTCCTGGAGGTGGGGCCCACAGGACTGGCTGCTGACAGGGAGTCAAGGAGTTGCCAGGTTGCCCACCAGGACCCCTGGCCAGGGTGGTGCCGTCCCTGAAAGGAGGACTAGGAGTGAGGAGGGGCAGGAGGGAAAAATCCAATTCCTACCCTGAGGACATCTGACAGATACAGTTGGGTGTTAGAACTCAGAGGGGATCTCAGACGAGAAATGAGAATTTGGCACCCTGGCGCGCAGGAGAGAGGTCCCCGACTGAAGTGGGAAGTGCTTTGCCTGCCAAGCATTCAGAAAGTCGGAAGTGGGCTAGTCAGTGGTGTGGTGGTTAAGGCAGCTGGATCCCACACAGCTAACCATGTAGTTCAAGTCCCAGACCCGATGGTTTGAGAGTCACACTGGGTATGTGTGCGCCCATGCCCAAAATACAGAAAGAGGAGAAGTGGAGAAGGGATTGCAGTGTGGCCCGGCATTAAAATATACTCAGACTTTGGAGCCAGCAAGTGGTGAGGTGCTTAAGGGCTCTGGACTCCCACAGGGCCAACTGTGGTTCGAGTCCCAGACCTGGCAACTTCCTTTCTCACTCCCCCTCCTCTCTCTCTCTGTCCCTATCTGGTCAAATTTAAATAAATAAATAATAAAGTTCAATAAAATAATACAAGAAATATATACACTCATACTTTAATTCCACTTCTCTGAAAACTTTCTGAAACCCTCATGCATGGGTGATCTCGTGTCAGAAACACACCTGTAAGTACAAGTGGCTCTTCTACAGCCAGCGAGGATAGTGGTGCCGAGGGGGCTGCGTCTCACAGCAGGTGCTTGGTAACTGCCTGTTCTTCACCATCTAGGTGGCAGGGCCCTAACCCCGGCTGACTGCGACCCAAGCCTCTCACTTTCTCTGTGGGCCCTGCTCAGACACCCTAGGACTCTCGAAGGTGCCCCCACCTCAGCCCTGCTGACACGTCTCCTGGACCCTCCAGGTGGGGCTCACCACCCCTGCCCTCACCCCAGTGTGCTCAGTTGGCGTCAGATACACCTTGCTGCGGTGTACACTTTTCTTTTCTTTCTTTTTTTTTTTTTTTGGAGAGGTTTTTTTTTTGGGACACGTGCGTTC
>NW_006159934.1:310168-316313 GCF_000334495.1 Tupaia belangeri chinensis
AGAATGAGAGACAGAAAGCGAGAAATCACCCTCCCAGGGGGGATGGCCACGTCGCAATCCCTTCTCCTCCATTCTCCTCTCGGGGTCTTGGGCACGCACGCACACATGCCCAATGTGAGTTTAAGCCACCAGGTCCGGGACTTGAACTGCGGTCAGCTAAATGGGAGTTCAGCAACATAGCCATTACACTAACTGCTGGTCCCTTAAAGAAAAATAAAATTATTAGAAATCATAAAAAATACACCCCCAAAGTCTAATGGAGCCAAAGTCTAGAACACACCAACTTCTATCAACTACAGGCTTAGTTTATGGAAACATATTATAATTGCAAAAGAGCTTTCTCAACCAGTAATGTCATCTCTTACAGTTCTCATGGAAATGAAAATCTAAGTAAAATTCTCAGTATGAAGATCTCTCCATCCTCAGACCCCCGTTTGTGTGTCATCCCTGGGAAGTACCCCCCCACACCACCACCCCTACACACAGTAGGTCCACAAGGCCAGGGCAGAGCAAGCCCCTCGCAAATGCTGGCTGAGTGATTAGTGAAGAAAGGAAGCCTGAGGGGGAGGCATGACGGCTCTGGAAGTGCCCCTCCCTGCATGTTTCCAGATGGGCCCAGCCAGGTTTGAGCAGGTGGGTAAGGTGAATGGACGGCCTTCTCCATGGAGCTGTGTGAAGGACCTGGGATTGGGTAAAGGAAAGGCAGAGGGGATGAGAAGTGTGTGCTCTGCCCACAGCTCCTTCTTACCCCTGCAGCCCAGGGCAGGCTCAGCCAGGACCGGAGGGTGAAAGACCTGGGCAGCGGTGGGGTGGGGGCTCAGCCCTGGAGGGAGCTGGGTGTCTACCCTTCCTCGTTAACCTTCCTCATCTTTTTGTTTTGGAAATAATTATTTATTTAATTTTATGTATCACTATCACTGTTCTTTATTTAATTTTATTTATTATTATTATTTGACCAGAGAGAGAAGAAAAATGAGAGAGCAAGCCACCAGGTTCAGGACTCGAACCACAGTCTGCCATGTGGGAGTCCAGAACCTAAACCTCATGCCACCCACTCTCCCTGCACCTCCCTCATCTTACAGAGGAGAAAACTGAGTTCCAGAAGAAGCTTCTTCCCACCCTAGGAGCCAGAACTGGCCAGGACAGACTCAGTCTCCCCTCCCAAGCCCAGGGAGCCTGCTGTGCCCTGGCTGGAACCATGGAGACTAAGGCCCAGCGTGTCCAGGTCAGAGCTGGCAGGGGGCTTATAGCCTTCCAGCAGGAAGCCCCCCAGGTGGTGTCTGCAGCCAGAAGGCCATTTCCTTCCTGCAGTCACAACCCTTCAAGGTGGCACAGCTGGGACAGGAGCCCTTCCCTCCTGTCAGCTGCTATCTCCCGCGGCAGCTCCGGGTTGGAGCTGGGGAGGGGTACTCTGTCCATAGCCCCTGGCAGGGCACCCAACCCCTGCAGTGGCTCCTGTTCCCCAGAGTCAATAAAAGGGCAGGGGCTCAGCCTCCTAGTCCTGTCCCTGCGGCCACACGGCAGCTATGGCTCTGGGGTCGGGGTAGAGGGAAGGAAAACCCCAACGTCCCCCTTTCCACCCAGGCCCCAACTTCTCTGTATTTGTTTATTTACCTTGGAAAAGGCCCCACGGCCAGGCAGGAAATGGGCCAATTCCAGGAGGCTGGGCTGGGGAACAAGGAGCCGCATTGTGCTCCCTGCATGGCTCCCCACCCGGGCCAGGGCCTGCCGTGAGCCAGAGAGAGGATCTGCGTGGGGCCGCAGGAAGAGGCGTGGGGCTGGGCTGCCAGCGCTCGCAGCCAGCCTGCCAGTGAAAGGGCTTCTGTGTGGGGGGCTGCGCCCCACCTCACCAGAGAGTGGACCCGGGCCGGGCGAGGGGCGAGGCATAGTGCCGGGCTGGGCACAGCCCCTGGTCATGGCTTAGGGCCCACCTGGCATGGAGCTGCAGGCCCAGGGTGGAGGGAAGAGACCCGGAAGCCGCCTGGCCATGGCGCCCCAACTCCCAGGGCAGATGCCACCCGTCCCCCGGTCTCCCTTCCTGGGCCCCAGGATGCCTCGCCTTCCCCTAGCCCGAGGCTGGAAGCTAGAGAGCACCATGGTCAGGGCCTTGCTGCCGAGGCCCAGGCTGGTGTAGGGCCCCCTGGGGGCCGAGCTCGCCCCAGCCCTGAAGTCTTCGTTGCACACAGGCTGGTGTCCATGGGAGCTGCCCGTCCACGTATTTGCTCAGCACCCAGCTTCCCGACTGCTGGACGCCCGCTGCCCTCCTCTCTGCTCCTGCCCCGCCCAACTTCCTGGGGTAGCCTCCTCCAGCCCTTCATCCGTGCTCCCAGGGGGAATGCAGGTCTGATGACGTCACTCCTGCTTCTAAGCGCTTCCAAACATTTCCTGCTACTTTCTTGTGTAGCCCTGCGGGGTCCACCCCAACTGCCCCAGCTTGGAATGCCAGCCACTTTCAGTCCCCAGGGACTGGGGGTCGGGACAGGAGTTAGAGGTGAGATGGTTTCTCCCACCAGCACTTGGGGAGGCTTCAGATAGAGGTCCTTAGAACAGGGGTGAAGGCCTGGGACGTGGAACATGCACGGCAGCCACCTGGCCCCTCCTCTCCTACTGAGATGTTGTTTCCCACCCAGCTTGGGCATCACTTTCTAACCTCGACCCTGCTTGCGTGTTCCTTAAAGCCTGACGCCACGTTGCAGATTTTTTTAGTCTTCAGTTTTGTTATAGGGCAAATGCACTTGCTGGAGAGAGAGAGAGAAAGAGAAATATTTGGCCATGCCACAATCTCTTCCCCTCCATTCTGCTCTCGACATTTTGAGCATGCATGCACATGCATCTGACTTGTTTTTGTTTTTGTTTTTGTTTTTCAAGTCTCCAGGTCCAGGTCCAGGACTCAAACCTCAAAGTTGGCCATGTAGAATCCAGGCACTGTAACCACCACACTACCCGCTGGCCCCCATTGCAGTCTTTTTTTTTTTTTTTTTTTTTCCTTCCGCCTTTTGCAATAGGGCATGGGCCACCCAAAAAGAAAGGGAGGGGGAAAGGAAAAAATCACCCTCAGGGGAATAGCCACACTGCAATCCTTTCTCTTCCATTCTCCTTGCGGGGGTTTTGGGCACTCACAACACACCCACACCCAGCACAGAGTTTTAAGCCTGCGGGTCCAGGACTCGAACAGCAGTTGGCCGTGTGAGAATCCAGCAACATAACCATTACACCATCTGCTGGTCCCCCACTGCACATGTTTTATCTGATATTGTCTCCACTGGCAGGGACCGGCTGTTTCCTCTGTGTCCCCAGACGTGAGCCATAGCAGGTGCTCAGCGAGTGTACACTGCATAAAGGAGGGGGGCAAGAAGGAAGGAAAAGTCCTGGTGAACAGAGAGATGAGGTGGATGCAGCGGTGTGGTGATAACACACCCACCAAGCAGTGCTGATCCATGTGGGAGATCACGCCATCTACAATTAAATAAATAAATAAATAAATAAATAAATAAATAAATAAAAAGCAGGATGCAAAAAAGGAACAAAAAAGGCAGAGTAAACAAGGGCTCTTACAAATTAAAAATAAAGTAATGAAAGGATACATACAAGGTTGGAAGATAAAGATAAGAGTACTTCGGGACCTGCAGTTGGCATAATGGCTATGTCGCTGGACTCCCATGTAGTCAACTGTGGTTCGAGTCTTGGACCTGGTGGCTTAAACTCACGCCAGGCGTGTGTGCGTGCGTGCCCAAGATCCCGAGAGGAGAATGGAGGAGAAGTGATTGCGGTGTGGCCATCCCCCCTGGGGGGTGATTTCTCGCTTTCTGTCTCTCTGTCTCTGTCTGGTGAGCGCACGTGCCCTATAGCAAAAACCTCTCAAAAAAAAAAAAAAAAGGTAAGAGTATTTCTCATAAAGTAACTAAAAACATAAAGATGTAGATGTTGGGAAAAAAAGAAAATTAGAGATCAGCCCAGGAGCCCTAACATCTGCCTAATAGAATTCCAGAAAGCGGAAGTGGATAATACAGAAGGGAAGAAATCATCAAAGAATTAACTCAAGAACATTTCCTGGAACTGAAAGATGTGAGTGTCCAGAATGAAGGGCCCGCCGTCTCGGAAGCCAAGAGAGCAGCCAGGTTGGAACCCTGAAAACGAACACAAGAGCCTAAAAGTTTCCACCATGGAAGTGAGTAGGGAGCAGTCCCATACAAGTGTGGGAAGGGCATCCCTGGAAACAAGAGGGCTATGGGGCAGGGGACCAGAGTGGCATAATGGCTACATCGCTGGACTCCCATGTGGTTCGGGTCCCAGACCCAGCGGTTTTAAACTCACACTGGGCACATGTGCATGCGTGCCCAAGATCCCAAGAGGAGAATGGAGGAGAAGTGATTGCGGTGTGGCCATCCCCCCTGGGGGGAGTGATTTCTTGCCTTTTGTCTCTGTCTCTCTGGCGATCACACACACCCTATAGCAAAAATCTCTTGCTCTAAGGAAAAAAAAAAAAAAGTGGAGCGGTCTTCCAACTGGAAGAAAGTGATGTCCATCCTGGAATTCCCTTCTCAGTCGAATTACCCATCACATGTGAGTGTAAAGGTTTTTGTCAGACACTCAAGATCTCAAAAACACGGGGCCAGCAGGTGCATGGTGATTAAGGCACTGGACTTCCGCATGACCAACAGCAGTTTGAATCCCAGACCCGGCAGCTTATTTTCTCACTTTCCCTGTCTCTCTCTCTCTCTCTCTTGAGTGTGTGTGCCCTATAGCACATTTTTAAGATAGCAATAATAATAAGTAAAATTAATAAATAATTCTTTTGTACAAATCTCAGAAATGTAACTTCTCAGAGCCCATGTAGCAGGCCTCAGGGACCCTTTTCACCAAGATGGCACCTAAAGAGAAGGAAGCTTTTGTCCCTCCCAGAGCTGAAGCCAAAGCAAAGACTTTGAAGGGCAAGAAAGCAGGGCTGAAAGGCGTCCACAGTCACACACAAAAAGGAAGATCCACACAGCACCCACCTTCCCGCAGCCCAGGACACTACGGCTCCCCAGGCAGCCCCAAGATCCCCGGCAGAGCACCCCAGGAGAAACAAGCTTGACCACTATGCCATCACCAGGTTCCCCCGACCTCCGAGCCTGCCGAGAGGAAGATGGCGGATAGGAGCACATCGTGCTGGTTGTGGACGTCGAGGCCGACAAGCAGCAGATCTAACAGGCCGGGGAGAAGCCCTCTGATGTTGATGTGGCCAAGTCTGCACCCTGCCGGGCCTGACGGGAGGAGGCCTATGTACGACTGGCTCCTGATCATGCTGCTGTGGGTGCTGCCAACAAAACTGGGGTCATCCGAACGGAGTCCAGCCGGCTCATTCTAAAGACACACTTTTTCACAAAAAAAAAAAAAAAAAAAAAAAAAGGTAACCTCCCATGCACTTTCTCAGGAAGCTACTGAAGGACATGGTTCTCCAAAATGAGGCAATAACCGAAAAGCGCAGAAACTAGGACCTAGGAGGAATCCCGGAGAGACAGACGAGCCACAAGAACAGCGAGTGAAGCCCCAGGGCGCGCTGGGCAGAGGGGCTAGGAATAAAGACCCCAAGAAGATCAGAGAGATTATTGGATGCATCAAGAGGGGCTTTACTGACTTGTTGCAGCATTTGAGAAGGATTAGCAAGAAATTTATTAAAAGTAAGCCAGTTGGGTCGGCCTTGTAGTCTAATGGTTAACGGTGCAGTTCAAATCCCAGACCCGGCAGCTTGAGAGAGACATCCAAACGCAGGTGCATGCATGTCCAAAATCCTGAAAAGAGGGAGAAATGGAGATGGGATTGTGGTGTGGCCAAACCTCGTTAGGCAGTGCTGTCTCCCTCTCCTCTTTCTGTCTCTGTCTTCCTCTGGCAAGGGCACAAGCCCTCTGGCAAATTAAACAAAAAAAAAAGAAAAAAAAAAGGCCTGTAAGGCTATACTGCTTGGCTCAGCAGGGCTGCTCTAGTCATAACATTGTAAAACACTAAACATTACGTCAATCAAGAGTTACACCGTCACTGCGTTAGGAAGCTGGAGAAGAGGAAGCAGAAGGGGTGAAACGGTGGGAGCCAACCCTCCCCTTCACGGTAACTGGGAGCCAAGCACAGGTGCGGAGGGCAGGCGGGAGATAGTGTCGGGGCCGGG
>NW_006159934.1:318808-328367 GCF_000334495.1 Tupaia belangeri chinensis
TGCGGGGGGCAGGCGGGAGATAGTGTCGGGGCCGGGGCTGTGGGGGGAGGGCGGGGAGGGAATCATGGCAAGTCCATAGCCGATGCCCCAGATCATTAAGTCAAGAAATAACAGGCCCGGCTGGATGTCGCAGTCGGGAGCAAACTGAAGGAGGGAATCATGGCAAGTCCATAGCCGATGCCCCAGATCATTAAGTCAAGAAATAACAGGCCCGGCTGGATGTCGCAGTCGGTAGCAAACTGAACTGCTGTACAGGAAGCAGCACGGCCGACTGCAGGTTTGGATGGCCACCCAGGTGGACCCGAAAGACACCAGGCATCCAGCCTCGTGTCCGAGATCCTGATGAGCTGGAGGGCTAGAGGGAGGAGATCTCAGCGTGACGAGACCAGAGCCAGGGTGCTTCTGTCTCTGCCTCTCTGTCTCTGCCTCTCTCTCCCTCTCTAGCGTGCATGTGCATGTGCTCTCTGTCATGCATAAAAGTAAAAATAAACTTTTAAAAAAAGAGAGAGACAGAGAAAGAAAAGAAATAGCAATACCGCCTCACCTATAGTTCCAGCTACTCAATGTAGTGAAACCCTGTCCCAAATGCACACGGAGAAGGAATATGGCCCAGCTGGGTGGTTCAGTCCATAGTGCACCAGACTGCAATGCCGGAAGCCACATTGCCAAACATGGGTTCAGATCCCAGGTCAGCCTGAAAACATGCCAGGTGCACCCTTGGGTGCCTGGGATCTTGAGGAGCTGGAGGGCTGGGAAGGGAGGATCTTAGCATGGCAAGGCCCTGTCAGGGTACTGATCTCTCTACTTGTCTCTTTCTCACGTGCACGTGCTCCCTTTATCATTAAGAGAGAAAAGGCAAGAGGAAAAGGAGAAACAATAAAGTAGAAAGAACACAGAAAACAGGAAAGAAAAAGATAGCACCAGAGGTAGGTCCCGGCTTATGATGGCTCAACCTATACTATTTTGACTTTAGACGGTGCAAAGGTGACACGCATTCAGCAGAAAGCACACTTGGAGTACCTACCCCGTTGTGCTGTACCGCACTGTCAGTGCCGTACTCAATCAGTTGTGCGAGATATTGAACACTTCCCTATACTCGGGCTTCGGGTTAGGCATGTGCCCAACACTAGGCTCAAGTCAGCTCTTCGAGGTGAGCTAGGCTAGCCATGATGTTCAGTAGGTTAGTTATACTGCACGCATTTTCAACTTACAATGGGCAAGTTGGGATGCAACCCCATCGTAAGGCTAGGCACATCCGTATAGGTATATTGCTGAAGAATACCAAGGTAAGTAGCAGATGGACTGAAAAGTTCAATGTAGTGACTTCTGGGGTGGAGAAGAGTCAAGTGACAGCTCCCTTTTCATTAAAAGACTCATAGAAGGGCAAGTAGGTGGCATAGTAGTTAAGGTGCTGGACTCCCACATGGCTGACTGTGGTTTGAGTCCCAGGCTGGGGCTCATGCCAGGACTCTGTGTGTGTGTGTGTGTGTGTGTGTGTCTGTGTGTGTGCCCAAAATCCTGAGAGGAGAATGGAGAAGGGATTGCAGCATGCCCATCTACCCAGCGGGTGATTTTTTCACTTTGTCTCTCTCTCACTCTGTCTGTCTCTTTGTTTCTCTTTCTCTACGAGTGCACAGGCCCACTGGTAAAAAACTAAAAAAAAAACTAAAAAAAAAAAAAATTAAATTTAAAAAAAAAGCCTTGTAGAACTATTTTAAAATTTAAAACTATGTATGTCCCATGACAAAACAATCCCCTCCCGAGTTTATACTCGACAGACATAGCTACCAAAAGACAGGTTCAAGGAAGTTTACAGTAGCCTGGCTCATAAAATAGCCCTAAACTGGAAACAACCCAGGTGTCTACCCACGGGACCATAAACTAACAGACTGTGGTATGTCCATGCAGCAAGCTACTCAGCAACAGGAGCGCATAGACTCTGGCACGAGCAACAGAGTGGATGGAGTGCAGAGAATGCGCTGAGCAAAAGATCTCAGGGGCAAGAGTAAAGGCCATATTGATACCATTTTTCTTTTTCTTTTTCTTTCTCTCTCTCTTTCTTTCTTTCTTTTTTTTCTTTTTTTTTTTTTTTTTTTTTAAGTTTTTACTATAGCGCATGTGTGATTGCCAAAGAGAAGCAGAGAGAGAGAGAGAAGGAAAGTGAGAATCATTCCGGGGGGGTGGTCACACCACAACCTCTTCTCCATTCTCCTGTCAAGACATGCACCCTGTATGTCTTTCAAGCCACTGGGGTCCAGGACTCAAACTGCAGTCAACCATGTGGGAGCTAGCACCTTAATGCCACCTGCTGTCCCAAAGCCGCGTGCTTTTTAACATTAGTTATACCTCAGTAGAGAAGGTAGACCTGACTGGGCTCTGTGGCCTAGGGATGAAGGCAGCCAGATCCCACACGGCTGACCGCATGGTCTGGGCATATGTGCCCCAAATCCTGAAAGGAGGGGGAAATGAAGAAGAGATTGCAGCATAACCATTCCCCATGGGGGGTGCTTTCTCCTTCTCGCTTTCTCTGTCTTTCTGTTTCTCTCTCTGGCAAGCATATGCACCCTCTGGGGGGAAAAAAAAACTATATGCATATATTACTTGCATTAAAAGGTTAATTATAAATAAATGAAAGTACCCCAATTTCATTAATTTGCAAATAGGTATATGAGTCTGTAAAGGTTTTGAGGAACACATACCCAATTGCTAATAGGGGATCCTTCCAGAAAGGGAGGAGATAGGGACATGAAGACGTGTGTTTATACTTTTTGGTTTTGTTTTGTCTTTTTTTTTTTTTTTTGCTATAGAGTGCCTCCACTCACTGAAGAGAGACAGAGACGGAGAAAAGGAAAGTGAAAGATCACCCCATAAGGGGAATGGCCTCAATGCAATCCCTTTTCCTGCATTCTCCTCTCTTGATTTTTGTGCCTGGCATGTTTTTCAAACTACTGGGTCTAGAACTCAAACTTCACAGATGGCTGTGTGGGATCCAGCCCCCTTCACCACCACACCACCTACTGCTCCCCCTTTTTGCATTTATTTTATTATTATTATTTTTGTAGAGAGATTTTTTGCTATAGGGTGTGTGCACTCACCTGAGAGGCAGAGACAAAAAGCGAGAAATCACCCCCCGGGGGGATAGCCACACCACAATTCCTTCTCCTCCATTCTCTTCTCTGGATTTTTGTTTTTCAAAACCACAGAAAACCAGTGACATGTTTTTCAAGCCACTAGACCTGGAACTCAAATTTCTCAGCTGACCATGGGGATCCACCTTCCTTGTCCACCATGCCACCTGCTGCCCCCTTTTTGTATTTATTATTATTATTATTGTAGAGAGGCTTTTGCTATAGGATGCTGGCCCCAGAGGGACTAACTTAAGCAAAGGTGAAAGCCAAGCTCAAGGCTTGCAGGTGTGTCTGGGACAGGTGAAGAACTCAAGTGTTGAGAATCTGGGCTGTGTGAGTGGAGGGTGGGGAAAGGACACCAGGCCACCGAGGTCCAGCAAGGCCTTGATCAGCAGGCTGAGCTGTTTGGGTCTCACCCTACAGAAGGTGGGAACCACTGAAGGCTTGGAGCAGAGCAGATGAGGTCCATCAGGACAACCTGGCCTCTCCTAGCCGGCTGCTGGGGTCAAGAGACAGGGGTGGGGGGCTGTAGTGAGAGCGTTGGATGGACCTCCCTCGCTGGCTCATCCCACCTGAGTGTGGTGTCATGGTGATCTCTCATCTGCAGAGGTTGCAGGGACCTGCCGGGCTCTCTCACTTTTATAGGAGGAAGCTTTCTTCACCCAGGCACAGGGGAGAAGGGCAGGAATTCCAGATAAGGAAGACAGAAACGCATGTCAGTGTGCATGCCCACCTGCCAGGGGGAAGCAGGACTCTGCAGGAGGAAACAAGGCTGGGTCACCTACCCATCGGACACTCTGGGCACCATGCCCAGAGCCCACAACACCCCTGAGAGCCCACCAAAACGTATTTTATTCTTTTAAAATCAAAAGAGAAAAAGTAAACTTTTGGGCCAAAATGCTTTTACTTATAATCCTTGTTTTTACAAATGCAATCATAAAATACATTTCAACTAATTTTGTTTGTGGGAGAAAGGACACAAAAAGGCAAAAGTACCTAAAGCCCATGAAGGTCAAAATGCAGCCTGGTTTAGTGGTTATGGCGCTGGACTCCCACATGGTCGACCACAGTTCAAGTCCCAGACCCAGTGGCTTGAAAATCACACCAGGTGTGTATGTGTGTGTGCCCAAAATCCCAGGAGGAGAATGGAGGAGAAGAGACTGCAGCGTAGCCATCCTCCTTGAGGGCTGATTTCTCACTTTCCCTCTCACTCTTTCTCTCCAGTGAGCAAACATGCCCTATAGCAAAACCCTAAAAACAAAAAATGCAGCTCAGATAGTAACAAGGCTTCCAATGACAACTTGAGACACTCTTCCAGCCAGAGTTCTGGTCTGTGTGTGACAGAGGGAGAGAGCAGAACTGAGGAGTAGAACGCTCACGGGGTGGGAGGGAAACTCTCTGGGGGCTGACAGTAAATGTGACATGCCCGCCTCACCCTGTGACACCAGCCACTGCAGGATACTTCTACAACTGAGAGGCCAGCACAACAGAAGATGGACCACTTGTCCAAGATGACACCAGTGTGGAGCATCATTTGAATCTGAGGTAGCTGACTCCAGAAACTTCTCTTGACCATTCTGTGCCACTTTGCTTCTCAGGACCCGATGTCTGGAAGATACAGCCGAGACTTGTCCCGCCTGGTGTCCGAGGAGAGCTGAGAGCACCAGCAGACGAGGGAGGAAGGACGGTGGCACAGCAGGAAACTCTGACGCTCTGTGAAGCTGACCCACATGGGAGGGTTCTGGCGTTGTGTCTGGAGAGCTCCCTGAGGTATTCCAGGTGCACACGGGCCACGATCCAGGGCTGGCCGGAGCTGGCCGTGGGTCACGGCATCGAAACCTGTTGGGAGTGGGAACCAGCAGTTAGCGTAATGGCTATGTTGCTGGACTCCCACGTAGTCGACCATGGTTCGTGTCCTGGACCCAGTGGCTTAAAACTCACGCCGGGCGCGTGTGCGTGCTTGCCCAAGATCCCGAGAGGAAAGTGGAGGAGAAGGGATTGCGGTGTGACCATCCCCCCTGGGGGTGATTTCTCGCTTTCTGTCTCTATGTCTCTCTCTGTCTGTCTGGCGAGCACATGTGCCCTATAGCGAAAATCTCTCCAAAAAAAAAAGAAAGAAAGAAACCTGTTGGGAGTGCTGTGCCTCCTGCACTCCCACAAATACTTTTTTTGTTTTTTGAGAAAGAGAAATTTTTTGCAATTTTATTCACAGGCATCGAAGCAGCAGAGGGTGCATACCCTTGCCAGAGACACAGAAAGCGAGAAATCACTTCCCAGAGGGATGGCTGCTCTGCAGTCCCTTCTCCTCCATTCTCCTCTCGGGATTTTGGGCATGCACACACATGCACCTGGCCTGAGTTTCAAGCCACTGGGTCTGGGACTCGAACTGCGGTTGACTGCATGGGAGTCTAGAGATGTAACCATTACACTTGGAGCCAGCAGGTGGCAGGGTGGTTAAAGCACTGGTTCAAGTCCCAGAACCAGTGGCTTGAAAAACACACCAGGAGTATGTGCATGAAATCACCCTGCGGGGTGATTTCTCACTTTCCCTCTGTCTCTCTCCAGAGAGCACATATACCCTATAGGGGGAAAAAAAACGTAGGCCTGCCTATGGCTTGGTGGTTAAGGCAGCTGGATCCCATATGGTTGACTATGTGGTTCAAGTCCCAGAACCACCAGCTTGAGAAACACACTGGGCACATATTTGTGTGTGCCCAGAATTCCTAGAGTAGAACGGAGGAGAAGAAATTGCGATGTGGCCATTCCCCCAGAGGTTCTTTCTTACTTTCCCCCTGTCTCTCTCTCTCTCTCTCTCTGTGTCTCTCTTCAAGGGGCACACACACCCTCTGGCAAGTTAAAAAAAAAAAGATTAAAAATTTAAAAAGAAGTAACAGAAAAAGGCATAGAGGTGTTGAGGGAAGGGGAGGTGTCCCTCACATGGAACAACACCCCCACCTCTCCCTGCATCCCCTGTGACAGGCCAGGACGGAAGACGATGCCCCTGCCAGCAGGAGCTGGTGCAGCCCTTTGTGTGAGAGATGAGTAAGCTTCAGACGTCTGGTCGGTCACAGAAGCAGAGAGCAGGCTGCCTTGTCAGGAGGACCAGGGAGATGGGGCTAGGCCAGAGGTGCAGGCACAGCCTGGTGGCAGGAGGCCTGTGGTACAGCCCCACCCTCAGCCTCCCTAAGACTCAGTTTCCTCATCTGTGAAATGGGGACCAATAAGGTCCTGGGTATGAAAGGGCCTCACAGGGCACAGGGACCCTGGGCTGATTTTATTCACAGGCATCGAAGCAGCAGCCACTGAGTGGGAAGGAGACCAAAGCTAGGCCGACCGAGAGAAACCAAGAAGGGCCAGGGGATGCAGCAGAGGCTGAGCGCTGGAACTGCAGCCAGTTCTGCAGGGGTCTCAGGCCACAAGGCAAGGCCCCAGGAGAGACCCGGCCCCCAGTCCCAGTCCCACCATTGTCCACTCTGGCCACTGCTCTGGGTCCACAGCTCACAGCACATGGCTCCCTCTAGGTGAGTGGAAGAGGAGCAGTTGGGGGGAGGGGGATGTTCAAGAGCACTGAGAACCCCAAATGGCCATGAAGTTAGAAAATCGAGGAGCAGGGGACCAGCAGCTGGCATAATGGCTATGTCGCTGGACTCCCATGTAGTCGACTACAGTTCGAGTCCTGGATCGAGTGGCTTAAACTCACACTGGGCGCATGCGCATGCGTGCCCAAGATCCCAAGAGGAGAATGGAGGAGAAGGGATTGCAGCGTGGCCATCCCCCCTGGGGGGTGATTTCTCGCTTTCTATCTCTCTGTCTCTCTCTATCTATAGCAAAAACCTCTCCAAAAAAAAAGAAAAAAGAAAAAAGAAAAAAAAGAAAGAAAATCGAGGACCGCAGGAGCGTCTTTTCCCAACTGTTGATTCCAGAGGTTTTCATTTGAAAGAGGTGCCGGGAGGGCGATGATAACGAATTAGACTCAGTCTTGCCTTTCAATCAGATAGAGATAGGGAGGTGACCGGGCCTCAAGGACTCTGAAGAAACATGCGAAAACACTGCTAGGACAGGGAAGGTTGGGTGGAGACAGAGGTGGGGGCTCCAAACGCCCAGCTGCGGTGTGCCCTGGAGGAGCTGCTGGCTGAGCCCTGAACACTGTCTTAGCCCATATGAGCCCAGCGGGGAGAACTCCCAGGACCTGGGGCTAGGGCAGCCCCCTACCCTAGAGATGGCCCTCTGCTTCAGCCAGAATCAGGGGGCAGAGCTAAGGCACTGGAGGGAGGAAGCCCTATCCAGGCCTCACCCCACCCTGCCTGGCTGACATCACTGTGACAAGGTCAGAGGCACAGGGCTGGCCCCTCCCTCTTTTCTTCCCTCCTTCCCCTCAAAAGGAGACCTGGACAGAGAGGGGCAGAGAGGGGCAGAGAGGGGCAGAGAGGGGCAGAGAGAGTCAGTCCCCTGCCCTCCGCGGACTGGGAGGCCTGTCCTCTCCTGCACAGGCAGCCTCTGGCTGCAGGACTATGGCTGCAGGTGCTAAAGGTTACACTTCCACCTGACAGCCTGCTGGCTTGGGTTTTCACACCTTTGGAGGCTAGCAAGTGCCAGGGTCCTGCCTTGGCTGCAGTGACTAGGCTGTGCTGGGCCCACCAGGCAGGGCAGAGAATAGCCCAGAACACCCTGGAGACATCTACCCCTAGCTCCCGCAGGCAGGGGCCAGGCAGAGTGAGGCCTGCTGGTTACTGGTGCTGGCCTAGGAGGCAGGCGACTTCCTGGGAGAAACTCATGGCCACAAAAAGAGGAGCCCGTGGGACCAGCCACAGCTTCAGACAGGGTTGCCGGGGCCGGGGCCGCGGCCGAGGCAGGACAGCCAGACTCGGAGCCAGGGGCAGCTGCGGGCCCGCCGCTGCCGGCAAGCGGCAAGTGGGCAGAGCCTGTTCCTGCCTGGGCGGCTGGCCGGCCTTGGGCCCCTCTCCGGGCTGGCCCGGCGGGCAGCGGCTGGGGCCTCCTTCCTCCACGCTCAGCAGCTGAGGTTATTTTTTTCCCCTCGGCCGCGGCCGAATTGCCTTTCTAGCTGGATAAATAAGCAGCAGGTTCCAACGTCAACGAAACAGGAGCTCGCGCTGCCGCACAAAAGCGGCTTTCAGCAGCCGGCGCCTCCCGGCCTGTCCCCGCGGCCCGGCTCCCGCGAGCGAGCGTGGCGGCCCTTGGCCTGGGGCTCTCGGCCCCCGCCCCTTCCCAGCAGCTCCCCAGCCCTAAGAGGTCCTGCTTCCGCGCGCGGAGCACGGGGCGCCCTCCCTCCAGGACGCGGGCGCTCATTCCTGCGGGCCCCCAGCAGAGCCGTGCTGGTTCTTTGCCCCCACAACACTGCACAAACCCCATAAAGCACTCCCTCTCTTTAAAGCTGCCCCTGGCTCCTCACCGCCTCAGGGTAATCCCGGCTTTTTAGACCCCACCGGGCGCCCTGGCTGATGCCT
Organism: Tupaia belangeri chinensis; assembly: GCF_000334495.1. NCBI lineage: Eukaryota > Metazoa > Chordata > Mammalia > Scandentia > Tupaiidae > Tupaia > Tupaia belangeri. Next base: position 327,402 of record NW_006159934.1, read on the forward strand.
GTTTGCACCAAGGCCTTTGCACAGGCTGGTCCTGTGGCTAGCACACCTTGCTCCTTCTCCCTGGCTCCTGCTGGCTCCAGACTCAGCTCATGCATCAGGCTCTCTGACACCCCCACTTCCCTGTCTTTCACAGATAACCCCGACACGTGGTGGTCACTGTCTGTGACTCCAGATGACTACCAGGAATGAGAGGACAAGAGCGCATCTTGTTCATCTTGGGGCCCCAGGAACCGGGCTCAGTCCATACTCACGGTTTAGAAAAAAGTATCAAAAGAAATTCTTAGACCCTCCTTTTTTTAAAAAAAAAAAAAAAGAATTATTTATTTATTATTTTTATTATTAACTATAGTCATCGGAGAGAGTGAGAGGGGAGAGAGAGAGAGAATGAGGAAGCCAGAGAAATTCGGGACTTGAACTGCTATTGGCCATATGGGAGTCCAGTGCCCCAATCCCCATGCCACCTGCTGGCCCCAGATGCCCGAACTTTCAATACAAGGGACCTTAGGGCTAGGATTGTAAGGGAGAAAGAGATAATTACTTTATTTCTCACTCACCTCTAATGATGAAGTACTTGTGAAAACTGTCAAAGCCCTAAAGAAATTTAAAGTGCTTCTTTAGGACTAGCTCATAGCCTAGTGATTAAGGTCCCTGGGTCCCACATGACCAGCTGCACTGTTTGAGTCTCACACCTGGAAGCTAAAGAAACACTGGGGGGGAGGGGCAGCAGTTAGCATAATGACTATGTCGCTGGACTCCCATGTAGTCGACCATGGTTCGCGTCCCGGACCCGGTGACTTAAAACTCATGCTGGTCACGTGTGCGTGCGTGCCCAAGATCCCAAGAGGAGAATGAAGGAGAAGGGATTGTGGTGCAACCATCCCCCCAGGGGGTGATTTCTGGCTTTCTGTCTCTCTGTCTCTCTCTGTCTGGCGAGTGCATGAGCCCTATAGCAAAAAAAAAAAAAAA
>NW_006159934.1:328641-330347 GCF_000334495.1 Tupaia belangeri chinensis
CAAAATAGACTACGTGGGAGTCCAGCGACATAGCCACTACGCTAACTGCTGGTCCCTGTGCCCAAACTCTTGAGAGGAGGGAGAAATTGAGGAGAAGAGATTGCTGCGTGGCCATTTCCCATGGTGGGGAGGGATGCTTTCTCACTTTTCCTCTCTGTCTCTCTGATGAGCTCATGTGCCCTCTGGTAAATTTTTAAAAAATGCTTCTTTAGAGGGACCAGCAGTTAGCATAATGGCTATGTCGCTGGACTCCCATGTAGTCGACCATGGTTTGCGTCCTGGACCTGGTGGCTTGAAACTCACGCCGGGCATGTGTGCATGTGTGCCCAAGATCCCGAGAGGAGAATGGAGGAGAAGGGATTGCAGTATGGCCATCCCCCGTGGGGGGTGATTTCTCGCTTTCTGTCTCTCTGTCTCTGTCTGTCTGGCGAGCGCACGCGCCCTATAGTGAAAACCTCTAAAAAAAAATGCTTCTTTAGAATAGAAGAAACAGTTTAGCCTAGTCCTTGACATACTATAAAGGAAATCCAAGGCAGAACCAGGCTCCCGTCACATAGGTGGAAATATCCCCGAGTCCCACAGAGGGTCTTACCCAGCCCTGGCCCCGCACACAGCTCCGTGTACCTGGGCATGTATGAGCACACAGGCATAACCAAGCACCTGCATGCACCTTGTGCGCATGCACACACACAGCCATGCACACGAGTGTCTGCCTCTGCAGGAACACTCCGTTCCATCTGTGCCTGCTCCAGGGGGCAGGTGTGTCGGTACTTGCTAGGCTCCCTGTTACAACTGATTACCTTTTCTGGGGATCCTGGGGACCTGGAGGAGGTGCAGGATGGACCTCCTGATCCCCTACTTACTCACACAGAGACCTCTGTCTCCAGGGTCAATCAACGTCCCCTCCCCAGGCTCAGGCCCACTTGTATTCAGCCTCTTCCAGAAGGCTCGACCACCACCTCTCATTCTGAGAGCTTTGCACAGCAGATGTCTGTGGCTACCCCGGGTCAAGCACCATGACACCAGGGAGCATGGACCCATGCCTGCCCTCAGCAGCCCCCGGCGAGAGTGGAGGTGAGTTAGTGTGGGTACGAGCAGTGTGGCAGCTGTGACTCTCTGGCCACATCCAGAGAGAGAAGTGCATCCTTGTGGCATGATGGCTGCAAGGCACAAAGGCAGGGCACACCAGGGCCTGCATGTGGAGCAGCAGCATCCTAGGGGAGGCCGTCTCAGAGCAGAGCTGGGAAGGGAAGGGCTTGCCCTTGAGGGGAGGCCTGTGTCTACCGGGGAATAAACAGTGGCCACAGTCAGGGAGGACGGTGAATAAAGGGTCTGGGGCAGTGGGGGGCAGGGCAGGAGAACAGGCCAGGAGTGCCCCTTCCCACCCCAGCCAAGGCCCCCAGAAGGAAGCGTTGAGAAAGTCTCTTATCCCCACCTTGCCTGTCTGCCCAGGGAGCAGGGTTGGGGATGGGCATTGATGGTGACCTCTCTCCTCTTGTCCCCTCCAGTTCTCCTCATAGTCTCCCTTTCAGTGAGTGCCTGGGGTATTGTTCCGCTTTTGTAAAGAGTGGGATTGAGTGACAAAGCGGGGTGGGTGGGCAGGCAGCCCAAGAGGCCTCTTCTCTCCCAGGCAGCATCTGCAGGGGGGCGGGGCTGGCCACCCCCCCACACCTCTGGCTTCCCCAGGAGTGGCTGTGGCCTTGGTG
>NW_006159934.1:330643-334103 GCF_000334495.1 Tupaia belangeri chinensis
GGCGGGTCGGCCCCCCCCCCCACCCCTCTGGCTTCCCCAGGAGTGGCTGTTGCCATGGTGACGGGCCTGGCATCTCACAGCCCCTGGGGCACCCTCCCCACTAGAGCTACCAGAAGAAGGGCCTGACTCCTCTCCACCCCTGCGGGTTGGGGCTGGCCGCACAAAACAGGGCTCCCAGACCTTCCCAGCACTGGGATGTCCCCAGCAGCCTAAGCCTCCCAGTTGGCTGCCAGCAGAGGGGGCAGCTCCAGAGCCCACCTCCCAAGGATACCCAGACCATCATCCACGCACCTGTGCCTCTCCAGCCACATCCAGAGAGAGAGAAGTACATTCCCATGACCCCTGAGCAGCTGCTGCTATTGGGGCAGACGGGGAATGAATGGCGGGCTCAGGGCATACCGGGATGGTGGGTGGGCAGGGACCCCAGGCCCACAGAGCAGAGCTGCAGCCCTGTCCAGAGCCGGGGACTGCCCCAGAGGTGATGCTTCAGCCCTAGATGTGTGTTGGACAGAACGGAAGAGGAAACAAGCCTTCTGGGCTGCAGGAACTGCCCAGGCTAAGGCCTGAAGGCATGATGTGGCCTGGTGTTTCTGGGGGGTGGAGGGGCAGATGAACAGGTGGGTGGGAAGCTCTGCCTGAAGGGCTTCTGCTGCATCCCTGGGGCACCAGATTCACCCTGGGCAAGGAGAAGCCGCCAGACATTTTGGGAGCTCCCATTACCCTCCACCAGGTGGTCAAACCCGGTCCTTTTTTCGAACGTACCCTACTCCTGCATTTGCTCCTTGGGAAGTTCAGGCTCTGGCTGCAGCACCGCTCATGGCTCCTGTGTGCACTGTGTGCCGGGCACAGGGCTGCGGCTTGTCTCCCTCATTCTCTCGGCACCAGAGACAGCCTCTCCCTTTCCCGGTCCCGCCTCTGGTCCTGCACAGCTCTGTAGAGAGCTGAGCACTGATTACAGGGATGCGTGGGGATGGCCCTGTTTTCTCACCACCACTGCCCCAGCTCCTTCCAGCCACGTGTTTGCTAAGCAGGGCCGCCAGGCAGGTGCCCTTCTTCTGAGTGGTGACAGGTGGCCTACACAGTAGAAGGGCCTGAATGGCAACCCTGACCCTATGAGCAGCCTAGTGATGAGCAGACACCATGAGTTTTCTAAGCCTTGATTTCTCATCTGTGAAACGGATGTATAATTCCTTGTACAACTGTATGAGAATTAAAAAGGTCACCATGAAACGTCTGGCCCAGACGTTGGCTCGCAAGAGTTTCCTACCCCCTGCAGTTCTTGGTCCCTCGCTCACTCATTCTCTAAGTGTCCCAGACCAGTCACTAGGCTGCCCAGCCCCATGTGGAGCACTCACTTGGAATCAGAATCCTCCAGGTGTTCCTAGGCCAAAGGGGTGGGGACAGGTTGGGAGGGGTGGCAGTCTCTATGAAGTCCTGGAGCAATATGCCATGGGTGGTATGCTTGGGTTTCACTGCAGAGCTTTTTGGAAGCTATGGCTGGGCAGAGGTGGTTGGAGTCAGGGCTGAGGTCCTTTGGAATGCCAGACAGCCCCCAGTAACCCCAGCTCCTCAAAAATGCCTCCACAGCCCAAGGGTATGTGGGTGGGATGGGATGGGCAGCTCAGGGGTTGCAGGCTTGGACCTTGCTCACTTACTGTCAGCTGTCACCAGCCGACTAAGCCATAGCTCAGGGGGACAGAGTTCCTGTGCCCCAAGAGGGCCAGCCCTCCATCCTCCCTGGCCAGGGTGCTGCCCAGCGGAAGCTGAAAGAGGAGTCACATGCATCATCTGACAGCATGGCAGGGAGGGTGGGAGAGGGACTCCTAAGATCGCCCCTGGGATGCAATTTATGTCACCCCTCGGCCCGCGTGGCACAGGAAGACAGGAGCTCTCTGGGGACATCAGATGGCCGCAGAGTAATTCACAGGGAAAGTCAGAGTCCAGGGAGCTCAGAGAGGAGGGGAGGACGGAGCTGGTATCTGGGGGTTAAAATCGAGTCCTCTTGCTCTCTGGGAAGCAGTTCCTGAGCGTGACCCAGAGGTCTGGAGAGAGCACCCTAGACAGCGGTGATAGGGTAATAACACCTTTCCCAGGGGGGCAAAGCAGCCTTGTGAAATGGGCATGAGGCCCAATGGCTTGCAACCACTCATGGGACACTTAGGGGCGCTGTGCCCTCTGCATGTCGCTCCTCTCTGAGCTCAGCTTCGGCGCCTGGGAAGCGGGGCAGCGCAGCACTTGTGGGTTGCTGCGATACACTGCGGTCACAGGGGGAGGCACGGTCCATCAGCAGCAGGAGCGCCCCCGAGTGGGCCACTGTAACAGTGGGCTCATCTGCCCGCTTTACAGAAAAGGACACTGAGGCTCAGATAGAAGAGTCCAGAGTCACACAGAATCAGTGAGGGGTAGACTACACTTGAAGCGTCACTGAGTACAGGCTTCCCACACTTGGAGGCCTTAGGAACGTCTCCCATCTGTAGTCAAAGGAGGCTACCCGGTATGAAGGTGTGGGTAGAGGGCTCTTCTCACAGACCAGCCCATCGCGGGGAGAGGCTGGACAGCAAGGCAAGGAGAACCGAATGAAAACGTAAAGTGAGACGGCAGACGATTCTCACATCACTTCCCCACTCCTCCAAGCCAGCCTCCATGCTACGACGCGCGGCGCCTTTAAAGCCCTGCAGGGGCGTGCCCGACACGGAGACCCCGCCCCTAGGCGTGTCCGCTATTGCCCCCGCAAAGCAGCCTTGTGAAATGGGCATGAGGCCCAATGGCTTGCAACCACTCATGGGACACTTAGGGGCGCTGTGCCCTCTGCATGTCGCTCCTCTCTGAGCTCAGCTTCGGCGCCTGGGAAGCGGGGCAGCGCAGCACTTGTGGGTTGCTGCGATACACTGCGGTCACAGGGGGAGGCACGGTCCATCAGCAGCAGGAGCGCCCCCGAGTGGGCCACTGTAACAGTGGGCTCATCTGCCCGCTTTACAGAAAAGGACACTGAGGCTCAGATAGAAGAGTCCAGAGTCACACAGAATCAGTGAGGGGTAGACTACACTTGAAGCGTCACTGAGTACAGGCTTCCCACACTTGGAGGCCTTAGGAACGTCTCCCATCTGTAGTCAAAGGAGGCTACCCGGTATGAAGGTGTGGGTAGAGGGCTCTTCTCACAGACCAGCCCATCGCGGGGAGAGGCTGGACAGCAAGGCAAGGAGAACCGAATGAAAACGTAAAGTGAGACGGCAGACGATTCTCACATCACTTCCCCACTCCTCCAAGCCAGCCTCCATGCTACGACGCGCGGCGCCTTTAAAGCCCTGCAGGGGCGTGCCCGACACGGAGACCCCGCCCCTAGGCGTGTCCGCTATTGGCCCCGCCCCCTGAGCTTGTAGCGGCGGCCGCGGGAGGCGGTGCCGGCTCTGGCTCCGAGGCGGCTCGAGTGGCAGCGGCGGTAGCGGCTCGGCGCCTCCTG
>NW_006159934.1:334420-339593 GCF_000334495.1 Tupaia belangeri chinensis
GGCTGCCACAGTCACCTGCGCTTCTTCTTGTGCTCGCTGTATGCGCCCATGTGCACCGACCAGGTCTCGACGCCCATCCCCGCCTGCCGGCCCATGTGCGAGCAGGCGCGCCTGCGCTGCGCGCCCATCATGGAGCAGTTCAACTTCGGCTGGCCGGACTCGCTCGACTGCGCCCGGCTCCCCACGCGCAATGACCCGCACGCACTCTGCATGGAGGCGCCGGAGAACGCCACCGCCGGCCCCGCCGAGCCCCACAAGGGCCTGGGTATGCTGCCTGTGGCGCCGCGGCCCGCAAGGCCCCCTGGCGACGCAGGCCCCGGCTCAGGCGGCGGCGGCACCTGCGAGAACCCGGAGAAGTTCCAGTACGTGGAGAAGAGCCGCTCGTGCGCGCCGCGCTGTGGAGCGGGCGTCGAGGTGTTTTGGTCGCAACGCGACAGGGACTTCGCACTGGTCTGGATGGCTGTGTGGTCGGCGCTGTGCTTTTTTTCCACCGCCTTCACCGTGCTCACCTTCCTGCTGGAGCCTCACCGCTTCCAGTATCCCGAGCGCCCCATCATCTTCCTCTCCATGTGCTATAACGTCTACTCCCTGGCCTTCCTCATCCGCGCCGTGGCCGGAGCCCAGAGCGTGGCCTGCGACCAGGAGGCGGGTTCGCTGTACGTGATCCAGGAGGGCCTGGAGAACACAGGCTGCACGCTCGTCTTCCTGCTACTCTACTATTTCGGCATGGCCAGCTCGCTGTGGTGGGTGGTCTTGACGCTCACCTGGTTTCTGGCAGCTGGCAAGAAATGGGGCCACGAGGCCATTGAGGCCCACGGCAGCTACTTCCACATGGCGGCCTGGGGACTGCCGGCGCTCAAGACCATCGTTATCCTGACACTGCGGAAGGTGGCCGGGGACGAGCTGACAGGGCTCTGCTACGTGGCCAGCATGGATGCAGCAGCTCTCACGGGCTTCGTGCTGGTGCCACTCTCTTGCTACCTGGTGCTGGGTACCAGCTTCCTCCTGACAGGCTTCGTGGCCCTCTTCCACATTCGCAAGATCATGAAGACAGGTGGCACCAACACTGAGAAACTGGAGAAGCTCATGGTCAAGATCGGGGTATTCTCCATCCTCTACACGGTCCCTGCCACCTGTGTCATTGTTTGCTATGTCTATGAACGCCTCAATATGGACTTCTGGCGCCTTCGGGCCACAGAGCAGCCATGCACAGCAGCCACTATGCCTGGAGGTCGGAGGGACTGCTCACTGCCAGGGGGCTCAGTACCCACAGTGGCTGTCTTCATGCTCAAAATCTTCATGTCACTGGTGGTGGGCATCACCAGCGGTGTCTGGGTATGGAGCTCCAAGACTTTCCAGACCTGGCAGAGTCTGTGCCACCGCAAGATGGCAGCTGGCCGGGCCCGGGCGAAGGCCTGCAGGGCCCCTGGGGGCTATGGCCGTGGCACCCACTGCCACTATAAGGCCCCCACCGTGGTCTTGCACATGACTAAGACGGACCCCTCTCTGGAGAATCCCACACATCTTTAGTGACACAGGTCTGGCATGGGGTGGCTGCTGCTCCTCCCCCCAGGACAGCTGACTAGCAGCTGCCCAGCTGTCAAGGTCAACAAGTGAGTCCGAGGGGGCTGAGGACCAGGGTGGGGACACAATGAGTCTCATGCCCCTACCCACCCACCCAGTGGAGAACATGGGCCTGGCCAAGCCCCCACAGGGTCCTGGGAGAGGTTGTGAAGAGGGGGCAGAGGGGCATGGTCCGGCAGGGAGTTTATTTAATGATGTAATTTATTGTTGCGTTTCTCTGGAAGCTGTGACTGGAATAAACCCCCGAGTGGCACTGCTGCGTCCTCTCTGAGCTGAGACAGGGGAAGGTAGGAGGGTGAGGGCCCTGCAGGAGTCTCTGAGCAGAGCTGGTGGTGGGTACAGGGCTCATTTCCTGGCCCACTCTGGCTCTGCACCAATCAGGAGGAGGTTCCCCTGTGGAACAGCTGTGTTTTGCGGGAGTTCCAGGCACTGTGTATGAATGAGCGTGTGTGTGTGAGTGTGTGTGTGTGTGTTTGCCCCTCGCCTATCTTCTTTTCGCAACCTGTTTGCCTGTCTCTGAGGCCTGAGTTGCATGTTTCCAAAGCAAGACTGAGATGCCTGTTGGGATCCTCAGGGAATCCTCTGGGATGACACGGTCACCTCTGGCCCTGGGGTCCAGCTTGTTTGGGGCTGTGAGTTAAGTTCCCACTCTGGCTCTGCACCAATCAGGAGGAGGTTCCCCTGTGGAACAGCTGTGTTTTGCGGGAGTTCCAGGCACTGTGTATGAATGAGCGTGTGTGTGTGTGTGTGTTTGCCCCTCGCCTATCTTCTTTTCGCAACCTGTTTGCCTGTCTCTGAGGCCTGAGTTGCATGTTTCCAAAGCAAGACTGAGATGCCTGTTGGGATCCTCAGGGAATCCTCTGGGATGACACGGTCACCTCTGGCCCTGGGGTCCAGCTTGTTTGGGGCTGTGAGTTAAGTTTTCCCTTTCTCAGCCTCTGTTGATTTGTGTAGATCAGTGTTGGCTTGTCTCAAACCTGCCTCAGAGATCCCCTCTCCAGGGCCTTGGGGTTGAGGCTGGTCTGAGCATCCTCACTTGCCTGCAAAGACGGCTGGTATATCCACTCCACTCCTTAGGACCCTGGTCAGGGCACTCCCACCCCCTTATCCCTCTGCAGGGAGCAAAGATGGGGTTAGACTGGTTGGCATGTGGGCATCTGGGTAGCAGACATGAGCTTGGAGGTGAGGGGTCCTTCCATATAGTGGGAACTGGATTCCTAGCTCCTGGTTATAATTATGGAAAGATCTGCAGTGCTGATGACAGCGTGAGAACCGGGCATCTCAGATGTGCCCAGCTCTACACTGAGGTAGCCTGACACAGATGTGCCAGTAAGGGGTGAGGCACAAGAGTATTTGTTGCCAGGAAAGCTCAGGGCTCTGGTGTGTCTGCTGCATTGCAGGTGGGGTTGTGTGGCTACCCTGGAGGCCCATCAGCTTGGGGATCAGACTCCAGGGCCCCATCCCCATCTTGGCCTCTGCTTCAGCATCTGTGATTCCAGTCAGGTGAGCATCTTGTCCCTGGGTGCACCCTACACACAGCCAACTTTGTGTCAGTGCCAGGATGTCCCAAGGGTCCAGCCCTCTGCCAGCATCACTGTGGAGCCCGCAGGGCATCAGGGAGGGAAGGAGTGCATGGGCCCAAGATCAAGTGCTTCTCGTCAATGGTAGGGCTGGGCCCCAGACCCAGAGCCTCTCAGTCTTGAGCTCTTTGGCCTGCACCAATCACTGATCGCATAGGACAAGAAAGAAACCTAAGAATCGAACAGGTCAAGTTCCCCAAAGATGTCCATAATCTCAGATTGAGGGAGATTAAGACCTATCCCTCACCATGAGGAGCTGTCCCAGTTCCTTAGGGGATTTTTTTCAATGCTTACACTTTTACTTCAGTTTCTAGCATGGAGAATGCTTTCCTCATTGAAATCCTTCTCACAGAGCACGTGAAATCCCTACATGCCTTTGACCAACAAAGACAAGTGACCCTCACTCCTTGTTTAACGCCCCATGTAAGGGTCTTGAAGGACAAGAGGAACTGACTTAAGGTAAGTGGGAGTGGGAGGGCAGGGCAGCTGGACCAGAAGGTGAGGATTCCAGCGATCTGGAAGAGACAAGTGATATGTTTGGGGAAAGGGGAGAGGGCAAATGTGAGCATCGGGTTCACCAGCTCACCCTTCTTCCTTGTCAGTGCAGAGGGGAGAGGGCAAATGCTCAGCAACCTCCACGGTAGCTGGGCTGGAGAGCTGAGGGAGGCAGTGTAGGGGCAAGACTGGCCCTTTGAGGGCCTATGGTTTACACTGGCCAGAACTCGGGAGGGAGGGTAGAGCCATGCCAGCTCAGGCTTCCCACCCCTGAAGACAATATGGAAAAATCCCAGGCCCTGGGAAAAAAGAAAACATATTTCTTAAGCTTTTTACAGAAGTCCTCCCACTTGACCCTCCTCTCCCCATTTTACAGACAGGTGTTTAGCAAGGACTTGGCTGGCTCAAGTTCACACCCAGGCAGTCTGAGACCAAGCTGGAAAATGAACCTGCCTGCTTCCAGAGCTTTTGTGATTTCTACACCATGGATTTGATTTGGCCCAGTGTAGTGACTAACTTAGAGGTTATGTCCAGAGAAGCTGGGCAAAGTACATGAGGGGAAACAAAGCCTAAACCTTCCATTCTCCATCCCCACAAAAAGAAAATCCCAGAACCAAACAAAAATATCTCAGCAGCTAACACCTGCTGGTGTGTGCGTCCTGTACCCTAGCCCTTTCCTTCCTCTCAGGGCTTCGGTGCCTGGCAATTGGAGCTTCCACGAGCAGTGTTGGCATGTGCCTGGGTAGGCTGAGCCTGGCTCTGTGGGCCCGAGCTCCCAGGACTCCTCAGCTGTGACTCAGTAGACAGTAGCTCCAGGGAAACAACTGACTTCATGGAGAGGCAGGGGCGATCTTGACTAGGGCAGACTGGGGGGGGTCAGGAATTGCTCTCATCCCCAGGAAGTAACTCCCTGAAGGAAGCTCCAGGGTGTAAAAGGGCCTCAAGGGAGGTGGGGAATCATTTTTAATTCTTTTGGATATTTTTAAAGCATACTTCTTTTATATCTTTCTTACTTCTAATATCCATCCCTGAACTTTTTGTATTCCAAATATTTATGATGCTGAAAAGTGAAGTTTATTTCATTAGATCTTCATGCACTGTAATCTCCTTTTGGTAGATAGTTAAAAGAGTATTAAGCCCTCATTGAAACGCGGCGGGGTGGGGGGTTTTATGGTAGGGGACAGGAGGTAACAAGGGCAAGCCCTTCCTCCTATCTAGCTCATGCCTCATTCTCAGTATCCTACGAGACCCTCGAAGAGGGGCCCTTCTAAAAGTGGCTGCTTTGGGGAACCAGCAGTTAGCGTAATGGCTATGTCGCTGGACTCCCACGTAGTCGACCGCGGTCAGCGTCCCGGACCCAGTGGCTTAAAACTCACGCAGGGCGCGTGTGCGCCCAAGATCCCGAGAGGAGAATGGAGAGGGGATTGCGGCATGACCATCCCCTCTTGGGGGTGATTTCTCACTTTCTGTCTCTCTGTCTCTGTCTGTCTGGCGAGCGCACGCACCCTATAGCA